>NW_025725961.1:3000000-3300000 GCF_021461395.2 Schistocerca americana | reverse complement strand
AAGTGAAGCATCGAGATCTAAAACTGGACTCACAGGAGAGGTTCAAATCATAGAAAGTTAGAGTGTCAGTCCTCTTGTACTTAAGTCGGCATTCTGCCGTTGGTGTTACATTCAGTTGAAATTTCTGTGTTTCTTCGTCAATAAGAAGGTGCAAGGGATACAGTAAACCTGAAGTGAAGCATCGTAATCTAAAACTGGACTCACAGGAATGGTTCATTTCACAGAAAGTTAAGTGTCAGTCCTCTTGTTCTTAAGTCGCCATTGTGCCTTTTGTATTAAATTCGGATGCAATTTCTGTTTTTCATCATCAATAAGAAGGTCCTAGGGATGCAGTAAACCGGAAGTGAAGCATCGGAATCTGAAACTGGACTCACAGGAGAGGTTCAAATCATAGAAAGTTTGAGTGTCAGTCCTCTTGTACTTAAGTCGGCATTGTGCCTTTTGTATAACATTTGGATGCAATTTCTGTGTTTCATCGTCAATAAGAAGGTCCAAGGGATACAGTAAACCTGAAGTGAAGCATCGGAATCTAAAACTGTACTCACAGGAGAGATTCAAGTCATAGAAAGTTAGAGTGTCAGTCCTCTTGTACTTAAGTCGGCATTTTGCCTTTTGTATTAAATTCGAATGCTATTTCTGTGTTTCATCGTCATTAAGGAGGTCCAAGGGATACAGTAAACCCGAAGTCAAGCATCGGAATCTAAAACTGGACTCACAGGAGAGGCTCTAATCATAGAAAATTAGAGTGTCAGTCCTCTTGTACTTAAGTCGGCATTGTGCCTTTTGTATTAAATTCGGATGCAATTTCTGTGTTTCATCGTCAATAAAAGGGTCCAAGCGATACAGTAAACCTGAAGTGAAGCATCGGAATCTTAAAGTGGACTCACAGAAGAGGTTGAAATCATAGAAAGTTAGAGTGTCAGTCCTCTTGTACTTAAGTCGGCATTGTGCCTTTTGTATTAAATTCGGATGCAATTTCTGTGTTTCATCGTTAATAAGAAGGTCAAAGTGATACAGTAAACCTGAAGTGAAACATCGGAATCTAAAACTGGACTCACAGGAGAGGTTCAAATCACATAAAGTTAGAGTGTCAGTCCTCTTGTACTTGGGGCGGCATTGTGCCTTTTGTATTAAATTCGGATGCAATTTCTGTGTTTCGTCGTCAATAAGAAGGTTCAAGGGATACAGTAATCCTGAAGTGAAGCATCGGAATCTGAAACTGGACTCACAGGAGAGGTTCAAATCATAGAAAGTTAGAGTGTCAGTCCTCTTGTACTTAAGTCGGCATTCTGCCGTTTGTATTAATTTCAGTTGCAATTTCTGTGCTTCATCGTGAATAAGAAGGTCCAAGAGATACAGTAAACCTGAGGTGAAGCATCGGAATCTAAAACTGGACTCAGAGGAGAGGTTCAAATCATAGAAAGTTAGAGTGTCAGTCCTCTTGTACTTAAGTCGGCATTGTGCTTTTGTATTAAATTCGGATGGAATTTCTGTGTTTCATCGTTAATAAGAAGGTCCAAGGGATACAGTAAACCTGAAGTGTAGCATCGGAATCTAAAACTGGAATCACAGGAGAGGTTTAAATCATAGAAAGTTAGAGTGTCAGTCCTCTTGTAGTTAAGTCGGCATTGTGCCTTTTGTATTAAATTCGGATGCAATTTCTTTGTTTCATCGTCAATAAGAAGGTCCAAGGGATACAGTAAACCGGAAGTGAAGCATCGGAATCTGAAACTGGACTCACAGGAGAGGCTCAAATCACAGAAAGTTAGAGTGTCAGTCCTCTTGTACTTAAGTCGGCATTGTGCCTTTTGTATTACATTCAGTTGCAATTTCTGTGTTTCATCGTAAATAAAAAGGTGCAAGGGATACAGTAAACCTGAAGTGAAGCTTCGGATTCTAAAACTGGACTCACAGGAAAGGTTCAAATCATAGAAAGTTAGAGTGTCAGTCGTCCTGTACTTAAGTCGGCATTGTGCCTTTTGTATTAAATTCGGATGCAATTTCTTTGTTTCATCGTCAAGAAGAAGGTCCCAGGTATACAGTAAACCGGAAGTGAAGCATCGGAAACTAAAACTGGACTCACAGGAGAGGCTCAAATCACAGAAAGTTAGAGTGTCACTCCTCTTGTACTTAAGTCGGCATTGTGCTTTTTGTATTACATTTGGATGCAATTTCTCTGTTTCATCGTCAATAAGAAGGTCCAAGGGATACAGTAATCCTGAAGTGAAGCATCGGAATCTAAAACTGGACTCACAGGAGAGGTTCAAATCATAGAAAGTTAGAGATTTAGTCCTCTTGTAGTTAAGTCGGCATTGTGCCTTTTGTATTAAATTCGGATGCAATTTCTGTGTTTCATCGTCAATAAGATGGTCGAAGGGAAACAGTAAACATGAAGTGAAGCATCGGAATCTAAAACTGGACTCACAGGAGAGGTTCAAATCATAGAAAGTTAGAGTGTCAGTCCTCTTGTACTTAAGTCGGCTTTGTGCCTTTTGTATTAAATTCGAATGCTATTTCTGTGTTTCATCGCCAATAAGGAGGTCCCAGGGATACAGTAAACCGGAAGTGAAGCATCAGAAACTAAAACTGGACTCACAGGAGAGGCTCAAATCACAGAAAGTTAGAGTGTCAGTCCTCTTGTACTTAAGTCGGCATTGTGCCTTTTGTATTACATTCGGATGCAATTTCTGTGTATCATCGTCAATAAAATGGTCCAAGGGATACAGTAAACCTGAAGTGTAGCATCTTAATCTAAAACTGGACTCACAGGAGAGGTTCAAATCATATAAATTTAGAGTGTCTGTCCTCTTGTACTTAAGGCGGCATTGTGCCTTTTGTTTAAATTCGGAGGCCGTTTCTGTGTTTCGTCGTCAATACGACGGTCCAAGGGATACAGTAAAATAGAAGTGAAGCATCGGAATCTAAAAGTGGACTCACAGGAGAGGTTCAAATCATAGAAAGTTAGAGTGTCAGTCCTCTTGTACTTAAGTCGGCATTGTGCTTTGTATTAAATTCGGATGGAATTTCTGTGATTCATCGTCAATCAGAAGGTCCAAGGGATACAGTAAACCGGAAGTGTAGCATCGGAATCTAAAACTGGACTCACAGGAGAGGTTCAAATCATAGAAAGTTATTGTGTCAGTCCTCTTGTACTTAAGGAGGCATTGTGCCTTTTGTATTAAATTCGGATGCAATTTCTGTGTTTTATCGTCAATAAGAAGGTCCAAGAGATACAGTAAACCTGAAGTGAAGCATCCGGATCTAAAACTGGACTCAGAGGAGAGGTTCAAATCATAGAAAGTTAGAGTGTCAGTCCTCTTGTACTTAAGTCGGCATTGTGCCTTTTGTATTAAATTCGGATGCTTTTTCTGTGATTCATCGTCAATAAGAAGGTCCAAGGGAAACAGTAAACCGGAAGTGATGCATCGGAATGTAAAACTGCACTCACAGGAGAGGTTCAAATAATAGAAAGTTAGAGTGTCAGTCCTCTTGTACTTAAGCCGGCATTGTGCATTTTGTATTATATTCGGATGCAATTTCTGTGTTTCATCGCCAATAATAAGGTTCAAGGGATGCAGTAAACCTGAAGTGAAGTATCGGAATCTAAAACTGGACCCATAGGAGAGGTTCAAATCATAGAAAGTTAGAGTGTCAGTCCATTTGTACTTAAGTCGGCATTGTGCCTTTTGTATTAAATTCGGATGCAATTTCTGTGTTTCATCGTCAATAAGAAGGTCCAAGGTATACAGTATACCTGAAGAGAAGCATCGGAATCTAAAACTCAACTCACAGGAGAGGTTCAAATCATAGAAAGGTAAAGTGTCAGTCCTCTTGTACTTAAGTCGGCATTGTGCGTTTTGTATTAAATTCGGTTGCAATTTCTGTGTTTCATCATCAATAAGAAGGTCCAAGGGATACAGTAAAACTGAAGTGAAGCATCGGAATCTAAATCTGGACTCACAGGAGAGGTTCAAATCATAGAAAGTTAGAGTGTCAGTCCTCTTGTACTTAAGTCGGCATTGTGCCTTTTGTATAAAATTCGGATGCAATTTCTGTGTTTCATCGCCAATAAGAAGGTCCAAGGGATGCAGTAAACCTGAAGTGAAGCATCGGAATCTAAAACTGGACTCACAGGAGAGGTTGAATTCATAGAAAATTAGAGTGTCAGGCCACTTGTACTTAAGTTGCCATTTTGCCTCTTGTATTAAATTCGGATGCAATTTCTGTGTTTCATCATCAATAAGAAGGTCCAAGGGATACAGTAAACCTGAAGTGAAGCATCGAGATCTAAAAGTCGACTCACAGGGGAGGTTCATATCATAGAAAGTTAGAGTGTCAGTCCTCTTGTAACTCAGTCGGCATTGTGCCATTTGTATTAAATTCGGATGCAATTTCTGTATTTCATCGTCAATAAGATGGTAGAAGGGATACAGTAAACCTGAAGTGAAGCATCGGAATCTGAAACTGGACTCACAGGAGGGGTTCAAATCATAGATAGTTAGAGTGTCAGTCCTCTTGTACTTAAGTCGGCATTGTGCCTAGTGTATTACATTTGGATGCAATTTCTGTGTTTCATCGTCAATAAGAAGGTCCTCGGGATACAGTAAACCTGAAGTGATGCATCGGAATTTAAACTGGACTCACAGGAGAGTTTCAAATCACAGAAAGTTATAGTGTCAGTCCTCTTGTACTTAAGTCGGCATTGTGCCTTTTGTATTACGTTCGGATGCAATTTCTGTGTTTCATCGTCAATTAGAAGGTCCAAGTGATACAGTAAACCTGAAGTGAAGCATCGAGATCTAAAACTGGACTCACAGGAGAGGTTCAAATCATAGAAAGTTAGAGTGTCAGTCCTCTTGTACTTAAGTCGGCATTCTGCCGTTTGTGTTACATTCAGTTGCAATTTCTGTGTTTCTTCGTCAATAAGAAGGTGCAAGGGATACAGTAAACCTGAAGTGACGCATCGGAATCTAAAACTGGACTCACTGGAAAGGTTCATATCATAGAAAATTAAGTGTCAGTCCTCTTGTTCTTAAGTCGCCATTGTGCCTATTGTATTAAATTCGGATGCAATTTCTGTTTTTCATCGTCAATAAGAAGAACCTAGGGATACACTAAAACGGAAGTGAAGCATCGGAATCTGAAACTGGACTCACAGGAGAGGTTCAAATCATAGAAAGTTTGAGTGTCAGTCCTCTTGTACTTAAGTCGGCATTGTGCCTCTTGTATAACATTTGGATGCAATTTCTGTGTTTCATCGTCAATAAGAAGGTCCAAGGGATACAGTAAACCTGAAGTGAAGCATTGGAATCTAAAACTGTACTCACAGGAGAGATTCAAATCATAGAAAGTTAGAGTGTCAGTCCTCTTGTACTTAAGTCGGCATTGTGCCTTTTGTATTAAATTCGAATGCTATTTCTGTGTTTCATCGTCATTAAGGAGGTCCAAGGGATACAGTAAACCCGAGGTGCAGCATCGGAATCTAAAACAGGACTCACAGGAGAGGCTCTAATCATAGAAAGTTAGAGTGTCAGTCCTCTTGTACTTAAGTCGGCATTGTGTCTTTTGTATTAAATTCGGATGCAATTTCTGTGTTTCATCGTCAATAAAAGGGTCCAAGCGATACAGTAAACCTGAAGTGAAGCATCGGAATCTTAAAGTGGACTCACAGAAGAGGTTGAAATCATAGAAAATTAGAGTGTCAGTCCTCTTGTACTTAAGTCGGCATTGTGCCTTTTGTATTAATTTCGGATGCAATTTCTGTGTTTCATCGCTAATAAGAAGGTCAAAGTGATACAGTAAACCTGAAGTGAAACATCGGAATCTAAAACTGGACTCACAGGAGAGGTTCAAATCATATAAAGTTAGAGTGTCAGTCCTCTTGTACTTTTGGCGGCATTGTGCCTTTTGTATTAAATTCGGATGCAATTTCTGTGTTTCGTCGTCAATAAGAAGATTCAAGGGATACTGTAAACCTGAAGTGAAGCATCGGAATCTGAAACTGGACTCACAGGAGAGGTTCAAATCATAGAAAGTTAGAGTGTCAGTCCCCTTGTACTTAAGTCGGCATTCTGCCGTTTGTATTACATTCAGTTGCAATTTCTGTGTTTCATCGTCAATAAGAAGGTGCAAGGGATACAGTAATCCTGAAGTGAAGCTTCGGATTCTAAAACTGGACTCACAGGAAAGGTTCAAATCATAGAAAGTTAGAGTGTCAGTCGTCCTGTACTTAAGTTGGCATTGTGCCTTTTGTATTAAATTCGGATGCAATTTCTTTGTTTCATCGTCAATAAGAAGGTCCCAGGGATACAGTAAACCGGAAGTGAAGCATCGGAAACTAAAACTGGACTCACAGGAGAGGCTCAAATCACAGAAAGTTAGAGTGTCACTCCTCTTGTACTTAAGTCGGCATTGTGCCTTTTGTATTACATTTGGATGCAATTTCTGTGTTTCATCGTCAATAAGAAGGTCCAAGGGATACAGTAATCCTGAAGTGAAGCATCGGAATCTAAAACTGGACTCACAGGAGAGGTTCAAATCATAGAAAGTTAGAGTGTCAGTCCTCTTGTAGTTAAGTCGGCATTGTGCCTTTTGTATTAAATTCGGATGCAATTTCTGTGTTTCATCGTCAATAAGATGGTCGAAGGGAAACAGTAAACTTGAAGTGAAGCATCGGAATCTAAAACTGGACTCACAGGAGAGGTTCAAATCATAGAAAGTTAGAGTGTCAGTCCTCTTGTACTTAAGTCGGCTTTGTGCCTTTTGTATTAAATTCGAATGCTATTTCTATGCTTCATCGCCAATAAGGAGGTCCCAGGGATACAGTAAACCGGAGGTGAAGCATCGGAAACTAAAACTGGACTCACAGGAGAGGCTCAAATCACAGAAAGTTAGAGTGTCAGTCCTCTTGTACTTAAGTCGGCATTGTGCCTTTTGTATTAAATTCGGATGCAATTTCTGTGTATCATCGTCAATAAAAAGGTCCATGGGATACAGTAAACCTGAAGTGTGGCATCGGAATCTAAAACTGGACTCACAGGAGAGGTTAAAATCATATAAATTTAGAGTATCTGTCCTCTTGTACTTAAGGCGGCATTGTGCCTTTTGTTTAAATTCGGAGGCCGTTTCTGTGTTTCGTCGTCAATTAGACGGTCCAAGGGATACAGTAAAATAGAAGTGAAGCATCGGAATCTAAAAGTGGACTCACAGGAGAGGTTCAAATCATAGAAAGTTAGAGTGTCAGTCCTCTTGTACTTAAGTCGGCATTATGCTTTTGTATTAAATTCGGATGGAATTTCTGTGTTTCATCGTCAATCTGAAGGTCCAAGGGATACAGTAAACCGGAAGTGTAGCATCGGAATCTAAAACTGGACTCACAGGAGAGGTTCAAATCATAGAAAGTTATTGTGTCAGTCCTCTTGTACTTAAGGAGGCATTGTGCCTTTTCTATTAAATTCGGATGCAATTTCTGTGTTTCATCGTCAATAAGAAGGTCCAAGAGATACAGTAAACCTGAAGTGAAGCATCGGTATCTAAAACTGGACTCACAGGAGAGGTTCAAATCATAGAAGGTTAGAGTGTCAGTCCTCTTGTACTTAAGTCGGCATTCTGCCGTTTGAATTACATTCAGTTGCAATTTCTGTGTTTCTTCGTCAACAAGAAGGTGCAAGGGATACAGTAAACCTGAAGTGAAGCATCGGAAGCTAAAACTGGACTCATAGGAGAGGTTAAAATCATAGAAAGTTAGAGTGTCAGTCCTCGTGTACTTAAGTCGGCATTGTGCCTTTTGTATTAAATTCGGATGTAATTTCTGTTTTTCATCGTCAATAAGAAGGTCCAAGGGATACAGTAAACCGGAAGTGAAGCATCGGAATCTGAAACTGGACTCACAGGAGAGGTTCTAATCATAGAAAGTTTGAGTGTCAGTCCTCTTGTACTTAAGTCGGCATTGTGCCTTTTGTATAACATTTGGATGCAATTTCTGTGTTTCATCGTCAATAAGAAAGTCCAACGGATACAGTAATCCTGAAGTGAAGCATCGGAATTTAAAACTGGACTCACAGGAGAGGTTCAAATCATAGAAAGTTAGAGTGTCATTCCTCTTGTACTTAAGTCGGCATTGTGCCTTTTGTATTAAATTCGAATGCTATTTCTGTGTTTCATCGTCAATAAGAAGGTCCAAGGGATACAGTAAACCTGAAGTGAAGCATCGGAATCTATAACTGGACTCACAGGAGAGGCTCAAATCATAGAAAGTTAGAGTGTCAGTCCTCTTGTACTTAAGTCGGCATTGTGCCTTTTGTATTAAATTCGGATGCAATTTCTGTGTCTCATCGTCAATAAGAAGGTCCGAGGGATACAGTAAACCTGAAGTGAAGCATTCGAATCTAAAACTGGACTCACAGGAGAGGTTCAAATCACAGAAAGTTAGAGTGTCAGTCCTCATGTACATAAGTCGGCATTGTGCTTTTGTATTAAATTCGGATGGAATTTCTGTGTTTCATCGTCAATAAGAAGGTCCAAGGGATACAGTAAACCTGAAGTGTAGCATCGGAATCTAAAACTGGACTCACAGGAGAGGTTCAAATCATATAAAGTTAGAGTGTCAGTCCTCTTGTCCTTGAGGCGGCATTGTGTATTTTGTATTAAATTCGGATGCAATGTCTGTGTTTCGTCGTCAATACAAGGTCCAAGGTATACAGCAAAAATGAAGTGAAGCATCGGAATCTAAAACTGGACTCACAGGAGAGGTTCAAATCACAGAAAGTTAGAGTGTCAGTCCTCTTGCACTTAAGTCTGCATTCTGCCGTTTGTATTAAATTCTGTTGCAATTTCTGTGCTTCATCGTGAATAAGAAGGTCCAAGAGATACAGTAAACCTGAAGTGAAGCATCGGAATCTAAAACTGGACTCAGATTAGAGGTTCAAATCATAGAAAGTTAGAGTGTCAGTCTTCTTGTACTGAAGTCGGCATTGTGCTTTTGTATTAAATTCGCATGGATTTTCTGTGTTTCAACGTTAGTAAGATGGTCCAAGGAATACAGGAAACCTGAAGTGTAGCATCGGAATCTAAAACTGGACTCACAGGAGAGGTTCACATCATAGAAAGTTATTGTGTCAGTCCTCTTGTACTTAAGGCGGCATTGTGCCTTTTGTATTAAATTCGGATGCAATTTCTGTGTTTCATCGTCAATAAGAAGGTCCAAGGGATACAGTAAACCTGAAGTGAAGGATCGGGTTCTAAAACTGGACTCACAGGAGAGGTTCAAATCATAGAAAGTTAGAGTGTCAGTCCTCTTGTTCTTAAGTCGGCATTCTGCCGTTTGTATTAATTTCAGTTGCAATTTCTGTGCTTCATCGTGAATAAGATGGTCCAAGATATACAGTAAACCTGAGGTGAAGCATCGGAATCTAAAACTGGACTCAGAGGAGAGGTTCAAATCATAGAAAGTTAGAGTGTCAGTCCTCTTGTACTTATGTCGGCATTGTGCTTTTGTATTAAATTCGGATGGAATTTCTGTGTTTCATCGTTAATAAGAAGGTCCAAGGGATACAGTAAACCTGAAGTGTAGCATCGGAATCTAAAACTGGACTCACAGGAGAGGTTCAAATCATAGAAAGTTAGAGTGTCAGTCCTCTTGTAGTTAAGTCGGCATTGTGCATTTTGTATTAAATTCGGATGCAATTTCTTTGTTTCATCGTCAATAAGAAGGTCCAAGGGATACAGTAAACCGGAAGTGAAGCATCGGAATCTGAAACTGGACTCACAGGAGAGGTTCAAATCATAGAAAGTTAGAGTGTCAGTCCTCTTGTACTTAAGTCGGCATTCTGCCGTTTGTATTACATTCAGTTGCAATTTCTGTGTTTCATCGTCAATAAGAAGGTGCAAGGGATACAGTAAACCTGAAGTGAAGCTTCGTATTCTAAAACTGGACTCACAGGAAAGGTTCAAATCATAGAAAGTTAGAATGTCAGTCCTCCTGTACTTAAGTCGGCATTGTGCCTTTTGTATTAAATTCGGATGCAAATTCTCTGTTTCATCGTCAATAAGAAGGTCCCAGGGATACAGTAAACCGGAAGTGAAGCATCGGAAACTAAAACTGGACTCACAGGAGAGGCTCAAATCACAGAAAGTTAGAGTGTCACGCCTCTTGTACTTAAGTCGGCATTGTGCCTTTTGTATTACATTTGGATGCAATTTCTGTGTTTCATCGTCAATAAGAAGGTCCAAGGGAAACAGTAATCCTGAAGTGAAGAATCGGAATCTAAAACTGGACTCACAGGAAAGGTTCAAATCATAGAAAGTTAGAGTGTCAGTCCTCTTGTAGTTAAGTCGGCAATGTGCCTTTTGTATTAAATTCGGATGCAATTTCTGTGTTTCATCGTCAATAAGATGGTCGAAGGGAAACAGTAAACATGAAGTTAAGCATCGGAATCTAAAAGTGGACTCACAGGAGAGGTTCAAATCATAGAAAGTTAGATTGTCAGTCCTCTTGTACTTATGTCGGCTTTGTGCCTTTGTATTAAATTCGAATGCTATTTCTGTGTTTCATCGCCAATAAGGAGGTCCCAGGGATACAGTAAACCGGAAGTGAAGCATCGGAAACTAAAACTGGACTCACAGGAGAGGCTCAAATCACAGAAAGTTAGAGTGTCAGTCCTCTTGTACTTAAGTCGGCATTGTGCCTTTTGTATTAAATTCGGATGCAATTTCTATGTATCATCGTCAATAAAAAGGTCCAAGGGATACAGTAAACCTGAAGTGTAGCATCGGAATCTAAAACTGGACTCACAGGAGTGGTTCAAATCATATAAATTTAGAGTGTCTGTCCTCTTGTACTTAAGGCGTCATTGTGCCTTTTGTTTAAATTCGGAGGCCGTTTCTGTGTTTCGACGTCAATAAGACGGTCCAAGGGATACAGTAAAATAGAAGTGAAGCATCGGAATCTAAAAGTGGACTCACAGGAGAGGTTCAAATCATAGAAAGTTAGAGTGTCAGTCCTCTTGTACTCAAGTCGGCATTGTGCTTTTGTATTAAATTCGGATGGAATTTCTGTGTTTCATTGTCAATCAGAAGGTCCAAGGGATGCAGTAAACCGGAAGTGTAGCATCGGAATCTAAAACTGGGCCCACAGGAGAGGTTCAAATCATAGAGAGTTAGAGTGTCAGTCCTCCTGTACTTAAGTCGGCTCTGTGCCTCTTGTATTAGATTCGGAATCTATTTCTGTGTTTCATCGTCAATAAGAAGGTCCAAGGGATACAGTAAACCTGAAGTGAAGCATTGGAATCTGTAACTGGACTCACAGGAGAGGTTCAAATCACAGAAAGTTAGAGTGTCAGTCCTCTTGCACTTAAGTCGGCATTCTGCCGTTTGTATTAAATTCAGTTGCAATTTCTGTGCTTCATCGTGAATAAGAAGGTCCAAGAGATACAGTAACCTGAAGTGAACCATCGGAATCTTAAACTGGACTCAGAGGAGAGGTTCAAATCATAGAAAGTTAGAGTGTCGGTCCTCTTGTACTTCAGTCGGCATTGTGCTTTTGTATTAAATTCGCATGGAATTTCTGTGTTTCAACATTAGTAAGAAGGTCCAAGGAATACAGTAAACCTGAAGTGTAGCATCGGAATCTAAAACTGGACTCACAGGAGAGGTTCACATCATAGAAAGTTATTGTGTCAGTCCTCCTGTACTTAAGGCGGCACTGTGCCTTTTGTATTAAATTCGGATGCAATTTCTGTGTTTCATCGTCAATATGAAGGTAAAAGGGATGCAGTAAACCTGAAGTGAAGGATCGGGTTCTAAAACTGGACTCACAGGAGAGGTTCAAATCATAGAAAGTTAGAGTGTCAGTCCTCTTGTACTTAAGTCGGCATTCTCCCGTTTGTATTACATTCAGTTGCAATTTCTGTGTTTCATCGACAATAAGAAGGTGCAAGGGATACAGTAAACCTGAAGTGAAGCATAGGAATCTAAAACTGGACTCACAGGAACGATTCAAATCATAGTAAGTTAGAGTGTCAGTCCTATTGTACTTATGTCGGCATTCTGAATTTTGTATTAAATTCAGTTGCAATTTCTGTGCTTCATCGTGAATGAGAAGGTCCAAGGAATACAGTAAACCTGAAGTGAAGCATCGGGATCTAAAACTGGACTCACAGGAGCGGTCCTAATCGTAGATAGTTAGAGTGTCAGCCCTCTTGTACTTACGTCGGCATTGTGCCTTTTGAATTTAATTCCGATGAAATTTCTGTGCTTCATCGTCAACAAGAAGGTCCAAGGGATACAGTAAACCTGAAGTGAAGCATCGGAATCTAAAACTAGACTCACAGGAGAGGTTCAAATCATAGAAAGTTAGAGTGTCAATCCTCTTGTACTTAAGTCGGCATTGTGAGTTTTGTATTAAATTCGGATGCAATTTCTGTGTTTCGTCGTCAATTATAAGGTCCAAGGGATACAGTAAACCTGAAGTGAAGCATCGGAATCTAAAACTGGACTCACAGGAGACGTTCAAATCATAGAAAGATAGAGTGTCAGTCCTCTTAAACTTAAGTCGGCATTGTGCCATTTGTATTGCATTCGGATGCAATTTCTGTGTTTCATCGTCAATAAGAAGGTCCAAGGGATACAGTAAACCTGAAGTGAAGCATCGGAATCTAAAACTGGACTCACAGGAGAGGTTCAAATCGTTGAAAGTTAGAGTTTCAGTCCTCTTAAACTTAAGTCGGCATTGTGCCTTTTGTATTACATTCGTATGCAATTTCTGTGTTTCATCATCAATAAGAAGGTCCAAGGGATACAGTAAACCTGAAGTGAAGCATCGGAATTTAAAACTGGACTCGCAGGAGAGGTTGAATTCATAGAAAATTAGAGTGTCAGGCCACTTGTACTTAAGTTGCCATTGTGCCTTTTGTATTAAATTTGGATGCAATTTCTGTGTTTCATCGTCAATAAGAAGGTCCAAGAGATACAGTAAACCTGAAGTGAAGCATCGGAATCTAAAACTGGACTCACAGGAGAGGTTCAAATCATAGAAATTTAGAGTGTCAGTCCTCTTGTACTTAAGTCGGCATTGTGCCTTTTGTATTAAATTCGGATGCAATTTCTGTGTTTCATCGACAATAAGAAGGTCGAAGTGATACAGTAAACCTGAAGTGAAGCATCGGAATCTAAAACTGGACTCACAGGAGAGCTTCAAATCATAGAAAGTTAGAGTGTCATTCCTCTTGTACTTCGGTCGGCATTGTGCCTTTTGTATTAAATTCGGATGCAATTTCTGTGTTTCATCGTCAATAAGATGGTAGAAGGGATACAGTAAACCTAAAGTGAAGCATTGGAATCTGTAACTGGACTCACAGGAGAGGTTCAAATCATAGATAGTTAGAGTGTCAGTCCTCTTGTACTTAAGTCGGCATTGTGCCTAGTGTATTACATTTGGATGCAATTTCTTTGTTTCATCGTCAATAAGAAGGTCCATGGGATACATTAAACCTGAAGTGATGCATCGGAATCTAAAACTGGACCCACAGGAGAGGTTCAAATCATAGAGATTTAGAGTGTCAGTCCTCCTGTACTTAAGTCGGCTCTGTGCCTCTTGTATTAGATTCGGAATCTATTTCTGTGTTTCATCGTCAATAAGAAGGTCCAAGGGATACAGTAAACCTGAAGTGAAGCATTGGAATCTGTAACTGGACTCACAGGAGAGGTTCAAATCATAGAAAGTTAGAGTGTCAGTCCTCTTGTACTTAAATCAACATTGTGCCCTTTGTATTAAATTCGGATGCAATTTCTGTGTTTCATCGTAAATAAGAAGGTCCAAGGGATACAGTAAACCGGAAGTGAAGCATCGGAATCTAAAAATGGAATCACAGGGGAGGTCCAAATCATAGAAAGTCAGAGTGTCACTCTTCTTGTACTTAAGTCGGCATTGTGCCTTTTGTATTAAATTCGGATGCAATTTCTTTGTTTCTTCGACAATATGAAGGTCCAAGGGATACAGTAAAACTGAAGTGAAGCATCGGAATCAAAACTGGACTCACAGGAGAGGTTCAATTCATAGAAAGTTAGAGTGTCAGTCCTCTTGTACTTAAGTCGGCATTGTGCCTTTTGTATTAAATTCGGATGCTATTTCTGTGATTCATCGTCAATAAGAAGGTCCAAGGGATATAGTAAACCGGAAGTGAAGCATCGGAATGTAAAACTGCATTCACAGGAGAGGTTCAAATCATAGAAAGTTAGAGTGTCAGTCCTCTTGTACTTAAGTCGGCATTGTGCCTTTTGTATTAAATTCGGATGCTATTTCTGTCATTCATCGTCAATAAGAAGGTCCAAGGGATACAGTAAACCGGAAGTGAAGCATCGGAATGTAAAACTGCATTCACAGGAGAGGTTCAAATCAAAGAAAGTTAGAGTGTCAGTCCTCTTGTACTTAAGTCGGCATTGTGCCTTTTGTATTAAATTCGGATGCTATTTCTGTGATTCAGCGTCAATAAGAAAGTCCAAGGGATACAGTAAACCGGAAATGAAGCATCGGAATGTAAAACTGCATTCACAGGAGAGGTTCAAATCATAGAAAGTTAAAGCGTCAGTCCTCTTGTACTTAAGTCGGCATTGTGCATTTTGTATTAAATTCGGATGCAATTTCTTTGTTTCTTCGACAATATGAAGGTCCAAGGGATACAGTAAAACTGAAGTGAAGCATCGGAATCTAAAACTGGACTCACAGGAGAGGTTCAAATCGCAGAAAGTTAGCGTGTCAGTCCGCTTGTACTTAAGTTGGCAATGTGCCTTATGTATTAAATTCGGATACAACTTCTGTGTTTCTTCGTCAATAAGAAGGACCAAGGCATACAGTAAACCTGAAGTGAAGCATCGGAATCTAAAACTGGACTCAGAGGAGAGGTTCAAATCATAGAATGATACAGTGTCTGTCCTCTTGTACTTAAGTCGGCATTGTGCCTTTTGTATTAAATTCGGATGCTATTTCTGTCATTCATCGTCAATAAGAAGGTCCAAGGGATACAGTAAACCGGAAGTGAAGCATCGGAATGTAAAACTGCATTCACAGGAGAGGTTCAAATCATAGAAAGTTAGAGTGTCAGTCCTCTTGTACTTAAGTCGGCATTGTGCATTTTGTATTAAATTCGGATGCATTTTCTTTGTTTCTTCGACAATATGAAGATCCAAGGGATACAGTAAAACTGAAGTGAAGCATCGGAATCTAAAACTGGACTCACAGGAGAGGTTCAAATCATAGAAAGTTAGAGTGTCAGTCCTCTTGTACTTAAGTCGTCATTGTGAGTTTTGTATTAAATTTGGATGCAATTTCTGTGTTTCGTCGTCAATATTAAGGTCCAAGGGATACAGTAAACCTGAAGTGAAGCATCGGAATCTAAAACTGGACTCACAGGAGACGTTCAAATCATAGAAAGATAGAGTGTCAGTCCTCTTAAACTTAAGTCGGCATTGTGCATTCGGATGCAATTTCTGTGTTTCATCGTCAATAAGAAGGTCCAAGGGATACAGTAAACCTGAAGTGAAGCATCGGAATCTAAAACTGGACTCACAGGAGAGGTTCAAATCGTTGAAAGTTAGAGTGTCAGTCCTCTTGTACTTAAGTCGGCATTGTGCCTTTTATATTAAATTCGGATGCAATTTCTGTGTTTCATCGTCAATAAGAAGGTCCAAGGGATACAGTAAACCTGAAGTGAAGCATCGAGATCTAAAACTCGACTCACAGGAGAGGTTCAAATCATTGAATGTTAGAGTGTCAGTCCTTTTGTACTTAAGTCAGCATTGTGCCTTTTGTATTAAATTCGGATGCAATTTCTGTGTTTCATCGTCAATAAGAAGGTCCATGGTATACTGTAAACCTGAAGTGAAGCATCGGAATCTAAAACTCGACTCACAGGAGAGGTTAAAATCATAGAAAGATAGAGTGTCAGTCCTCTTGTAGTTAAGTCGGCATTGTGCGTTTTGTATTAAATTCGGATGCAATTTCTGTGTTTCATCATCAATAAGAGGGTCCAAGGTATACAGTAAACCTGAAGTGAAGCATCGGAATCTAAAACTGGACTCACAGGAGAGGTTCAAATTATAGAAAAATAGTGTGTCAGTCCTCTTGTACTTAAGTCTGCATTGTGCCGTTTGTATTAAATTCCGATGCAATTTCTGTGTTTCATCGTCAATAAGAAGGTCCATGGGATACATTAAACCTGAAGTGATGCATCGGAATCTAAAACTGGACTCACAGGAGAGGTTCAAATCATAGAAAGTTAGAGTGTCAGTCCTCTTGTACTTAAGTCGGCATTGTGCCTTTTATATTAAATTCGGATGCAATTTCTTTGTTTCATCGTCAATAAGTAGGTCCAAGGGATACAGTAAACCTGAAGTGAAGCATCGAGTTCTAAAACTCGACTCACAGGAGAGGTTCAAATCACAGAAAGTTAGAGTGTCAGTCCTCTTGTACTTAAGTCGGCATTGTGCCTTTTATATTAAATTCAGATGCAATTTCTGTGTTTCATCGTCAATAAGAAGGTCCAAGGGATACAGTAAACCTGAAGTGAAGCATCGAGATCTAAAACCCGACTCACAGGAGAGGTTCAAATCATTGAATGTTAGAGTGTCAGTCCTCTTGTTCTTAAGTCGGCATTCTGCCGTTTGTATTACATTCAGTGGCAATTTCTGTGTTTCACCGTCAATAAGAAGGTCCAAGGGATACAGTAAACCTGAAGTGAATCATCGGAATCTAAAACTGAACTCACAGGAGAGGTTCAAATCATAGAAAGTTAAAGTGTCAGTCCTCTTGAACTAAAGTCGGCATTGTGCCTTTTGTATTACATTTGGATGCAATATCTGTGTTTCATCGTCAATAAGAAGGTTCAAGGGATACAGTAAACCTGAAGTGAAGCATCGGAATCTATAACTGGACTCACAGGAGAGGTTCAAATCATAGAAAGTTAGTGTGTCAGTCCTCTTGTACTTAAGTCGGCATTGTGCCGTTTGTATTACATTCAGTTGCAATTTCTGTGTTTCATCGTCAATAAGAAGGTCCAAGGGATACAGTAAACCTGACGTGAAGCATCGGAATCTAAAACTGGACTCACAGGAGAGGTTCAAATCATAGAATGTTAGAGTGTCAGTCCTCTCGTACATAAGTCGGCATTACGCCTTTTGTATTAAATTCGGATGGAATTTCTGTGTTTCATCGTCAATAAAAAGGTCCAAGGGATACAGTAAACCTGAAGTGAAGCATCGAGATCTAAAACTCGACTCACAGGAGAGGTTCAAATCATTGAATGTTAGAGTGTCATTGCTCTTGTACTTAAGTCGGCATTCTGCGGTTTGTATTACATTCAGTTGCAATTTCTGTGTTTCATCGTCAATAAGAATGTCCAAGGGATACAGTAAACCTTAAGTGAATCATCGGAATCTAAAACTGAACTCACAGGAGAGGTTCCAATCATAGAAAGTTAGAGTGTCAGTCCTCTTGTACCAACGTCGGCATTGTGCCATTTGTATTACATTTGGATGCAATATCTGTGTTTCATCGTCAATAAGAAGGTCCAAGGGATACAGCAAACCTGAAGTGAAGCATCGGAATCTAAAACTGGACTCACAGGAGAGGTTCAAATCATAGAAAGTTAGTGTGTCAGTCCACTTGTACTTAAGTCGGCTTTGTGCCTTTTGTATTAAATTCGGATGCAATATCTGTGTTTCATCGTCAATAAGAACGTCCAAGGGATACAGTAAACCTGAAGAGAAGCATCGAATCTAAAACTGGACTCACAGGAGAGGTTCGAATCATAGAAAGTTAGAGTGTCAGTCCTCTTGTACTTAAGTCGGCATTGTGCCTTTTGTATTAAATACGGATGCAATTTCTGTGTTTCATCGCCAATAAGAAGGTCCAAGGGATGCAGTAAACCTAAAGTGAAGCATCTGAATATAAAACTGGACTCACAGGAGAGGTTCAAATCATAGAAAGTTAGAGTGTCAGTCCTTTTATACTTAAGTCAGCGTTGTGCCTTTTGTACTAAATTCGGATGCAATTTCTGTGTTTCATCGTCAATAAGAAGGTCCAAGTGATACAGTAAACCTGAAGTGAAGCATCGGAATCTAAAACTGGACCCACAGGAGAGGTTCAAATCATAGAAAGTTAGAGTGTCAGTTCTCTTGTACTTAAGTCTGCATTGTGCCTTTTGTATTAAATTCGGATGCAATTTCTGTGTTTCATCGTCAATAAGAAGGTCCAAGGGATACACTAAACCTGAAGTGAAGCATCGAGATTTAAAACTCGACTCACAGGAGAGGTTCAAATCATTGAATTTTAGAGTGTCAGTCCTCTTGTACTTAAGTCGGCATTCTGCCGTTTGTATTACATTCCGTTGCAATTTCTGTGTTTCATCGTCAATAAGAAGGTCCAGGGGATACAGTAAACCTGAAGTGAATCATCGGAATCTAAAACTGAACTCACAGGAGAGGTTCAAATCATAGAAAGTTAGAGTGTCAGTCCTCTTGTACTAAAGTCGGCATTGTGACTTTTGTATTACATTTGGATGCAATATCTGTGCTTCATCGTCAATAAGAAGGTCCAAGGGATACAGTAAACCTAAAGTGAAGCATCGGAATCTAAAACTGGACTCACAGGAGAGGTTCAAATCATAGAAAGTTAGAGTGTCAGTCCTCTTGTACTTAAGTCGGCATTCTGCCGTTTGTGTTACATTCAGTTGCAATTTCTGTGTTTCTTCGTCAATAAGAAGGTGCAAGGGATACAGTAAACCTGAAGTGACGCATCGGAATCTAAAACTGGACTCACAGGAAAGGTTCATATCATAGAAAATTAAGTGTCAGTCCTCTTGTTCTTAAGTCGCCATTGTGCCTATTGTATTAAATTCGGATGCAATTTCTGTTTTTCATCGTCAATAAGAAGAACCTAGGGATACACTAAAACGGAAGTGAAGCATCGGAATCTGAAACTGGACTCACAGGAGAGGTTCAAATCATAGAAAGTTTGAGTGTCAGTCCTCTTGTACTTAAGTCGGCATTGTGCCTCTTGTATAACATTTGGATGCAATTTCTGTGTTTCATCGTCAATAAGAAGGTCCAAGGGATACAGTAAACCTGAAGTGAAGCATTGGAATCTAAAACTGTACTCACAGGAGAGATTCAAATCATAGAAAGTTAGAGTGTCAGTCCTCTTGTACTTAAGTCGGCATTGTGCCTTTTGTATTAAATTCGAATGCTATTTCTGTGTTTCATCGTCATTAAGGAGGTCCAAGGGATACAGTAAACCCGAGGTGCAGCATCGGAATCTAAAACTGGACTCACAGGAGAGGCTCTAATCATAGAAAGTTAGAGTGTCAGTCCTCTTGTACTTAAGTCGGCATTGTGTCTTTTGTATTAAATTCGGATGCAATTTCTGTGTTTCATCGTCAATAAAAGGGTCCAAGCGATACAGTAAACCTGAAGTGAAGCATCGGAATCTTAAAGTGGACTCACAGAAGAGGTTGAAATCATAGAAAATTAGAGTGTCAGTCCTCTTGTACTTAAGTCGGCATTGTGCCTTTTGTATTAATTTCGGATGCAATTTCTGTGTTTCATCGCTAATAAGAAGGTCAAAGTGATACAGTAAACCTGAAGTGAAACATCGGAATCTAAAACTGGACTCACAGGAGAGGTTCAAATCATATAAAGTTAGAGTGTCAGTCCTCTTGTACTTTTGGCGGCATTGTGCCTTTTGTATTAAATTCGGATGCAATTTCTGTGTTTCGTCGTCAATAAGAAGATTCAAGGGATACTGTAAACCTGAAGTGAAGCATCGGAATCTGAAACTGGACTCACAGGAGAGGTTCAAATCATAGAAAGTTAGAGTGTCAGTCCCCTTGTACTTAAGTCGGCATTCTGCCGTTTGTATTACATTCAGTTGCAATTTCTGTGTTTCATCGTCAATAAGAAGGTGCAAGGGATACAGTAATCCTGAAGTGAAGCTTCGGATTCTAAAACTGGACTCACAGGAAAGGTTCAAATCATAGAAAGTTAGAGTGTCAGTCGTCCTGTACTTAAGTTGGCATTGTGCCTTTTGTATTAAATTCGGATGCAATTTCTTTGTTTCATCGTCAATAAGAAGGTCCCAGGGATACAGTAAACCGGAAGTGAAGCATCGGAAACTAAAACTGGACTCACAGGAGAGGCTCAAATCACAGAAAGTTAGAGTGTCACTCCTCTTGTACTTAAGTCGGCATTGTGCCTTTTGTATTACATTTGGATGCAATTTCTGTGTTTCATCGTCAATAAGAAGGTCCAAGGGATACAGTAATCCTGAAGTGAAGCATCGGAATCTAAAACTGGACTCACAGGAGAGGTTCAAATCATAGAAAGTTAGAGTGTCAGTCCTCTTGTAGTTAAGTCGGCATTGTGCCTTTTGTATTAAATTCGGATGCAATTTCTGTGTTTCATCGTCAATAAGATGGTCGAAGGGAAACAGTAAACTTGAAGTGAAGCATCGGAATCTAAAACTGGACTCACAGGAGAGGTTCAAATCATAGAAAGTTAGAGTGTCAGTCCTCTTGTACTTAAGTCGGCTTTGTGCCTTTTGTATTAAATTCGAATGCTATTTCTATGTTTCATCGCCAATAAGGAGGTCCCAGGGATACAGTAAACCGGAGGTGAAGCATCGGAAACTAAAACTGGACTCACAGGAGAGGCTCAAATCACAGAAAGTTAGAGTGTCAGTCCTCTTGTACTTAAGTCGGCATTGTGCCTTTTGTATTAAATTCGGATGCAATTTCTGTGTATCATCGTCAATAAAAAGGTCCATGGGATACAGTAAACCTGAAGTGTGGCATCGGAATCTAAAACTGGACTCACAGGAGAGGTTAAAATCATATAAATTTAGAGTGTCTGTCCTCTTGTACTTAAGGCGGCATTGTGCCTTTTGTTTAAATTCGGAGGCCGTTTCTGTGTTTCGTCGTCAATTAGACGGTCCAAGGGATACAGTAAAATAGAAGTGAAGCATCGGAATCTAAAAGTGGATTCACAGGAGAGGTTCAAATCATAGAAAGTTAGAGTGTCAGTCCTCTTGTACTTAAGTCGGCATTGTGCTTTTGTATTAAATTCGGATGGAATTTCTGTGTTTCATCGTCAATCTGAAGGTCCAAGGGATACAGTAAACCGGAAGTGTAGCATCGGAATCTAAAACTGGACTCACAGGAGAGGTTCAAATCATAGAAAGTTATTGTGTCAGTCCTCTTGTACTTAAGGAGGCATTGTGCCTTTTCTATTAAATTCGGATGCAATTTCTGTGTTTCATCGTCAATAAGAAGGTCCAAGAGATACAGTAAACCTGAAGTGAAGCATCGGTATCTAAAACTGGACTCACAGGAGAGGTTCAAATCATAGAAAGTTAGAGTGTCAGTCCTCTTGTACTTAAGTCGGCATTCTGCCGTTTGAATTACATTCAGTTGCAATTTCTGTGTTTCTTCGTCAACAAGATGGTGCAAGGGATACAGTAAACCTGAAGTGAAGCATCGGAAGCTAAAACTGGACTCATAGGAGAGGTTAAAATCATAGAAAGTTAGAGTGTCAGTCCTCGTGTACGTAAGTCGGCATTGTGCCTTTTGTATTAAATTCGGATGTAATTTCTGTTTTTCATCGTCAATAAGAAGGTCCAAGGGATACAGTAAACCGGAAGTGAAGCATCGGAATCTGAAACTGGACTCACAGGAGAGGTTCTAATCATAGAAAGTTTGAGTGTCAGTCCTCTTGTACTTAAGTCGGCATTGTGCCTTTTGTATAACATTTGGATGCAATTTCTGTGTTTCATCGTCAATAAGAAAGTCCAACGGATACAGTAATCCTGAAGTGAAGCATCGGAATTTAAAACTGGACTCACAGGAGAGGTTCAAATCATAGAAAGTTAGAGTGTCATTCCTCTTGTACTTAAGTCGGCATTGTGCCTTTTGTATTAAATTCGAATGCTATTTCTGTGTTTCATCGTCAATAAGAAGGTCCAAGGGATACAGTAAACCTGAAGTGAAGCATCGGAATCTATAACTGGACTCACAGGAGAGGCTCAAATCATAGAAAGTTAGAGTGTCAGTCCTCTTGTACTTAAGTCGGCATTGTGCCTTTTGTATTAAATTCGGATGCAATTTCTGTGTCTCATCGTCAATAAGAAGGTCCGAGGGATACAGTAAACCTGAAGTGAAGCATTCGAATCTAAAACTGGACTCACAGGAGAGGTTCAAATCACAGAAAGTTAGAGTGTCAGTCCTCATGTACATAAGTCGGCATTGTGCTTTTGTATTAAATTCGGATGGAATTTCTGTGTTTCATCGTCAATAAGAAGGTCCAAGGGATACAGTAAACCTGAAGTGTAGCATCGGAATCTAAAACTGGACTCACAGGAGAGGTTCAAATCATATAAAGTTAGAGTGTCAGTCCTCTTGTCCTTGAGGCGGCATTGTGTATTTTGTATTAAATTCGGATGCAATGTCTGTGTTTCGTCGTCAATACAAGGTCCAAGGTATACAGTAAACCTGAAGTGAAGCATCGGAATCTAAAACTGGACTCACAGGAGTGGTTCAAATCACAGAAAGTTAGAGTGTCAGTCCTCTTGCACTTAAGTCTGCATTCTGCCGTTTGTATTAAATTCTGTTGCAATTTCTGTGCTTCATCGTGAATAAGAAGGTCCAAGAGATACAGTAAACCTGAAGTGAAGCATCGGAATCTAAAACTGGACTCAGATTAGAGGTTCAAATCATAGAAAGTTAGAGTGTCAGTCTTCTTGTACTTAAGTCGGCATTGTGCTTTTGTATTAAATTCGCATGGAATTTCTGTGTTTCAACGTTAGTAAGATGGTCCAAGGAATACAGGAAACCTGAAGTGTAGCATCGGAATCTAAAACTGGACTCACAGGATAGGTTCACATCATAGAAAGTTATTGTGTCAGTCCTCTTGTACTTAAGGCGGCATTGTGCCTTTTGTATTAAATTCGGATGCAATTTCTGTGTTTCATCGTCAATAAGAAGGTCCAAGGGATACAGTAAACCTGAAGTGAAGGATCGGGTTCTAAAACTGGACTCACAGGAGAGGTTCAAATCATAGAAAGTTAGAGTGTCAGTCCTCTTGTTCTTAAGTCGGCATTCTGCCGTTTGTATTAATTTCAGTTGCAATTTCTGTGCTTCATCGTGAATAAGATGGTCCAAGATATACAGTAAACCTGAGGTGAAGCATCGGAATCTAAAACTGGACTCAGAGGAGAGGTTCAAATCATAGAAAGTTAGAGTGTCAGTCCTCTTGTACTTATGTCGGCATTGTGCTTTTGTATTAAATTCGGATGGAATTTCTGTGTTTCATCGTTAATAAGAAGGTCCAAGGGATACAGTAAACCTGAAGTGTAGCATCGTAATCTAAAACTGGACTCACAGGAGAGGTTCAAATCATAGAAAGTTAGAGTGTCAGTCCTCTTGTAGTTAAGTCGGCATTGTGCATTTTGTATTAAATTCGGATGCAATTTCTTTGTTTCATCGTCAATAAGAAGGTCCAAGGGATACAGTAAACCGGAAGTGAAGCATCGGAATCTGAAACTGGACTCACAGGAGAGGTTCAAATCATAGAAAGTTAGAGTGTCAGTCCTCTTGTACTTAAGTCGGCATTCTGCCGTTTGTATTACATTCAGTTGCAATTTCTGTGTTTCATCGTCAATAAGAAGGTGCAAGGGATACAGTAAACCTGAAGTGAAGCTTCGTATTCTAAAACTGGACTCACAGGAAAGGTTCAAATCATAGAAAGTTAGAGTGTCAGTCCTCCTGTACTTAAGTCGGCATTGAGCCTTTTGTATTAAATTCGGATGCAAATTCTTTGTTTCATCGTCAATAAGAAGGTCCCAGGGATACAGTAAACCGGAAGTGAAGCATCGGAAACTAAAACTGGACTCACAGGAGAGGCTCAAATCACAGAAAGTTAGAGTGTCACGCCTCTTGTACTTAAGTCGGCATTGTGCCTTTTGTATTACATTTGGATGCAATTTCTGTGTTTCATCGTCAATAAGAAGGTCCAAGGGAAACAGTAATCCTGAAGTGAAGCATCGGAATCTAAAACTGGACTCACAGGAAAGGTTCAAATCATAGAAAGTTAGAGTGTCAGTCCTCTTGTAGTTAAGTCGGCAATGTGCCTTTTGTATTAAATTCGGATGCAATTACTGTGTTTCATCGTCAATAAGATGGTCGAAGGGAAACAGTAAACATGAAGTTAAGCATCGGAATCTAAAAGTGGACTCACAGGAGAGGTTCAAATCATAGAAAGTTAGATTGTCAGTCCTCTTGTACTTATGTCGGCTTTGTGCCTTTGTATTAAATTCGAATGCTATTTCTGTGTTTCATCGCCAATAAGGAGGTCCCAGGGATACAGTAAACCGGAAGTGAAGCATCGGAAACTAAAACTGGACTCACAGGAGAGGCTCAAATCACAGAAAGTTAGAGTGTCAGTCCTCTTGTACTTAAGTCGGCATTGTGCCTTTTGTATTAAATTCGGATGCAATTTCTATGTATCATCGTCAATAAAAAGGTCCAAGGGATACAGTAAACCTGAAGTGTAGCATCGGAATCTAAAACTGGACTCACAGGAGAGGTTCAAATCATATAAATTTAGAGTGTCTGTCCTCTTGTACTTAAGGCGTCATTGTGCCTTTTGTTTAAATTCGGAGGCCGTTTCTGTGTTTCGTCGTCAATAAGACGGTCCAAGGGATACAGTAAAATAGAAGTGAAGCATCGGAATCTAAAAGTGGACTCACAGGAGAGGTTCAAATCATAGAAAGTTAGAGTGTCAGTCCTCTTGTACTCAAGTCGGCATTGTGCTTTTGTATTAAATTCGGAAGGAATTTCTGTGTTTCATTGTCAATCAGAAGGTCCAAGGGATGCAGTAAACCGGAAGTGTAGCATCGGAATCTAAAACTGGGCCCACAGGAGAGGTTCAAATCATAGAGAGTTAGAGTGTCAGTCCTCCTGTACTTAAGTCGGCTCTGTGCCTCTTGTATTAGATTCGGAATCTATTTCTGTGTTTCATCGTCAATAAGAAGGTCCAAGGGATACAGTAAACCTGAAGTGAAGCATTGGAATCTGTAACTGGACTCACAGGAGAGGTTCAAATCACAGAAAGTTAGAGTGTCAGTCCTCTTGCACTTAAGTCGGCATTCTGCCGTTTGTATTAAATTCAGTTGCAATTTCTGTGCTTCATCGTGAATAAGAAGGTCCAAGAGATACAGTAAACCTGAAGTGAAGCATCGGAATCTTAAACTGGACTCAGAGGAGAGGTTCAAATCATAGAAAGTTAGAGTGTCGGTCCTCTTGTACTTAAGTCGGCATTGTGCTTTTGTATTAAATTCGCATGGAATTTCTGTGTTTCAACGTTAGTAAGAAGGTCCAAGGAATACAGTAAACCTGAAGTGTAGCATCGGAATCTAAAACTGGACTCACAGGAGAGGTTCACATCATAGAAAGTTATTGTGTCAGTCCTCCTGTACTTAAGGCGGCACTGTGCCTTTTGTATTAAATTCGGATGCAATTTCTGTGTTTCATTGTCAATATGAAGGTCCAAGGGATGCAGTAAACCTGAAGTGAAGGATCGGGTTCTAAAACTGGACTCACAGGAGAGGTTCAAATCATAGAAAGTAAGAGTGTCAGTCCTCTTGTACTTAAGTCGGCATTCTCCCGTTTGTATTACATTCAGTTGCAATTTCTGTGTTTCATCGACAATAAGAAGGTGCAAGGGATACAGTAAACCTGAAGTGAAGCATAGGAATCTAAAACTGGACTCACAGGAACGATTCAAATCATAGTAAGTTAGAGTGTCAGTCCTATTGTACTTATGTCGGCATTCTGAATTTTGTATTAAATTCAGTTGCAATTTCTGTGCTTCATCGTGAATGAGAAGGTCCAAGGAATACAGTAAACCTGAAGTGAAGCATCGGGATCTAAAACTGGACTCACAGGAGCGGTTCTAATCATAGATAGTTAGAGTGTCAGCCCTCTTGTACTTAAGTCGGCATTGTGCCTTTTGAATTTAATTCCGATGAAATTTCTGTGCTTCATCGTCAACAAGAAGGTCCAAGGGATACAGTAAACCTGAAGTGAAGCATCGGAATGTAAAACTGGACTTAGAGGAGAGGTTCTAATCATAGAATGTTAGAGTGTCAGTCCTCTTGCACTTAAGTCGGCATTGTGCCTTTTGTATTAAATTCGAATGCAATTTCTGTGTTTCATCGTCAATAAGTAGATCCAAGGGATACAGTAAACCTGAAGTGAAGCATCGGAATCTAAAACTGGACTCACAGGAGAGGTTCAGATCATAGTAAGTTAGAGTGTCAGTCCTCTTGTACTTAAGTCGGTATTGTGCGTTTTGTATTAAATTCAGATGCAATCTCTGAGTTTCATCGTCAATAAGAAGGTCCAAGGGATACAGTAAACATGAAGTGAAGCATCAGAACCTAAAACTGGACTCACAGGAGAGGTTAAAAGCACAGAAAGTTAGAGTGTCATTCCTCTTGTACTTAAGTCGGCATTGTGCCTTATGTATTAAATTCGGATGCAATTTCTGTGTTTCATCGTCAATAAGATGGTCCAAGGTATACAGTAAACCAGAAGTGAAGCGTCGGAACATAAAACTGGACTCACAGGAGCGGTTCAAATCACAGAAAGTTAGAGTGTCAGTCCGCTTGTACTTAAGTTGGCAATGTGCCTTATGTATTAAATTCGGATACAACTTCTGTGTTTCATCGTCAATAAGAAGGACCAAGGCATACAGTAAACCTGATAGTGAAGCATCGGAATCTAAAACTGGACTCAGAGGAGAGGTTCAAATCATAGAATGATACAGTGTCAGTCCTCTTGTATTTAAGTCGGCATTGTGCCTTTTGTATTAAATTCGGATGCTATATCTGTGATTCATCGTCAATAAGAAGGTCCAAGGGATACAGTAAACCGGAAGTGAAGCATCGGAATGTAAAACTGCATTGACAGGAGAGGTTCAAATCATAGAAAGTTAGAGTGTCAGTCCTCTTGTACTTAAGTCGGCATTGTGCACTTTTTGTATTAAATTCGGATGCAATTTCTTTGTTTCTTCGACAATATGAAGGTCCAAGGGATACAGTAAAACTGAAGTGAAGCATCGGAATCTAAAACTGGACTCACAGGAGAGGTTCAAATCATAGAAAGTTAGAGTGTCAGTCCTCTTGTACTTAAGTCGGCATTGTGAGTTTTGTATTAAATTCGGATGCAATTTCTGTGTTTCGTCGTCAATTATAAGGTCCAAGGGATACAGTAAACCTGAAGTGAAGCATCGGAATCTAAAACTGGACTCACAGGAGACGTTCAAATCATAGAAAGATAGAGTGTCAGTCCTCTTAAACTTAAGTCGGCATTGTGCCATTTGTATTGCATTCGGATGCAATTTCTGTGTTTCATCGTCAATAAGAAGGTCCAAGGGATACAGTAAACCTGAAGTGAAGCATCGGAATCTAAAACTGGACTCACAGGAGAGGTTCAAATCGTTGAAAGTTAGAGTTTCAGTCCTCTTAAACTTAAGTCGGCATTGTGCCTTTTGTATTACATTCGTATGCAATTTCTGTGTTTCATCATCAATAAGAAGGTCCAAAGGATACAGTAAACCTGAAGTGAAGCATCGGAATTTAAAACTGGACTCACAGGAGAGGTTGAATTCATAGAAAATTAGAGTGTCAGGCCACTTGTACTTAAGTTGCCATTGTGCCTTTTGTATTAAATTTGGAAGCAATTTCTGTGTTTCATCGTCAATAAGAAGGTCCAAGAGATACAGTAAACCTGAAGTGAAGCATCGGAATCTAAAACTGGACTCACAGGAGAGCTTCAAATCAAAGAAAGTTAGAGTGTCATTCCTCTTGTACTTCGGTCGGCATTGTGCCTTTTGTATTAAATTCGGATGCAATTTCTGTGTTTCATCGTCAATAAGATGGTAGAAGGGATACAGTAAACCTAAAGTGAAGCATTGGAATCTGTAACTGGACTCACAGGAGAGGTTCAAATCATAGATAGTTAGAGTGTCAGTCCTCTTGTACTTAAGTCGGCATTGTGCCTAGTGTATTACATTTGGATGCAATTTCTGTGTTTCATCGTCAATAAGAAGGTCCATGGGATACATTAAACCTGAAGTGATGCATCGGAATCTAAAACTGGACCCACAGGAGAGGTTCAAATCATAGAGATTTAGAGTATCAGTCCTCCTGTACTTAAGTCGGCTCTGTGCCTCTTTTATTAGATTCGGAATCTATTTCTGTGTTTCATCGTCAATAAGAAGGTCCAAGGGATACAGTAAACCTGAAGTGAAGCATTGGAATCTGTAACTGGACTCACAGGAGAGGTTTAAATCATAGAAAGTTAGAGTGTCAGTCCTCTTGTACTTAAGTCAACATTGTGCCCTTTGTATTAAATTCGGATGCAATTTCTGTGTTTCATCGTAAATAAGAAGGTCCAAGGGATACAGTAAACCGGAAGTGAAGCATCGGAATCTAAAAATGGAATCACAGGGGAGGTCCAAATCATAGAAAGTCAGAGTGTCACTCTTCTTGTACTTAAGTCGGCATTGTGCCTTTTGTATTAAATTCGGATGCAATTTCTTTGTTTCTTCGACAATATGAAGGTCCAAGGGATACAGTAAAACTGAAGTGAAGCATCGGAATCAAAACTGGACTCACAGGAGAGGTTCAATTCATAGAAAGTTAGAGTGTCAGTCCTCTTGTACTTAAGTCGGCATTGTGCCTTTTGTATTAAATTCGGATGCTATTTCTGTGATTCATCGTCAATAAGAAGGTCCAAGGGATATAGTAAACCGGAAGTGAAGCATCGGAATGTAAAACTGCATTCACAGGAGAGGTTCAAATCATAGAAAGTTAGAGTGTCAGTCCTCTTGTACTTAAGTCGGCATTGTGCCTTTTGTATTAAATTCGGATGCTATTTCTGTGATTCAGCGTCAATAAGAAAGTCCAAGGGATACAGTAAACCGGAAATGAAGCATCGGAATGTAAAACTGCATTCACAGGAGAGGTTCAAATTATAGAAAGTTAAAGTGTCAGTCCTCTTGTACTTAAGTCGGCATTGTGCATTTTGTATTAAATTCGGATGCAATTTCTTTGTTTCTTCGACAATATGAAGGTCCAAGGGATACAGTAAAACTGAAGTGAAGCATCGGAATCTAAAACTGGACTCACAGGAGAGGTTCAAATCGCAGAAAGTTAGCGTGGCAGTCCGCTTGTACTTAAGTTGGCAATGTGCCTTATGTATTAAATTCGGATACAACTTCTGTGTTTCATCGTCAATAAGAAGGACCAAGGCATACAGTAAACCTGAAGTGAAGCATTGGAATCTAAAACTGGACTCAGAGGAGAGGTTCAAATCATAGAATGATACAGTGTCTGTCCTCTTGTACTTAAGTCGGCATTGTGCCTTTTGTATTAAATTCGGATGCTATTTCTGTCATTCATCGTCAATAAGAAGGTCCAAGGGATACAGTAAACCGGAAGTGAAGCATCGGAATGTAAAACTGCATTCACAGGAGAGGTTCAAATCATAGAAAGTTAGAGTGTCAGTCCTCTTGTACTTAAGTCGGCATTGTGCATTTTGTATTAAATTCGGATGCATTTTCTTTGTTTCTTCGACAATATGAAGATCCAAGGGATACAGTAAAACTGAAGTGAAGCATCGGAATCTAAAACTGGACTCACAGGAGAGGTTCAAATCATAGAAAGTTAGAGTGTCAGTCCTCTTGTACTTAAGTCGTCATTGTGAGTTTTGTATTAAATTTGGATGCAATTTCTGTGTTTCGTCGTCAATATTAAGGTCCAAGGGATACAGTAAACCTGAAGTGAAGCATCGGAATCTAAAACTGGACTCACAGGAGACGTTCAAATCATAGAAAGATAGAGTGTCAGTCCTCTTAAACTTAAGTCGGCATTGTGCATTCGGATGCAATTTCTGTGTTTCATCGTCAATAAGAAGGTCCAAGGGATACAGTAAACCTGAAGTGAAGCATCGGAATCTAAAACTGGACTCACAGGAGAGGTTCAAATCGTTGAAAGTTAGAGTGTCAGTCCTCTTGTACTTAAGTCGGCATTGTGCCTTTTATATTAAATTCGGATGCAATTTCTGTGTTTCATCGTCAATAAGAAGGTCCAAGGGATACAGTAAACCTGAAGTGAAGCATCGAGATCTAAAACTCGACTCACAGGAGAGGTTCAAATCATTGAATGTTAGAGTGTCAGTCCTTTTGTACTTAAGTCAGCATTGTGCCTTTTGTATTAAATTCGGATGCAATTTCTGTGTTTCATCGTCAATAAGAAGGTCCATGGTATACTGTAAACCTGAAGTGAAGCATCGGAATCTAAAACTCGACTCACAGGAGAGGTTAAAATCATAGAAAGATAGAGTGTCAGTCCTCTTGTAGTTAAGTCGGCATTGTGCGTTTTGTATTAAATTCGGATGCAATTTCTGTGTTTCATCATCAATAAGAGGGTCCAAGGTATACAGTAAACCTGAAGTGAAGCATCGGAATCTAAAACTGGACTCACAGGAGAGGTTCAAATTATAGAAAAATAGTGTGTCAGTCCTCTTGTACTTAAGTCTGCATTGTGCCGTTTGTATTAAATTCCGATGCAATTTCTGTGTTTCATCGTCAATAAGAAGGTCCATGGGATACATTAAACCTGAAGTGATGCATCGGAATCTAAAACTGGACTCACAGGAGAGGTTCAAATCATAGAAAGTTAGAGTGTCAGTCCTCTTGTACTTAAGTCGGCATTGTGCCTTTTATATTAAATTCGGATGCAATTTCTTTGTTTCATCGTCAATAAGTAGGTCCAAGGGATACAGTAAACCTGAAGTGAAGCATCGAGTTCTAAAACTCGACTCACAGGAGAGGTTCAAATCACAGAAGGTTAGAGTGTCAGTCCTCTTGTACTTAAGTCGGCATTGTGCCTTTTATATTAAATTCAGATGCAATTTCTGTGTTTCATCGTCAATAAGAAGGTCCAAGGGATACAGTAAACCTGAAGTGAAGCATCGAGATCTAAAACCCGACTCACAGGAGAGGTTCAAATCATTGAATGTTAGAGTGTCAGTCCTCTTGTTCTTAAGTCGGCATTCTGCCGTTTGTATTACATTCAGTGGCAATTTCTGTGTTTCACCGTCAATAAGAAGGTCCAAGGGATACAGTAAACCTGAAGTGAATCATCGGAATCTAAAACTGAACTCACAGGAGAGGTTCAAATCATAGAAAGTTAGAGTGTCAGTCCTCTTGTACTAAAGTCGGCATTGTGCCTTTTGTATTACATTTGGATGCAATATCTGTGTTTCATCGTCAATAAGAAGGTTCAAGGGATACAGTAAACCTGAAGTGAAGCATCGGAATCTATAACTGGACTCACAGGAGAGGTTCAAATCATAGAAAGTTAGTGTGTCAGTCCTCTTGTACTTAAGTCGGCATTGTGCCGTTTGTATTACATTCAGTTGCAATTTCTGTGTTTCATCGTCAATAAGAAGGTCCAAGGGATACAGTAAACCTGACGTGAAGCATCGGAATCTAAAACTGGACTCACAGGAGAGGTTCAAATCATAGAATGTTAGAGTGTCAGTCCTCTCGTACATAAGTCGGCATTACGCCTTTTGTATTAAATTCGGATGGAATTTCTGTGTTTCATCGTCAATAAAAAGGTCCAAGGGATACAGTAAACCTGAAGTGAAGCATCGAGATCTAAAACTCGACTCACAGGAGAGGTTCAAATCATTGAATGTTAGAGTGTCAGTGCTCTTGTACTTAAGTCGGCATTCTGCGGTTTGTATTACATTCAGTTGCAATTTCTGTGTTTCATCGTCAATAAGAAGGTCCAAGGGATACAGTAAACCTTAAGTGAATCATCGGAATCTAAAACTGAACTCACAGGAGAGGTTCCAATCATAGAAAGTTAGAGTGTCAGTCCTCTTGTACTAACGTCGGCATTGTGCCATTTGTATTACATTTGGATGCAATATCTGTGTTTCATCGTCAATAAGAAGGTCCAAGGGATACAGCAAACCTGAAGTGAAGCATCGGAATCTAAAACTGGACTCACAGGAGAGGTTCAAATCATAGAAAGTTAGTGTGTCAGTCCTCTTGTACTTAAGTCGTCTTTGTGCCTTTTGTATTAAATTCGGATGCAATATCTGTGTTTCATCGTCAATAAGAACGTCCAAGGGATACAGTAAACCTGAAGAGAAGCATCGAATCTAAAACTGGACTCACAGGAGAGGTTCGAATCATAGAAAGTTAGAGTGTCAGTCCTCTTGTACTTAAGTCGGCATTGTGCCTTTTGTATTAAATACGGATGCAATTTCTGTGTTTCATCGCCAATAAGAAGGTCCAAGGGATGCAGTAAACCTAAAGTGAAGCATCTGAATATAAAACTGGACTCACAGGAGAGGTTCAAATCATAGAAAGTTAGAGTGTCAGTCCTTTTATACTTAAGTCAGCGTTGTGCCTTTTGTACTAAATTCGGATGCAATTTCTGTGTTTCATCGTCAATGAGAAGGTCCAAGTGATACAGTAAACCTGAAGTGAAGCATCGGAATCTAAAACTGGACCCACAGGAGAGGTTCAAATCATAGAAAGTTAGAGTGTCAGTTCTCTTGTACTTAAGTCTGCATTGTGCCTTTTGTATTAAATTCGGATGCAATTTCTGTGTTTCATCGTCAATAAGAAGGTCCAAGGGATACACTAAACCTGAAGTGAAGCATCGAGATTTAAAACTCGACTCACAGGAGAGGTTCAAATCATTGAATTTTAGAGTGTCAGTCCTCTTGTACTTAAGTCGGCATTCTGCCGTTTGTATTACATTCCGTTGCAATTTCTGTGTTTCATCGTCAATAAGAAGGTCCAGGGGATACAGTAAACCTGAAGTGAATCATCGGAATCTAAAACTGAACTCACAGGAGAGGTTCAAATCATAGAAAGTTAGAGTGTCATTCCTCTTGTACTAAAGTCGGCATTGTGACTTTTGTATTACATTTGGATGCAATATCTGTGCTTCATCGTCAATAAGAAGGTCCAAGGGATACAGTAAACCTAAAGTGAAGCATCGGAATCTAAAACTGGACTCACAGGAGAGGTTCAAATCATAAAAAGTTAGAGAGTCAGTCCTCTAGAACTTAAGTCGACTTTGGGCCTTTTGTATTAAATTCGGATGCAATATCTGTATTTCATCGTCAATAAGAACGTCCAAGGGATACAGTAAACCTGAAGAGAAGCATCGAATCTAAAACTGGACTCACAGGAGAGGATCAAATCATAGAAAGTTAGAGTGTCAGACCTCTTGTACTTAAGTCGGCATTGTGCCTTTTGTATTAAATTCGGATGCAATTTCTGTGTTTCATTGCCAATAAGAAGGTCCAAGGGATACAGTAAACCTGAAGTGAAGCATCGGAATCTAAAACTGGACTCACAGGAGACGCTCAAATCATAGAAAGTTAGTGTGTAAGTCCTCTTCTACTTAAGTCGGCATTGTGCCGTTTGTATAACATTCAGTTGCAATTTCTGTGTTTCATCTTCAATAAGAAGGTCCAAGGGATACAGTAAACCTGAAGTGAAGCATCAGAACCTAAAACTGGACTCACAGGAGAGGTTGAATTCATAGAAAGTAAGATTGTGAGGCTACTTGTACTTAAGTTGCCATTGTGCCTTTTGTATTAAATTCGGATGCAATTTCTGTGTTTCATCGACAATAAGAAGGTCCAAGGGATACAGTAAACCTGAGGTGAAGCATCGGAATCTAAAAGTGGACTCACAGGAGAGGTTCAAATCATAGAAAGTTAGTGTGTCAGTCCTCTTGTACTTAAGTCGGCATTGTGCCGTTTGTATTACATTCAGTTGCAATTTCTGTGTTTCATCGTCAATAAGAAGGTCCAAGGGATATAGTAAAACTGAAGTGAAGCATCGTAATCTAAAACTGGACTCACAGGAGAGGTTGAATATCATAGAAAGTTAGATTGTCAGGCTACTTGTACTTAAGTTGCCATTGTGGCTTTTGTATTAAATTCGGATGCAATTTCTGTGTTTCATCGTCAATAAGAAGGTCCAAGGGATACAGTAAACCTGAAGTGAAGCATCGGAATCTAAAACTGGACTCACAGGAGAGGTTCAAATCATAGAAAGTTAGTGTGTCAGTCCTCTTGTACTTAAGTCTGCATTTAGCCTTTTGTATTAAATTCGGATGCGATTTCTGTGTTTCATCGTCAATAAGAAGGTCCAAGGGATACAGTAAACCTGAAGTGAAGCATCGAGATCTAAAACTCGACTCACAGGAGAGGTTCAAATCATTGAATTTTAGAGTGTCAGTCCTCTCCTACTTAAGTCGGCATTCTGCCGTTTGTATTACATTCCGTTGCAATTTCTGTGTTTCATCGTCAATAAGAAGGTCCAAGGGATACATTAAACCTGAAGTGAATCACCGGAATCTAAAACTGAACTCACAGGAGAGGTTCAAATCATACAAAGTTAGAGTGTCAGTCCTCGTGTACTAAAGTCCGCATTGTGCCTTTTGTATTACATTTGGATGCAATATCTGTGCTTCATCGTCAATAAGTAGGTCCAAGGGATACAGTAAACCTGAAGTGAAGCATCGGAATCTAAAACTGGACTCACAGGAGAGGTTGAATTCATAGAAAGTTAGAGTGTCAGTCTTCTTGTACTTAAGTCGGCATTGTGCCTTTTGAATTTAATTCCGATGGAATTTCTGTGCTTCATCGTGAATCAGAAGGTCCAAGGGATACAGTAAACCTGAAGTGAAGCATCGGAATCTAAAACTGGACTTAGGGGAGAGGTTCAAATCAAACAAAGTTAGAGTGTCAGTCCTCTTGTACTAAAGTCGGCATTGTGCCTTTTGTATTACATTTGGATGCAATATCTGTGTTTCATCGTCAATAAGAAGGTCCAAGGGATACAGTAAACCTGAAGTGAAACATCGGAATCTAAAACTGGACTCACAGGAGAGGTTCAAATCATAGAAAGTTAGTGTGTAAGTCCTCTCGTACTTAAGTCGGCATTGTGCCGTTTGTATTACATTCAGTTGCAATTTCTGTGTTTCATCGACAATAAGAAGTTCCAAGGGATACAGTAAACCTGAGGTGAAGCAACGGAATCTAAAACTGGACTCACAGGAGAGGTTCAAATCATAGAAAGTTAGTTTGTCAGTCCTCTTGTACTTAAGTCGGCATTGTGCCGTTTGTATTACATTCAGTTGCAATTTCTGTGTTTCATCGTCAATAAGAAGGTCCAAGGGATATAGTAAACCTGAAGTGAAGCATCGGAATCTAAAACTGGACTCACAGGAGAGGTTGAATTTCATAGAAAGTTAGATTGTCAGGCTACTTGTACTTAAGTTTCCATTGTGGCTTTTGTATTAAATTCGGATGCAATTTCTGTGTTTCATCGTCAATAAGAAGGTCCAAGGGATACAGTAAACCTGAAGTGAAGCATCGGATCTAAAACTGGACTCACAGGAGAGGTTCAAATCATAGAAAGTTAGTGTGTCAGTCCTCTTGTACTTAAGTCTGCATTTAGCCTTTTGTATTAAATTCGGATGCGATTTCTGTGTTTCATCGTCAATAAGAAGGTCCAAGGGATACAGTAAACCTGAAGTGAAGCATCGGAATCTAAAACTGGACTCACAGGAGAGGTTCAAATCATAGAAAGTTAGTGTGTCAGTCCTCTTGTACTTAAGTCTGCATTTAGCCTTTTGTATTAAATTCGGATGCGATTTCTGTGTTTCATCGTCAATAAGAAGGTCAAAGGGATACAGTAAACCTGAAGTGAAGCATCGAGATCTAAAACTCGACTGACAGGAGAGGTTCAAATCATTGAATTTTAGAGTGTCAGTCCTCTCCTACTTAAGTCGGTATTCTGCCGTTTGTATTACATTCCGTTGCAATTTCTGTGTTTCATCGTCAATAAGAAGGTCCAAGGGATACAGTAAACCTGAAGTGAATCACCGGAATCTAAAACTGAACTCACAGGAGAGGTTCAAATCATAGAAAGTTAGAGTGTCAGTCCTCGTGTACTAAAGTCGGCATTGTGCCTTTTGTATTACATTTGGATGCAATATCTGTGCTTCATCGTCAATAAGAAGGTTCAAGGGATACAGTAAACCTGAAGTGAAGCATCGGAATCTAAAACTGGACTCACAGGAGAGGTTGAATTCATAGAAAGTTAGAGTGTCAGTCTTCTTGTACTTAAGTCGGCATTGTGCCTTTTGAATTTAATTCCGATGGAATTTCTGTGCTTCATCGTGAATCAGAAGGTCCAAGGGATACAGTAAACCTGAAGTGAAGCATCGGACTCTAAAACTGGACTTAGGGGAGAGGTTCAAATCAAACAAAGTTAGAGTGTCAGTCCTCTTGTACTAAAGTCGGCATTGTGCCTTTTGTATTACATTTGGATGCAATATCTGTGTTTCATCGTCAATAAGAAGGTCCAAGGGATACAGTAAACCTGAAGTGAAACATCGGAATCTAAAACTGGACTCACAGGAGAGGTTCAAATCATAGAAAGTTAGTGTGTAAGTCCTCTCGTACTTAAGTCGGCATTGTGCCGTTTGTATTACATTCAGTTGCAATTTCTGTGTTTCATCGACAATAAGAAGTTCCAAGGGATACAGTAAACCTGAGGTGAAGCAACGGAATCTAAAACTGGACTCACAGGAGAGGTTCAAATCATAGAAAGTTAGTTTGTCAGTCCTCTTGTACTTAAGTCGGCATTGTGCCGTTTGTATTACATTCAGTTGCAATTTCTGTGTTTCATCGTCAATAAGAAGGTCCAAGGGATACAGTAAACCTGAAGTGAAGCATCGAGATCTAAAACTGGACTCACAGGAGAGGTTCAAATCATTGAATTTTAGAGTGTCAGTCCTCTCGTACTTAAGTCGGCATTCTGCCGTTTGTATTACATTCCGTTGCAATTTCTGTGTTTCATCGTCAATAAGAAGGTCTAAGGGATACAGTAAACCTGATGTGAATCACCGGAATCTAAAACTGAACTCACAGGAGAGGTTCAAATCATAGAAAGTTAGAGTGTCAGTCCTCTTGTACTAAAGTCGGCATTGTGCGTTTTGTATGACATTCGGATGCAATTTCTGTGTTTCATCGCCAATAAGAAGGTCCAAGGGATGCAGTAAACCTAAAGTGAAGCATCGGAATCTAAAACTGGACTCACAGGAGTGGTTCAGATCATAGTAAGTTAGAGTGTCTGTCCTCTTGTACTTAAGTCGGCATTGCGCCTTTTGTATTAAATTCAGATGCAATATCTGTTTTTCATCGTCAATAAGAAGGTCCAAGGGATACAGTAAACCTGAAGTGAAGCATCGGAATCTAAAACTGGACTTAGGGGAGAGGTTCAAATCATAGAAAGTTAGAGTGTCAGTCCTCTTGTACTCAAGTCACCATTGTGCCTTTTGTATGAAATTCTAATGCAATTTCTGTGTTTCATCGTCAATAAGAAGGTCCAAGGTATACAGTAAACCTGAAGTGCAGCATCGGAATCTAAAACTCGACTCACAGGAGCGGTTCAAATCATAGTACGGTAGAGTGTCAGTCCTCTTGTACTTAAGTCGGCATTGTGCCGTTTGTATTAAATTCGGATGCAATTTCTGTGTTTCATCGTCAATAAGAAGGTCCAGGGGATACAGTAAACCTGAAGTGAAGCATCGGAATCTAAAACTGGACTCACAGGAGAGGTTGAATTCATAGAAAGTTAGAGTGTCAGTCTTCTTGTACTTAAGTCGGCATTTTGCCTTTTGAATTTAATTCCGATTTAATTTCTGTGCTTCATCGTGAATAAGAAGGTCCAAGGGATACAGTAAACCTGAAGTGAAGCATCGGAATCTAAAACTGGACTTAGGGGAGAGGTTAAAATCATAGAAAGTTAGAGTGTCAGTCCTCTTGTACTTAAGTCGGCATTGTGCCTTTTGTATTACATTTGGATGCAATATCTGCGTTTCATCGTCAATAAGAAGGTCCAAGGGATACAGTAAACCTGAAGTGAAGCATCGGAAACTAAAACTGGACTCACAGGAGAGGTTCAAATCATAGAAAGTTAGTGTGTAAGTCCTCTCGTACTTAAGTCGGCATTGTGCCGTTTGTATTACATTCAGTTGCAATTTCTGTGTTTCATCGACAATAAGAAGGTCCAAGGGATACAGTAAACCTGAGGTGAACCATCGGAATCTAAAAGTGGACTCACAGGAGAGGTTCAAATCATAGAAAGTTAGTGTGTCAGTCCTCTTGTACTTAAGTCGGCATTGTGCCGTTTGTATTACATTCAATTGCAATTTCTGTGTTTCATCGTCAATAAGAAGGTCCAAGGGATATAGTAAACCTGAAGTGAAGCATCGGAATCTTAAACTGGACTCACAAGAGAGGTTGAATTTCATAGAAAGTTAGATTGTCAGGCTACTTGTACTTAAGTTTCCATTGTGGCTTTTGTATTAAATTCGGATGCAATTTCTGTGTTTCATCGTCAATAAGAAGGTCCAAGGGATACAGTAAACCTGAAGTGAAGCATCGGAATCTAAAACTGGACTCACAGGAGAGGTTCAAATCATAGAAAGTTAGTGTGTCAGTCCTCTTGTACTTAAGTCTGCATTTAGCCTTTTGTATTAAATTCGGATGCGATTTCTGTGTTTCATCGTCAATAAGAAGGTCCAAGGGATACAGTAAACCTGAAGTGAAGCATCGGAATCTAAAACTGGACTCACAGGAGAGGTTCAAATCATAGAAAGTTAGTGTGTCAGTCCTCTTGTTTTTAAGTCTGCATTTAGCCTTTTGTATTAAATTCGGATGCGATTTCTGTGTTTCATCGTCAATAAGAAGGTCCAAGGGATACAGTAAACCTGAAGTGAAGCATCGAGATCTAAAACTCGACTCACAGGAGAGGTTCAAATCATTGAATTTTAGAGTGTCAGTCCTCTCCTACTTAAGTCGGCATTCTGCCGTTTGTATTACATTCCGTTGCAATTTCTGTGTTTCATCGTCAATAAGAAGGTCCAAGGGATACAGTAAACCTGAAGTGAATCACCGGAATCTAAAACTGAACTCACAGGAGAGGTTCAAATCATAGAAAGTTAGAGTGTCAGTCCTCGTGTACTAAAGTCGGCATTGTGCCTTTTGTATTGCATTTGGATGCAATATCTGTGCTTCATCGTCAATAAGAAGGTCCAAGGGATACAGTAAACCTGAAGTGAAGCATCGGAATCTAAAACTGGACTCACAGAAGAGGTTGAATTCATAGAAAGTTAGAGTGTCAGTCTTCTTGTACTTAAGTCGGCATTGTGCCTTTTGAATTTAATTCCGATGGAATTTCTGTGCTTCATCGTGAATCAGAAGGTCCAAGGGATACAGTAAACCTGAAGTGAAGCATCGGAATCTAAAACTGGACTTAGGGGAGAGGTTCAAATCAAACAAAGTTAGAGTGTCAGTCCTCTTGTACTAAAGTCGGCATTGTGCCTTTTGTATTACATTTGGATGCAATATCTGTGTTTCATCGTCAATAAGAAGTTCCAAGGGATACAGTAAACCTGAAGTGAAACATCGGAATCTAAAACTGGACTCACAGGAGAGGTTCAAATCATAGAAAGTTAGTGTGTAAGTCCTCTCGTACTTAAGTCGGCATTGTGCCGTTTGTATTACATTCAGTTGCAATTTCTGTGTTTCATCGACAATAAGAAGTTCCAAGGGATACAGTAAACCTGAGGTGAAGCAACGGAATCTAAAACTGGACTCACAGGAGAGGTTCAAATCATAGAAAGTTAGTTTGTCAGTCCTCTTGTACTTAAGTCGGCATTGTGCCGTTTGTATTACATTCAGTTGCAATTTCTGTGTTTCATCGTCAATAAGAAGGCCCAAGGGATATAGTAAACCTGAAGTGAAGCATCGGAATCTAAAACTGGACTCACAGGAGAGGTTGAATTTCATAGAAAGTTAGATTGTCAGGCTACTTGTACTTAAGTTTCCATTGTGGCTTTTGTATTAAATTCGGATGCAATTTCTGTGTTTCATCGTCAATAAGAAGGTCCAAGGGATACAGTAAACCTGAAGTGAAGCATCGGAATCTAAAACTGAACTCACAGGAGAGGTTAAATCATAGAAAGTTAGTGTGTCAGGCCTCTTGTACTTAAGTCTGCATTTAGCCTTTTGTATTAAATTCGGATGCGATTTCTGTGTTTCATCGTCAATAAGAAGGTCCAAGGGATACAGTAAACCTGAAGTGAAGCATCGAGATCTAAAACTCGACTCACAGGAGAGGTTCAAATCATTGAATTTTAGAGTGTCAGTCCTCTCGTACTTAAGTCGGCATTCTGCCGTTTGTATTACATTCCGTTGCAATTTCTGTGTTTCATCGTCAATAAGAAGGTCTAAGGGATACAGTAAACCTGATGTGAATCACCGGAATCTAAAACTGAACTCACAGGAGTGGTTCAAATCATAGAAAGTTAGAGTGACAGTCCTCTTGTACTAAAGTCGGCATTGTGCCTTTTGTATTACATTTGGATGCAATATCTGTGCTTCATCGTCAATAAGAAGGTCCAAGGGATACAGTAAATCTGAAGTGAAGCATCGGAATCTAAAACTGGACTCACAGGAGAGGTTCAAATCATAAAAAGTTTAAGAGTCAGTCCTCTTGTACTTAAGTCGGCTTTGGGCCTTTTGTATTAAATTCGGATGCAATATATGTGTTTCATCGTCAATACGATCGTCCAAGGGATGCAGTAAACCTGAAGAGAAGCATCGAATCTAAAACTGGACTCACAGGAAAGGTTCAAATCATAGAAAGTTTGAGTGTCAGTCCTCATGTAGTTAAGTCGGCATTGTGCGTTTTGTATGACATTCGGATGCAATTTCTGTGTTTCATCGCCAATAAGAAGGTCCAAGGGATGCAGTAAACCTAAAGTGAAGCATCGGAATCTAAAAGTGGACTCACAGGAGTGGTTCAGATCATAGTAAGTTAGAGTGTCAGTCCTCTTGTACTTAAGTCGGCATTGCGCCTTTTGTATTAAATTCAGATGCAATATCTGTTTTTCATCGTCAATAAGAAGGTCCAAGGGATACAGTAAACCTGAAGTGAAGCATCGGAATCTAAAACTGGACTTAGGGGAGAGGTTCAAATCATAGAAAGTTAGAGTGTCAGTCCTCTTGTACTCAAGTCACCATTGTGCCTTTTGTATGAAATTCTAATGCTATTTCTGTGTTTCATCGTCAATAAGAAGGTCCAAGGTATACAGTAAACCTGAAGTGCAGCATCGGAATCTAAAACTCGACTCACAGGAGCGGTTCAAATCATAGTACGGTAGAGTGTCAGTCCTCTTGTACTTAAGTCGGCATTGTGCCGTTTGTATTAAATTCGGATGCAATTTCTGTGTTTCATCGTCAATAAGAAGGTCCAAGGGATACAGTAAACCTGAAGTGAAGCATCGGAATCTAAAACTGGACTCACAGGAGAGGTTGAATTCATAGAAAGTTAGAGTGTCAGTCTTCTTGTACTTAAGTCGGCATTGTGCCTTTTGAATTTAATTCCGATGGAATTTCTGTGCTTCATCGTGAATAAGAAGGTCCAAGGGATACAGTAAACCTGAAGTGAAGCATCGGAATCTAAAACTGGACTTAGGGGAGAGGTTCAAATCATAGAAAGTTAGAGTGTCAGTCCTCTTGTACTAAAGTCGGCATTGTGCCTTTTGTATTACATTTGGATGCAATATCTGCGTTTCATCGTCAATAAGAAGGTCCAAGGGATACAGTAAACCTGAAGTGAAGCATCGGAATCTAAAACTGGACTCACAGGAGATGTTCAAATCATAGAAAGTTAGTGTGTAAGTCCTCTCGTACTTAAGTCGGCATTGTGCCGTTTGTATTACATTCAGTTGCAATTTCTGTGTTTCATCGACAATAAGAAGGTCCAAGGGATACAGTAAACCTGAGGTGAACCATCGGAATCTAAAAGTGGACTCACAGGAGAGGTTCAAATCATAGAAAGTTAGTGTGTCAGTCCTCTTGTACTTAAGTCGGCATTGTGCCGTTTGTATTACATTCAGTTGCAATTTCTGTGTTTCATCGTCAATAAGAAGGTCCAAGGGATATAGTAAACCTGAAGTGAAGCATCGGAATCTAAAACTGGACTCACAGGAGAGGTTGAATTTCATAGAAAGTTAGATTGTCAGGCTACTTGTACTTAAGTTGCCATTGTGGTTTTGTATTAAATTCGGATGCAATTTCTGTGTTTCATCGTCAATAAGAAGGTCCAAGGGATACAGTAAACCTGAAGTGAAGCATCGGAATCTAAAACTGGACTCACAGGAGAGGTTCAAATCATAGAAAGTTAGAGTGTCAGTCCTCGTGTACTAAAGTCGGCATTGTGCTTTTGTATTACATTTGGATGCAATATCTGTGCTTCATCGTCAATAAGAAGGTCCAAGGGATACAGTAAACCTCAAGTGAAGCATCGGAATCTAAAACTGGACTCACAGGAGAGGTTGAATTCATAGAAAGTTAGAGTGTCAGTCATCTTGTACTTAAGTCGGCATTGTGCCTTTTGAATTTAATTCCGATGGAATTTCTGTGCTTCATCGTGAATCAGAAGGTCCAAGGGATACAGTAAACCTGAAGTGAAGCATCGGAATCTAAAACTGGACTTAGGGGAGAGGTTCAAATCAAACAAAGTTAGAGTGTCAGTCCTCTTGTACTAAAGTCGGCATTGTTCCTTTTGTATTACATTTGGATGCAATATCTGTGTTTCATCGTCAATAAGAAGGTCCAAGGGATACAGTAAACCTGAAGTGAAACATCGGAATCTAAAACTGGACTCACAGGAGAGGTTCAAATCATAGAAAGTTAGTGTGTAAGTCCTCTCGTACTTAAGTCGGCATTGTGCCGTTTGTATTACATTCAGTTGCAATTTCTGTGTTTCATCGACAATAAGAAGGTCCAAGGGATACAGTAAACCTGAGGTGAAGCAACGGAATCTAAAACTGGACTCACAGGAGAGGTTCAAATCATAGAAAGTTAGTTTGTCAGTCCTCTTGTACTTAAGTCGGCATTGTGCCGTTTGTATTACATTCAGTTGCAATTTCTGTGTATCATCGTCAATAAGAAGGTCCAAGGTATATAGTAAACCTGACGTGAAGCATCGGAATCTAAAACTGGACTCACAGGAGAGGTTAAATTTCATAGAAAGTTAGATTGTCAGGCTACTTGTACTTAAGTTTCCATTGTGGCTTTTGTATTAAATTCGGATGCAATTTCTGTGTTTCATCGTCAATAAGAAGGTCCAAGGGATACAGTAAACCTGAAGTGAAGCATCGGAATCTAAAACTGGACTCACAGGAGAGGTTCAAATCATAGAAAGTTAGTGTGTCAGTCCTCTTGTACTTAAGTCTGCATTTAGCCTTTTGTATTAAATTCGGATGCGATTTCTGTGTTTCATCGTCAATAAGAAGGTCCAAGGGATACAGTAAACCTGAAGTGAAGCATCGAGATCTAAAACTCGACTCACAGGAGAGGTTCAAATCATTGAATTTTAGAGTGTCAGTCCTCTCGTACTTAAGTCGGCATTCTGCCGTTTGTATTACATTCCGTTGCAATTTCTGTGTTTCATCGTCAATAGGAAGGTCCAAGGGATACAGTAAACCTGAAGTGAATCACCGGAATCTAAAACTGAACTCACAGGAGAGGTTCAAATCATAGAAAGTTAGAGTGTCAGTCCTCGTGTACTAAAGTCGGCATTGTGCCTTTTGTATTAAATTCGGACGCAATTTCTGTGTTTCATCGCCAATAAGAAATTCCAAGGGATGCAGTAATCCTAAAGTGAAGCATCGGAATCTAAAACTGGACTCACAGGACTGGTTCAGATCATAGTAAGTTAGAGTGTCAGTCCTCTTGTACTTAAGTCGGCATTGTGCCTTTTGTATTAAATTCAGATGCAATATCTGTGTTTCATCGTCAATAAGAAGGTCCAAGGGATACAGTAAACCTGAAGTGAAGCATCAGAACCTAAAACTGGAGTCACAGGAGAGGTTCAAATCACAGAAAGTAATAGTGTCAGTACTCTAGTACTTAAGTCGGCATTGTGCCTTTTGTATTAAATTAGGATGTAATTTCTGTGTTTCATCGTCAATAAGATGGTCCAAGGTGTACAGTAAACCTGAAGTGAAGCATCGGAATCTAAAACTGGACTCACAGGAGAGGTTCAAATCATAGAATGATAGAGTGTCAGTCCTCTTATACTTAAGTCGGCATTGTGCCTTTTGTATTAAATTCGGATGCTATTTCTGTGTTTCATCGTCAATAAGAAGGTCCAAGGGATACTGTAAACCGGAAGTGAAGCATCGGAATGTAAAACTGCACTTACAGGAGAGGTTGAAATCATAGAAAGTTAGAGTGTCAGTCCTCTTGTACTTAAGTTGGCATTGTGCATTTTGTATTATATTCGGATGCAATTACTGTGTTTCGCCGCCAATAATGAGGTTCGAGGGATGCAGTAAACCTGAAGTGAAGCATCGGAATCTAAAACTGGACCCACATGAGAGGTTCAAATCATTGAATTTTAGAGTGTCAGTCCTCTCGTACTTAAGTCGGCATTCTGCCGTTTGTATTACATTCCGTTGCAATTTCTGTGTTTCATCGTCAATAGGAAGGTCCAAGGGATACAGTAAACCTGAAGTGAATCACCGGAATCTAAAACTGAACTCACAGGAGAGGTTCAAATCATAGAAAGTTAGAGTGTCAGTCCTCGTGTACTAAAGTCGGCATTGTGCCTTTTGTATTACATTTGGATGCAATATCTGTGCTTCATCGTCAATAAGAAGGTCCAAGGGATACAGTAAACCTGAAGTGAAGCATCGGAATCTAAAACTGGACTCACAGGAAATGTTCAGATTATAGTAAGTTAGAGTGTCAGTCCTCTTGTACTTAAGTAGGCATTGTGCCTTTTGTATTAAATTCGGACGCAATTTCTGTGTTTCATCGCCAATAAGAAATTCCAAGGGATGCAGTAATCCTAAAGTGAAGCATCGGAATCTAAAACTGGACTCACAGGACTGGTTCAGATCATAGTAAGTTAGAGTGTCAGTCCTCTTGTACTTAAGTCGGCATTGTGCTTTTTGTATTAAATTCGGATGCCATTTCTGTGTTTCATCGCCAATAAGAAGGTCCAAGGGATTCAGTAAACATAAATTGAAGCATCGGAATCTAAAACTGGACTCACAGGAGAGGTTCAAATCATAGAAAGTTAGAGTGTCAGTCCTTTTGTCCTTAAGTCAGCATTGTGCCTTTTGTATTAAATTCGGATGCAATTTCTGTGTTTCATCGTCAATAAGAAGGTCCAAGGTATACAGTAAAAATGAAGTGAAGCATCGGAATCTAAAACTCGACTCACAGGACAGGTTGAATTCATAGAAAGTTAGAGTGTCAGTCCTCTTGTACTTAAGTCGGCATTGTGCCTTTTGAATTTAATTCCGATGAAATTTCTGTGCTTCATCGTCAATTAGAAGGACCAAGGGATACAGTAAACCTGAAGTGAAGCATCGGAATCTAAAACTGGACTTAGGGGAGAGGTTCAATTCATAGAAAGTTAGAGTGTCAGTCCTATTGTACTAAAGTCGGCATTGTGCATTTTGTATTACATTTGGATGCAATATCTGTGTTTCATCGTCAATAAGAAGGTCCAAGGGATACAGTAAACCTGAAGTGAAGCATCGGAATCTAAAACTGGACTCACAGGAGATGTTCAGATTATAGTAAGTTAGAGTGTCAGTCCTCTTGTACTTAAGTAGGCATTGTGAATTTTGTATTAAATTCGGAAGCAATTTCTGTGTTTCATCGCCAATAAGAAGGTCCAAGGGATGCAGTAAACCTAAAGTGAAGCATCGGAATCTAAAACTGAACTCACAGGAGTGGTTCAGATCATAGTAAGTTAGAGTGTCAGTCCTCTTGTACTTAAGTCGGCATTGTGCCTTTTGTATTAAATTCAGATGCAATATCTGTGTTTCATCGTCAATAAGAAGGTCCAAGGGATACAGTAAACCTGAAGTGAAGCATCAGAACCTAAAACTGGAGTCACAGGAGAGGTTCAAATCACAGAAAGTAATAGTGTCATTCCTCTTGTACTTAAGTCGGCATTGTGCCTTATGTATTAAATTCGGATGCAATTTCTGTGTTTCATCGTCAATAAGAAGGACTAAGGAATACAGTAAACCTGAAGTGAAGCATCGAGATCTAAAACTCGACTCACAGGAGAGGTTCAAATCATTGAATTTTAGAGTGTCAGTCCTCTCCTACTTAAGTCGGCATTCTGCCGTTTGTATTACATTCCGTTGCAATTTCTGTGTTTCATCGTCAATAAGAAGGTCCAAGGGATACAGTAAACCTGAAGTGAATCACCGGAATCTAAAACTGAACTCACAGGAGAGGTTCAAATCATAGAAAGTTAGAGTGTCAGTCCTCGTGTACTAAAGTCGGCATTGTGCTTTTGTATTACATTTGGATGCAATATCTGTGCTTCATCGTCAATAAGAAGGTCCAAGGGATACAGTAAACCTCAAGTGAAGCATCGGAATCTAAAACTGGACTCACAGGAGAGGTTGAATTCATAGAAAGTTAGAGTGTCAGTCATCTTGTACTTAAGTCGGCATTGTGCCTTTTGAATTTAATTCCGATGGAATTTCTGTGCTTCATCGTGAATCAGAAGGTCCAAGGGATACAGTAAACCTGAAGTGAAGCATCGGAATCTAAAACTGGACTTAGGGGAGAGGTTCAAATCAAACAAAGTTAGAGTGTCAGTCCTCTTGTACTAAAGTCGGCATTGTTCCTTTTGTATTACATTTGGATGCAATATCTGTGTTTCATCGTCAATAAGAAGGTCCAAGGGATACAGTAAACCTGAAGTGAAACATCGGAATCTAAAACTGGACTCACAGGAGAGGTTCAAATCATAGAAAGTTAGTGTGTAAGTCCTCTCGTACTTAAGTCGGCATTGTGCCGTTTGTATTACATTCAGTTGCAATATCTGTGCTTCATCGTCAATAAGAAGGTCCAAGGGATACAGTAAACCTGAAGTGAAGCATCGGAATCTAAAACTGGACTCACAGGAAATGTTCAGATTATAGTAAGTTAGAGTGTCAGTCCTCTTGTACTTAAGTAGGCATTGTGCCTTTTGTATTAAATTCGGACGCAATTTCTGTGTTTCATCGCCAATAAGAAGGTCCAAGGGATGCAGTAATCCTAAAGTGAAGCATCGGAATCTAAAACTGGATTCACAGGACTGGTTCAGATCATAGTAAGTTAGAGTGTCAGTCCTCTTGTACTTATGTCGGCATTGTGCCTTTTGTATTAAATTCAGATGCAATATCTGTGTTTCATCGTCAATAAGAAGGTCCAAGGGATACAGTAAACCTGAAGTGAAGCATCAGAACCTAAAACTGGAGTCACAGGAGAGGTTCAAATCACAGAAAGTAATAGTGTCAGTACTCTAGTACTTAAGTCGGCATTGTGCCTTTTGTATTAAATTAGGATGTAATTTCTGTGTTTCATCGTCAATAAGATGGTCCAAGGTGTACAGTAATACTGAAGTGAAGCATCGGAATCTAAAACTGGACTCACAGGAGAGGTTCAAATCATAGAATGATAGAGTGTCAGTCCTCTTATACTTAAGTCGGCATTGTGCCTTTTGTATTAAATTCGGATGCTATTTCTGTGTTTCATCGTCAATAAGAAGGTCCAAGGGATACTGTAAACCGGAAGTGAAGCATCGGAATGTAAAACTGCACTTACAGGAGAGGTTGAAATCATAGAAAGTTAGAGTGTCAGTCCTCTTGTACTTAAGTTGGCATTGTGCATTTTGTATTATATTCGGATGCAATTACTGTGTTTCGCCGCCAATAATGAGGTTCGAGGGATGCAGTAAACCTGAAGTGAAGCATCGGAATCTAAAACTGGACCCACATGAGAGGTTCAAATCATAGAAAGTTAGAGTGTCAGTCCTCTTGTACTTAAGTCGGCATTGTGCTTTTTGTATTAAATTCGGATGCAATTTCTGTGTTTCATCGCCAATAAGAAGGTCCAAGGGATGCAGAAAACTTAAATTGAAGCATCGGAATCTAAAACTGGACTCACAGGAGAGGTTCAAATCATAGAAAGTTAGAGTGTCAGTCCTTTTGTCCTTAAGTCAGCATTGTGCCTTTTGTACTAAATTCGGATGCAATTTCTGTGTTTCATCGTCAATAAGAAGGTCCAAGGTATACAGTAAAAATGAAGTGAAGCATCGGAATCTAAAACTCGACTCACAGGACAGGTTGAATTCATAGAAAGTTAGAGTGTCAGTCCTCTTGTACTTAAGTCGGCATTGTGCCTTTTGAATTTAATTCCGATGAAATTTCTGTGCTTCATCGTCAATTAGAAGGACCAAGGGATACAGTAAACCTGAAGTGAAGCATCGGAATCTAAAACTGGACTTAGGGGAGAGGTTCAATTCATAGAAAGTTAGAGTGTCAGTCCTATTGTACTAAAGTCGGCATTGTGCATTTTGTATTACATTTGGATGCAATATCTGTGTTTCATCGTCAATAAGAAGGTCCAAGGGATACAGTAAACCTGAAGTGAAGCATCGGAATCTAAAACTGGACTCACAGGAGATGTTCAGATTATAGTAAGTTAGAGTGTCAGTCCTCTTGTACTTAAGTAGGCATTGTGAATTTTGTATTAAATTCAGAAGCAATTTCTGTGTCTCATCGCCAATAAGAAGGTCCAAGGGATGCAGTAAACCTAAAGTGAAGCATCGGAATCTAAAACTGAACTCACAGGAGAGGTTCAATTCATAGAATGGTAGAGTGTCAGTCCTCTTATACTTAAGTCGGCATTGTGCCTTTTGTATTAAATTCGGATGCTATTTCTGTGATTCATCGTCAATAAGAAGGTCCAAGGGATACAGTAAACCTGAAGTGAAGCATCGGAATCTAAAACTGGACCCACAGGAGAGGTTCAAATCATAGAAAGTTAGAGTGTCAGTCCTCTTGTACTTAAGTCGGCATTGTGCCTTTTGTATGAAATTCGGATGCAATTTCTGTGTTTCATCGCCAATAAGAAGGTCCAAGGGATGCAGTAAACCTAAATTGAAGCAACGGAATCTAAAACTGGACTCACGGGAGAGGTTCAAATCATAGAAAGTTAGAGTGTCAGTCCTTTTGTACTTAAGTCAGCATTGTGCCTTTTGTATTAAATTCGGATGCAATTTCTGTGTTTCATCGTCAATAAGAAGGTCCAAGGTATACAGTAAAAATGAAGTGAAGCATCGGAATCTAAAACTCGTCTCACAGGAGAGGTTGAATTCATAGAAAGTTAGAGTGTCAGTCCTCTTGTACTTAAGTCGGCATTGTGCCTTTTGAATTTAATTCCGATGAAATTTCTGTGCTTCATCGTCAATAAGAAGGTCCAAGGGATACAGTAAACCTGAAGTGAAGCATCGGAATCTAAAACTGGACTTAGGGGAGAGGTTCAATTCATAGAAAGTTAGAGTGCCAGTCCTCTTGTACTAAAGTCGGCATTGTGCCTTTTGTATTACATTTGGATGCAATATCTGTGTTTCATCGTCAATAAGAAGGTCCAAGGGATACAGTAAACCTGAAGTGAACCATCGGAATCTAAAACTGGACTCACAGGAGAGGTTCAAATCATAGAAAGTTAGTGTGTTAGTCCTCTTGTACTTAAGTCGGCCTTGTGCCGTTTGTATTACACTCAGTTGCAATTTCTGTGTTTCATCGTCAATAAGAAGGTCCAAGGGATACAGTAAACCTGAAGTGAAGCATCGGAATCTAAAACTGGACTCACAGGAGAGGTTCAAATCATAGAAAGTTAGTGTGTCAGTCCTCTTGTACTTAAGTCGGCATTGTGCCGTTTGTATTACATTCAGTTGCAATTTCTGTGTTTCATCGTCAATAAGAAGGTCCAAGGGATACAGTAAACCTTAAGTGAAGCATCGGAATCTAAAACTGGACTCACTGGAGAGGTTGAATTCATAGAAAATTAGATTGTAAGGCTACTTGTACTTAAGTTGCCATTGTGCCTTTTGTATCAAATTCGGATGCAATTTCTGTGTTTCATCGTCAATAAGAAGGTCCAAGGGATACAGTAAACCTGAAGTGAAGCATCGGAATCTAAAACTGGTCTCACAGGAGAGGTTCAAATAATAGAAAGTTAGAAGGTCAGTCCTCTTGTACTTAAGTCGGCGTTGTGCCTTTTGTATTTAATTCGGATGCAATTTCTGTGCTTCATCGTCAATAAGAAGGTCCAAGGGATACAGTAAACCTGAAGTGAAGCATCGAGATCTAAAACTCGACTCACAGGAGAGGTTCAAATCATTGAATTTTAGAGTGTCAGTCCTCTCGTACTTAAGTCGGCATTCTGCCGTTTGTATTACATTCCGTTGCAATTTCTGTGTTTCATCGTCAATAAGAAGGTCTAAGGGATACAGTAAACCTGAAGTGAATCACCGGAATCTAAAACTGAACTCACAGGAGAGGTTCAAATCATAGAACGTTAGAGTGTCAGTCCTCTTGTACTAAAGTCGGCATTGTGCCTTTTGCATTACATTTGGATGCAATATCTGTGCTTCATCGTCAATAATAAGGTCCAAGGGATACAGTAAATCTGAAGTGAAGCATCGGAATCTAAAACTGACTCACAGGAGAGGTTCAAATCATAAAAAGTTTAAGAGTCGGTCCTCTTGTACTTAAGTCGGCTTTGGGCCTTTTGTATTAAATTCGGATGCAATATACGTGTTTCATCGTCAATACGATCGTCCAAGGGATGCAGTAAACCTGAAGAGAAGCATCGAATCAAAACTGGACTCACAGGAAAGGTTCAAATCAGAGAAAGTTTGAGTGTCAGTCCTCTTGTAGTTAAGTCGGCATTGTGCGTTTTGTATGACATTCGGATGCAATTTCTGTGTTTCATCGCCAATAAGAAGGTCCAAGGGATGCAGTAAACCTAAAGTGAAGCATCGGAATCTAAAACTGGACTCACAGGAGTGGTTCAGATCATAGTAAGTTAGAGTGTCAGTCCTCTTGTACTTAAGTCGGCATTGCGCCTTTTGTATTAAATTCAGATGCAATATCTGTTTTTCATCGTCAATAAGAAGGTCCAAGGGATACAGTAAACCTGAAGTGAAGCATCGGAATCTAAAACTGGACTTAGGGGAGAGGTTCAAATCATAGAAAGTTAGAGTGTCAGTCCTCTTGTACTCAAGTCACCATTGTGCCTTTTGTATGAAATTCTAATGCAATTTCTGTGTTTCATCGTCAATAAGAAGGTCCAAGGTATACAGTAAACCTGAAGTGCAGCATCGGAATCTAAAACTCGACTCACAGGAGCGGTTCAAATCATAGTACGGTAGAGTGTCAGTCCTCTTGTACTTAAGTCGGCATTGTGCCTTTTGTATTAAATTCGGATGCAATTTCTGTGTTTCATCGTCAATAAGAAGGTCCAAGGGATACAGTAAACCTGAAGTGAAGCATCGGAATCTAAAACTTTACTCACAGGAGAAGTTGAATTCATAGAAAGTTAGAGTGTCAGTCTTCTTGTACTTAAGTCGGCATTGTGCCTTTTGAATTTAATTCCGATTGAATTTCTGTGCTTCATAGTGAATAAGAAGGTCCAAGGGATACAGTAAACCTGAAGTGAAGCATCGGAATCTAAAACTGGACTTAGGGGAGAGGTTCAAATCATAGAAAGTTAGAGTGTCAGTCCTCTTGTACTAAAGTCGGCATTGTGCCTTTTGTATTACATTTGGATGCAATATCTGTGTTCATCGTCAATAAGAAGGTCCAAGGGATACAGTAAACCTGAAGTGAAGCATCGGAATCTAAAACTGGACTCACAGGAGAGGTTCAAATCATAGAAAGTTAGTGTGTAAGTCCTCTCGTACTTAAGTCGGCATTGTGCCGTTTGTATTACATTCAGTTGCAATTTCTGTGTTTCATCGACAATAAGAAGGTCCAAGGGATACAGTAAACCTGAGGTGAACCATCGGAATCTAAAAGTGGACTCACAGGAGAGGTTCAAATCATAGAAAGTTAGTGTGTCAGTCCTCTTGTACTTAAGTCGGCACTGTGCCGTTTGTATTACATTCAGTTGCAATTTCTGTGTTTCATCGTCAATAAGAAGGTCCAAGGGATATAGTAAACCTGAAGTGAAGCATCGGAATCTAAAACTGGACTCACAGGAGAGGTTGAATTTCATAGAAAGTTAGATTGTCAGGCTACTTGTACTTAAGTTGCCATTGTGGCTTTTGTATTAAATTCGGATGCAATTTCTGTGTTTCATCGTCAATAAGAAGGTCCAAGGGATACAGTAAACCTGAAGTGAAGCATCGGAATCTAAAACTGGACTCACAGGAGAGGTTCAAATCATAGAAAGTTAGTGTGTCAGTCCTCTTGTACTTAAGTCTGCATTTAGCCTTTTGTATTAAATTCGGATGCGATTTCTGTGTTTCATCGTCAATAAGAAGGTCCAAGGGATACAGTAAACCTGAAGTGAGGCATCGAGATCTAAAACTCGACCCACAGGAGAGGTTCAAATCATTGAATTTTAGAGTGTCAGTCCTCTCCTACTTAAGTCGGCCTTCTGCCGTTTGTATTACATTCCGTTGCAATTTCTGTGTTTCATCGTCAATAAGAAGGTCCAAGGGATACAGTAACCCTGAAGTGAATCACCGGAATCTAAAACTGAACTCACAGGAGAGATTCAAATCATAGAAAGTTAGAGTGTCAGTCCTCGTGTACTAAAGTCGTGATTGTGCCTTTTGTATTACATTTGGATGCAATATCTGTGCTTCATCGTCAATAAGAAGGTCCAAGGGATACAGTAAACCTGAAGTGAAGCATCGGAATCTAAAACTGGACTCACAGGAAATGTTCAGATTATATTAAGTTAGAGTGTCAGTCCTCTTGTACTTAAGTAGGCAATGTGCCTTTTGTATTAAATTCGGACGCAATTTCTGTGTTTCATCGCCAATAAGAAGGTCCAAGGGATGCAGTAATCCTAAAGTGAAGCATCGGAATCTAAAACTGGACTCACAGGATTGGTTCAGATCATAGTAAGTTAGAGTGTCAGTCCTCTTGTACTTAAGTCGGCATTGTGCCTTTTGTATTAAATTCAGATGCAATATCTGTGTTTCATCGTCAATAAGAAGGTCCAAGGGATACAGTAAACCTGAAGCGAAGCATCAGAACCTAAAACTGGAGTCACAGGAGAGGTTCAAATCACAGAAAGTAATAGTGTCATTCCTCTTGTACTTAAGTCGGCATTGTGCCTTATGTATTAAATTCGGATGCAATTTCTGTGTCTCATCGTCAATAAGAAGGACTAAGGAATACAGTAAACCTGAAGTGAAGCATCGGAATGTAAAACTGGACTCACAGGAGAGGTTCAAATCATAGAAAGTTAGAGTGTCAGTACTCTAGTACTTAAGTCGGCATTGTGCCTTTTGTATTAAATTCGGATGTAATTTCTGTGTTTCATCGTCAATAAGATGGTCCAAGGTGTACAGTAAACCTGAAGTGAAGCATCGAAATCTAAAACTGGACTCACAGGAGAGGTTCAAATCATAGAATGATAGAGTGTCAGTCCTCTTATACTTAAGTCGGCATTGTGCCTTTTGTATTAAATTCGGATGCTATTTCTGTGTTTCATCGTCAATAAGAAGGTCCAAGGGATACTGTAAACCGGAAGTGAAGCATCGGAATGTAAAACGGCACTTACAGGAGAGATTGAAATCATAGAAAGTTAGAGTGTCAGTCCTCTTGTACTTAAGTTGGCATTGTGCATTTTGTATTATATTCGGATGCTATTACTGTGTTTCACCGCCAATAATAAGGTTCGAGGGATGCAGTAAACCTGAAGTGAAGCATCGGAATCTAAAACTGGACCCACATGAGAGGTTCAAATCATAGAAAGTTAGAGTGTCAGTCCTCTTGTACTTAAGTCGGCATTGTGCTTTTTGTATTAAATTCGGATGCAATTTCTGTGTTTCATCGCCAATAAGAAGGTCCAAGGGATGCAGTAAACTTAAATTGAAGCATCGGAATCTAAAACTGGACTCACAGGAGAGGTTCAAATCATAGAAAGTTAGAGTGTCAGTCCTTTTGTCCTTAAGTCAGCATTGTGCCTTTTGTATTAAATTCGGATGCAATTTCTGTGTTTCATCGTCATTAAGAAGGTCCAAGGTATACAGTAAAAATGAAGTGAAGCATCGGAATCTAAAACTCGACTCACAGGACAGGTTGAATTCATAGAAAGTTAGAGTGTCAGTCCTCTTGTACTTAAGTCGGCATTGTGCCTTTTGAATTTAATTCCGATGAAATTTCTGTGCTTCATCGTCAATAAGAAGGACCAAGGGATACAGTAAACCTGAAGTGAAGCATCGGAATCTAAAACTGGACTTAGGGGAGAGGTTCAATTCATAGAAAGTTAGAGTGTCAGTCCTATTGTACTAAAGTCGGCATTGTGCATTTTGTATTACATTTGGATGCAATATCTGTGTTTCATCGTCAATAAGAAGGTCCAAGGGATACAGTAAACCTGAAGTGAAGCATCGGAATCTAAAACTGGACTCACAGGAGATGTTCAGATTATAGTAAGTTAGAGTGTCAGTCCTCTTGTACTTAAGTAGGCATTGTGCCTTTTGTATTAAATTCGGAAGCAATTTCTGTGTTTCATCGCCAATAAGAAGGTCCATGGGATGCAGTAAACCTAAAGTGAAGCATCGGAATCTAAGACTGAACTCACAGCAGTGGTTCAGATCATAGTAAGTTAGAGTGTCAGTCCACTTGTACTTAAGTCCTCATTGTGCCTTTTGTATTAAATTCAGATGCAATATCTGTGTTTCATCGTCAATAAGAAGGTCCAAGGGATACAGTAAACCTGAAGTGAAGCATCAGAACCTAAAACTGGAGTCACAGGAGAGGTTCAAATCACAGAAAGTAATAGTGTCATTCCTCTTGTACTTAAGTCGGCATTGTGCCTTATGTATTAAATTCGGATGCAATTTCTGTGTTTCATCGTCAATAAGAAGGACTAAGTAATACAGTAAACCTGAGGTGAAGCATCGGAATGTAAAACTGGACTCACAGGAGAGGTTCAAATCATAGAAAGTTAGAGTGTCAGTCCTCTTGTACTTAAGTCGGCATTGTGCCTTTTGTATTAAATTCGGATGCAATTTCTGTGTTTCATCGTCAATAAGATGGTCCAAGGTATACAGTAAACCTGAAGTGAAGCATCGGAATCTAAAACTGGACTCACAGGAGAGGTTCAAATCATAGAATGGTAGAGAGTCAGTCCTCTTATACTTAAGTCGGCATTGTGCCTTTTGTATTAAATTCGGATGCTATTTCTGTGATTCATCGTCAATAAGAAGGTCCAAGGGATACAGTAAACCTGAAGTGAAGCATCGGTATCTAAAACTGGACCCACAGGAGAGGTTCAAATCATAGAAAGTTAGAGTGTCAGTCCTCTTGTACTTAAGTCGGCATTGTGCCTTTTGTATGAAATTCGGATGCAATTTCTGTGTTTCATCGTCAATAAGAAGGTCCAAGGGATGCAGTAAACCTAAATTGAAGCATCGGAATCTAAAACTGGACTCACGGGAGAGGTTCAAATCATAGAAAGTTGGAGTGTCAGTCCTTTTGTACTTAAGTCAGCATTGTGCCTTTTGTATTAAATTCGGATGCAATTTCTGTGTTTCATCGTCAATAAGAAGGTCCAAGGTATACAGTAAAAATGAAGTGAAGCATCGGAATCTAAAACTCGACTCACAGGAGAGGTTGAATTCATAGAAAGTTAGAGTGTCAGTCCTCTTGTACTTAAGTCGGCATTGTGCCTTTTGAATTTAATTCCGATGAAATTTCTGTGCTTCATCGTCAATAAGAAGGTCCAAGGGATACAGTAAACCTGAAGTGAAGCATCGGAATCTAAAACTGGACTTAGGGGAGAGGTTCAATTCAGAGAAAGTTAGAGTGCCAGTCCTCTGGTACTAAAGTCGGCATTGTGCTTTTTGTATTACATTTGGATGCAATATCTGTGTTTCATCGTCAATAAGAAGGTCCAAGGGATACAGTAAACCTGAAGTGAACCATCGGAATCTGAAACTGGACTCACAGGAGAGGTTCAAATCATAGAAAGTTAGTGTGTTAGTCCTCTTGTACTTAAGTCGGCATTGTGCCGTTTGTATTACACTCAGTTGCAATTTCTGTGTTTCATCGTCAATAAGAAGGTCCAAGGGATACAGTAAACCTGAAGTGAAGCATCGGAATCTAAAACTGGACTCACAGGAGAGGTTCAAATCATAGAAAGTTAGTGTGTCAGTCCTCTTGTACTTAAGTCGGCATTGTGCCGTTTGTATTACATTCAGTTGCTATTTCTGTGTTTCATCGTCAATAAGAAGGTCCAAGGGATACAGTAAACCTTAAGTGAAGCATCGGAATCTAAAACTGGACTCACTGGAGAGGTTGAATTCATAGAAAGTTAGATTGTCATGCTACTTGTACTTAAGTTGCCATTGTGCCTTTTGTATCAAATTCGGATGCAATTTCTGTGCTTCATCGTCAATAAGAAGGCCCAAGGGATACAGTAAACCTGAAGTGAAGCATCGAGATCTAAAACTCGACTCACAGGAGAGGTTCAAATCATAGAAAGTTAGAGTGTCAGTCCTCTTGTACTTAAGTCGGCATTCTGCCGTTTGTATTACATTCAGTTGCAATTTCTGTGTTTCATCGTCAATAAGAAGGTCCAAGGGATACAGTAAACCTGAAGTGACACATCGGAATCTAAAACTCAACTCACAGGAGAGATTCAAATCATAGAAAGTTAGAGTGTCAGTCCTCCTGTACTAAAGTCGGCATTGTGCCTTTTGTATTACATTTAGATGCAATATCTGTGCTTCATCGTCAATAAGAACGTCCAAGGGATACAGTAAACCTGAAGTGAAGCATTGGAATCTAAAACTGGACTTAGAGGAGAGGTTCAAATCATAGAAAGTTAGAGTGTCAGTCCTCTTGCACTTAAGTCGGCATTGTGCCTTTTGTATTAAATTCGGATGCAATCTCTGTGTTTCATCGCCAATAAGAAGGTCCAAGTGATGCAGTAAACCTAAAGTGAACCATCGGAATCTAAAACTGGACTCACAGGAGAGGTTCAAATCATAGAAAGCTAGAGTGTCAGTCCTTTTGTACTTAAGTCAGCATTGTGCCTTTTGTATTAGATTCGGATGCAATTTCTGTGTTTCATCGTCAATGAGAAGGTCCAAGGGAGACAGTATACCTGAAGTGAAGCATCGAGATCTAAAACTCGACTCACAGGAGAGGTTCAAATCATTGAATGTTAGAGTGTCTGTGCTCTTGTACTTAAGTCGGCATTCTGCCGTTTGTATTACATTCAGTTGCAATTTCGTTGTTTCATCGTCAAGAAGAAGGTCCAAGGGATACAGTAAACCAGAAGTGAATCATCGGAATCTAAAACTGAACTCACAGGAGAGGTTCAAATCATAGAAAGTTAGAGTGTCAGTCAACTTGTACTAAAGTCAGCATTGTGCCTTTTGTATTACATTTGGATGCAATATCTGTGTTTCATCGTCAATAAGAAGGTCCAAGGGATACAGTAAACCTGAAGTGAAGCATCGGAATCTAAAACTGGACTCACAGGAGAGGTTCAAATCATAGAAAGTTAGTGTGTCAGTCCTCTTGTACTTAAGTCGGCTTTGTGCCTTTTGTATTAAATTCGGATGCAATTTCTGTGTTTCATCGTCAATGAGAAGGTCCAAGGTTTACAGTAAACCTGAAGTGAAGCATCGGAATCTAAAACTCGACTCACAGGAGAGGTTCAAATCATAGAACGGTAGAGTGTCAGTCCTCTTGTACTTAAGTCGGCATTGTGCCGTTTGTAGCAAATTCGGATGCAATTTCTGTGTTTCATCGTCAATAAGAAGGTCCAAGGGATACAGTAAACCTGAAGTGAAGCATCGGAATCTAAAACTGGACTCACAGGAGAGGTTGAATTCATAGAAATTTAGAGTGTCAGTCCTCTTGTATTTAAGTCGGCATTGTGCCTTTTGAATTTAATTCCGATGAAATTTCTGTGCTTCATCGTCAAAAAGAAGGTCCAATGTATACAGTAAACCTGAAGTGAAGCATCGGAATCTAAAACTGGACTTAGAGGAGAGGTACAAATCATAGAAAGTTAGAGTGTCAGTCCTCTTGTACTAAAGTCGGCATTGTGCCTTTTGTATTACATTTGGATGCAATATCTGTGTTTCATCGTAAAATAAGAAGGTCCAAGGGATACAGTAAACCTGAAGTGAAGTATCGGAATCCAAAACTGGACTCACAGGAGAGGTTCAAATCATAGAAAGTTTGTGTGTTAGTCCTCTTGTACTTAAGTCGGCATTGTGCCGTTTGTATTCCATTCAGTTTCAATTTCTGTGTTTCATCGTCAATAAGAAGGTCCAAGGGATACAGTAAACCTGAAGCGAAGCGTCGGAATCTAAAACTGGACTTAGAGGAGAGGTTCAGATCATAGAAAGTTAGAGTGTCAGTCCTCTTGCACTTAAGTCGGCCTTGTGCCTTTTGTATTAAATTCGGAGCAATTTCTGTGTTTCAACGTAAATAAGTTGATCCAAGGTATACAGTAAATCTGAAGTGAAGCATCGGAATCTAAAACTTAACTTACAGGAGAGGTTCAGATTATAGTAAGTTAGAGTGTCAGTCCTATTGTACTTAAGTGGCCATTGTGCGTTTTGTATTAAATTTGGATGCAATTTCTGTGTTTCATCGCCAATAAGAAGGTCCAAGGGATGCAGTAAACCTAAAGTGAAGCATCGGAATCTAAAACTGGACTCACAGGAGAGGTTCAAATCATAGAAAGTTAGAGTGTCAGTCCTTTTGTACTTAAGTCAGCATTGTGCCTTTTGTATTAAATTCGGATGCAATTTCTGTGTTTCATTGTCAATAAGAAGTTCCAAGGAATACAGTAAACCTGAAGTGAAGCATCGGAATCTAAAACTCGACTCACAGGAGAGGTTCAAATCATAGAACGGTAGAGCGTCAGTCCTCTTGTACTTAAGTCGGCATTGTGCCGTTTGCAATAAATTCGGATGCAATTTCTGTGTTTCATCGTCAATATGAAGGTCCATGGGATACAGTAAACCTGAAGTGAAGCATCGGAATCTAAAACTTTACTCACAGGAGAGGTTGAATTCATAGAAAGTTAGAGTGTCAGTCCTCTTGTACTTAAGTCGGCATTGTGCCTTTTGAATTTAATTCCGATGAAATTTCGGTGCTTCATCGTCAATAAGAAGGTCCAAGGGATACAGTAAACCTGAAGTGAAGCATCGGAATCTAAAACTGGACTTAGAGGAGAGGTTCAAATCATAGAAAGTTAGAGTGTCAGTCCTCTTGCACTTAAGTCGGCATTGTGCCTTTTGTATTAAATTCGGATGCAATTTCTGTGTTTCATCGTCAATAAGTAGATCCAAGGGATAAAGTAAACCTGAAGTGAAGCATCGGAATCTAAAACTGGACTCACAGGAGAGGTTCAGATTACAGTAAGTTAGAGTGTCAGTCCTCTTGTACTTAAGTGGGCATTGTGACTTTTGTATTGCATTCAGATGTAATTTCTGTGTTTCATCGTCAATAAGAAGGTCCAAGGGATACAGTGAACCTGAAGTGAAGCATCAGAACCTAAAACTGGACTCACAGGAGAGGTTCAAATCACAGAAAGTTAGAGTGTCATTCCTCTTGTACTTAAGTCGGCATTGTGCCTCATGTATTAAATTCGGATGCAATTTCTGTGTTTCATCGTCAATAAGAAGGACCAAGGATTACAGTCAACCGGAAGTGAACCATCGGAATGTAAAACTGGACTCACAGGAGAGATTCAAATCATAGAATGATAAAGTGTCAGTCCTCTTGTACTTAAGTCGGCATTGTGCCTTTTGTATTAAATTCGGATGCTATTTCTGTGATTCATCGTCAATAAGAAGGTCCAAGGGATACAGTAAACCTGAAGTGAAGCATCGTAATCTAAAACTGGACTCACAGGAAAGGTTCATATCATAGAAAGTTAAGTGTGAGTCCTCTTGTTCTTAAGTCGCCATTGTGCCTTTTGTATTAAATTCGGATGCAATTTCTGCGCTTCATCGTCAATAAGAAGGTCCAATGTATACGGTAAACCTGAAGTGAAGCATCGGAATCTAAAACTGGACTTAGGGGAGAGGTACAAATCATAGAAAGTTAGAGTGTCAGTCCTCTTGTACTAAAGTCGGCATTGTGCCTTTTGTATTACATTTGGATGCAATATCTGTGTTTCATCGTCAATAAGAAGGTCCAAGGGATACAGTAAACCTGAAGTGAAGTATCGGAATCTAAAACTGGACTCACAGGAGAGGTTCAAATCATAGAAAGTTAGTGTGTTAGTCCTCATGTACTTAAGTCGGCATTGTGCCGTTTGTATTCCATTCAGTTGCAATTTCTGTGTTTCATCGTCAATAAGAAGGTCCATGGGATACAGTAAACCTAAAGTGAAGCATCGGAATCTAAAACTGGACTCACAGGAGAGGTTCAAATAATAGAAAGTTAGTGTGTCAGTCCTCTTGTACTTAAGTCGGCATTGTGCCGTTTGTATTACATTCAGTTGCAATTTCTGTGTTTCATCGTCAATAAGAAGGTCCAAGGGATACAGTAAACCTGCAGTGAAGCATCGGAATCTAAAACTGGACTTACAGGAGAGGTTGAAGTCATAGAAAGTTAGATTGTCAGGCTACTTGTACTTAAGTTGCCATTGTGCCTTTTGTATTAAATTCGGATGCAATTTCTGTGTTTCATCGTCAATAAGAAGGTCCATGGGATACAGTAAACCTGAAGTGCATCATCGGAATCTAAACTGAACTCACAGGAGAGATTCAAATCATAGAAATTTAGAGTGTCAGTCCTCTCTTACTAAAGTCGGCATTGTGCGTTTTGTATTACATGTGGATGCAATATCTGTGCTTCATCGTCAATAAGAGCGTCCAAGGGATACAGTAAACCTGAAGTGAAGCATCGGAATCTAAATCTGGACTTAGAGGAGAGGTTCAGATCATAGAAAGTTAGAGTGTCAGTCCTCTTGCACTTAAGTCGGCATTGTGCCTTTTGTATTAAATTCGGAGCAATTTCTGTGTTTCAACGTAAATAAGTTGATCCAAGGGATACAGTAAATCTGAAGTGAAGCATCGGAATCTAAAACTGAACTTACAGGAGAGGTTCAGATTATAGTAAGTTAGAGTGTCAGTCCTCTTGTACTTAAGTCGGCATTGTGCGTTTTGTATTAAATTTGGATGCAATTTCTGTGTTTCATCGCCAATAAGAAGGTCCAAGGGATGCAGTAAACCTAAAGTGAAGCATCGGAATCTAAAACTGGACTCACAGGAGAAGTTCAAATCATAGAAAGTTAGAGTGTCAGTCCTTTTGTACTTAAGTCAGCATTGTGCCTTTTGTATTAAATTCGGATGCAATTTCTGTGTTTCATTGTCAATAAGAAGTTCCAAGGAATACAGTAAACCTGAAGTGAAGCATCGGAATCTAAAACTCGACTCACAGGAGAGGTTCAAATCATAGAACGGTAGAGCGTCAGTCCTCTTGTACTTAAGTCGGCATTGTCCGTTTGTATTAAATTCGGATGCAATTTCTGTGTTTCATCATCAATATGAAGGTCCATGGGATACAGTAAACCTGAAGTGAAGCATCGGAATCTAAAACTTTACTCACAGGAGAGGTTGAATTCATAGAAAGTTAGAGTGTCAGTCCTCTTGTACTTAAGTCGGCATTGTGCCTTTTGAATTTAATTCCGATGAAATTTCGGTGCTTCATCGTCAATAAGAAGGTCCAAGGGATACAGTAAACCTGAAGTGAAGCATCGGAATCTAAAACTGGACTTAGAGGAGAGGTTCAAATCATAGAAAGTTAGAGTGTCCGTCCTCTTGCACTTAAGTCGGCATTGTGCCTTTTGTATTAAATTCGGATGCAATTTCTGTGTTTCATCGTCAATAAGTAGATCCAAGGGATAAAGTAAACCTGAAGTGAAGCATCGGAATCTAAAACTGGACTCACAGGAGAGGTTCAGATCATAGTAAGTTAGAGTGTCAGTCCTCTTGTACTTAAGTGGGCATTGTAACTTTTGTATTACATTCAGATGCAATTTCTGTGTTTCATCGTCAATAAGAAGGTCCAAGGGATACAGTAAACCTGAAGTGAAGCATCAGAACCTAAAACTGGACTCACAGGAGAGGTTCAAATCACAGAAAGTTAGAGTGTCATTCCTCTTGTACTTAAGTCGGCATTGTGCCTCATGTATTAAATTCGGATGCAATTTCTGTGTTTCATCGTCAATAAGAAGGACCAAGGATTACAGTCAACCGGAACTGAAACATCGGAATGTAAAACTGGACTCACAGGAGAGGTTCAAATCATAGAATGATAGAGTGTCAGTCCTCTTGTACTTAAGTCGGCATTGTGCCTTTTGTATTAAATTCGGATGCTATTTCTGTGATTCATCGTCAATAAGAAGGTCCAAGGGATACAGTAAACCTGAAGTGAAGCATCGTAATCTAAAACTGGACTCACAGGAAAGGTTCATATCATAGAAAGTTAAGTGTCAGTCCTCTTGTTCTTAAGTCGCCATTGTGCCTTTTGTATTAAATTCGGATGCAATTTCTGCGCTTCATCGTCAATAAGAAGGTCCAATGTATACAGTAAACCTGAAGTGAAGCATCGGAATCTAAAACTGGACTTAGGGGAGAGGTACAAATCATAGAAAGTTAGAGTGTCAGTCCTCTTGTACTAAAGTCGGCATTGTGCCGTTTGTATTAAATTAGGATGCAATTTCTGTGTTTCATCGTCAATAAGAAGGTCCAAGGGATACAGTAAACCTGAAGTGAAGTATCGGAATCTAAAACTGGACTCACAGGAGAGGTTCAAATCATAGAAAGTTAGTGTGTTAGTCCTCTTGTACTTAAGTCGGCATTGTGCCGTTTGTATTCCATTCAGTTGCAATTTCTGTGTTTCATCGTCAATAAGAAGGTCCAAGGGATACAGTAAACCTGAAGTGAAGCATCGGAATCTAAAACTGGACTCACAGGAGAGGTTCAAATAATAGAAAGTTAGTGTGTCAGTCCTCTTGTACTTAAGTCGGCATTGTGCCGTTTGTATTACATTCAGTTGCAATTTCTGTGTTTCATCGTCAATAAGAAGGTCCAAGGGATACAGTATACCTGCAGTGAAGCATCGGAATCTAAAACTGGACTTACAGGAGAGGTTGAAGTCATAGAAAGTTAGATTGTCAGGCTACTTGTACTTAAGTTGCCATTGTGCCTTTTGTATTAAATTCGGATGCAATTTCTGTGTTTCATCGTCAATAAGAAGGTCCATGGGATACAGTAAACCTGAAGTGCATCATCGGAATCTAAAACTGAACTCACAGGAGAGATTCAAATCATAGAAATTTAGAGTGTCAGTCCTCTTGTACTAAAGTCGGCATTGTGCGTTTTGTATTACATGTGGATGCAATATCTGTGCTTCATCGTCAATAAGAGCGTCCAAGGGATACAGTAAACCTGAAGTGAAGCATCGGAATCTAAAACTGGACTTAGAGGAGAGGTTCAGATCATAGAAAGTTAGAGTGTCAGTCCTCTTGCACTTAAGTCGGCATTGTGCCTTTTGTATTAAATTCGGAGCAATTTCTGTGTTTCAACGTAAATAAGTTGATCCAAGGGATACAGTAAATCTGAAGTGAAGCATCGGAATCTAAAACTGAACTTACAGGAGAGGTTCAGATTATAGTAAGTTAGAGTGTCAGTGCTCTTGTACTTAAGTCGGCATTGTGCGTTTTGTATTAAATTTGGATGCAATTTCTGTGTTTCATCGCCAATAAGAAGGTCCAAGGGATGCAGTAAAACTAAAGTGAAGCATCGGAATCTAAAACTGGACTCACAGGAGAGGTTCAAATCATAGATCGTTAGAGTGTCAGTCCTTTTGTACTTAAGTCAGCATTGTGCCATTTGTATTAAATTCGGATGCAATTTCTGTGTTTCGTTGTCAATAAGAAGGTCCAAGGAATACAGTAAACCTGAAGTGAAGCATCGGAATCTAAAACTCGACTCACAGGAGAGGTTCAAATCATAGAACGGTAGAGTGTCAGTCCTCTTGTACTTAAGTCGGCATTGTGCCGTTTGTATTAAATTCGGATGCAATTTCTGTGTTTCATCGTCAATATGAAGGTCCATGGGATACAGTAAACCTGAAGTGAAGCATCGGAATCTAAAACTTTACTCACAGGAGAGGTTGAATTCATAGAAAGTTAGAGTGTCAGTCCTCTTGTACTTAAGTCGGCATTGTGCCTTTTGAATTTAATTCCGATGAAATTTCTGTGCTTCATCGTCAATAAGAAGCTCCATGGGATACAGTAAACCTGAAGTGAAGCATCGGAATCTAAAACTGGACTTAGAGGAGAGGTTCAAATCATAGAATGTTAGAGTGTCAGTCCACTTGCACTTAAGTCGGCATTGTGCCTTTTGTATTAAATTCAGATGCAATTTCTGTGTTTCATCGTCAATAAGAAGGTCCAAGGGATACAGTTAACCTGAAGTGAAGCATCAGAACCTAAAACTGGACTCACAGGAGAGGTTCAAATCACAGAAAGTTAGAGTGTCATTCCTCTTGTACTTAAGTCGGCATTGTGCCTCATGTAATAAATTCGGATGCAATTTCTGTGTTTCATCGTCAATAAGAAGGACCAAGGATTACAGTCAACTGGAAGTGAAACATCGGAATGTAAAACTGGACTCACAGGAGAGGTTCAAATCATAGAATGATAGGGTGTCAGTCCTCTTGTACTTAAGTCGGCATTGTGCCTTTTGTATTAAATTCGGATGCTATTTCTGTGATTCATCGTCAATAAGAAGGTCCAAGGGATACAGTAAACCGGAAGTGAAGCATCGGAATGTAAAACTGCACTCACAGGAGAGGTTCAAATCATAGAAAGTTAGAGTGTCAGTCCTCTTGTTCTTAAGTCGGCATTGTGCCTTTTGTATTACATTCGGATGCAATTTCTGTGTTTCATCGTCAATAAGAAGGTCCAAGGGAAACAGTAAACCTGAAGTGAAGCATCGGAATCTAAAACTGGACTCACAGGAGAGGTTGAATTGATAGAAAATTGGAGTGTCAGGCCACTTTTACTTAAGTTGCCATTGTGCCTTTTGTAATATATTTGGATGCAATTTCTGTGTTTCATCGTCAAGAAGAAGGTCCAAGGGATACAGTAAACCTGAAGTGAAGCATCGGAATCTAAAACTGGACTCACAGGAGAAGTTCAATTCATAGAAATTTAGAGTGTCAGTTCTCTTTTACTTAAGTCGGCATTGTGCCTTTTGTATTAAATTCGGATGCAATTTCTGTGTTTCATCGACAATAAGAAGGTCCAAGGGATACAGTAAACCTGAAGTGAAGCATCGAGATCTAAAACTCGACTCACAGGAGAGGTTCAAATCATAGAAAGGTAGAGTGTCAGTCCTCTTGTACTTAAGTCGGCATTCTGCCGTTTGTATTACATTCAGTGGCAATTTCTGTGTTTCATCGTCAATACGATGGTCCAAGGGATACAGTAAACCTGAAGAGAATCATCGGAATCAAAAACTGGACTCACAGGAGAGGTTCAAATCATAGTAAGTTAGAGTGTCAGTCCTCTGGTACTTAAGTCGGCATTGTGCCTTTTGAATTACATTTGGATGCAATATCTGTGTTTCATCGTCAAAAAGAAGGTAAAAGGGATACAGTAAACCTGAAGTGAAGCATCGGAATCTAAAACTGGACTCTCAGGAGAGGTTCAAATCATAGAAAGTTAGAGTGTCAGTCCTCTTGTACTTAAGTCGGCTTTGTGACTTTTGTATTAAATTCGGATGCAATATCTTTGTTTCATCGTCAATAAGAAGGTCCAAGGGATACAGTAAACCAGAAGTGAAGCATCGGAATCTAAAACTGGACTCACAGGAGAGGTTCAAATCATAGAAAGTTAGAGTGTCCGTCCACTTGTACGTAAGTGGGCATTGTGAATTTTGTATTAAATTCGGATGCAATTTCTGTGTTTCATCGTAAATAAGAAGGTCCAAGGGATACAGTAAACCGGAAGTGAAGCATCAGAATCTAAAACTGGACTCACAGGAGAGGTTCAAATCATGGAAAGTTAGAGTGTCAGTCCTCTTGTACTTCAGTCGGCATTGTGCCTTTTGTATTCAATTCGGATGCAATTTCTGTGTTTCATCGTCAATAAGATGGTAGTAGGGATACAGTAAACCTGAAGTGATGCATCGTAATCTAAAACTGGACTCACAGGAGAGGTTCAAATCATAGAGAGTTAAAGTGTCAGTTCTCCTGTACTTAAGTCGGCTCTGTGCCTTTTGTATTAAATTCGGATGCTATTTCTGTGTTTGATCGTCAATAAGAAGGTCCAATGGATACAGTAAACCTGAAGTGAAGCATCGGAATCTAAAACTGGACTCACAGGAGAGGTTCAAACCATAGAAAGTTAGAGTATCAGTCCTCTTGTACTTAAGTTGGCATTGTGCCTTTAGTATTAAATTCGGATGCAATTTCTGTGTTTCATCGTCAATAAGAAGGTCCAAGGGATACAGTTAACCGGAAGTGAAGCATCGGAATCTAAAACTGGACTCACAGGGGAGGTTCAAATCATAGAAAGTTAGAGTGTCACTCCTCTTGTACTTAAGTCGGCATAGTGCCTTTTGTATTAAATTCGGATGCAATTTCTGTGTTTCATCATCAATAAGATTGTCCAAGGGATACAGTAAACCTGAAGTGAAGCATCGGAATGTAAAACTGGACTCACAGGAGAGGTTCAAATCATAGAAAGTTAGAGTGTCAGTCCTCTTGAACTTAAGTCGGCATTGTGCCATTTGTATTAATTTCGGATGCAATTTCTGTGTTTCAACGTCAATGAGACGGCCCAAGGGATACAGTAAACCTGAAGTGAAGCATCGGAATCTAAAACTGGACTCACAGGAGAGGTTCAAATCATAGAAAGTTAGAGTGTCAGTCCTCTTGTACTTAAGTCGGAATTGTGCCTTTTGTATTATATTCGGATGCAATTTCTGTGTTTCATCGCCAATAATAAGGTTCAAGGGATGCAGTAAACCTGAAGTGAAGCATCGGAATCTAAAACTGGACTCACAGGAGAGGTTCAAATCATAGAAAGTTAGAGTGTCAGTTCATTTGTACTTAAGTCGGCATTGTGCATTTTGTATTAAATTCGGATGCAATTTCTGTGTTTCAATGTCAATAAGAAGGTCCAAGGTATACAGTAAACCTGAAGTGAAGCATCGGAATCCAAAACTCGACTTACAGGAGAGGTTCAATTCATAGAAAGGTAGAGTGTCAGTCCTCTTGTAGCTAAGTCGGCATTGTGCGTTTGGTATTAAATTCGGATGCAATTTCTGTGTTTCATCATCAATAAGAGGGTACAAGGGATACAGTAAACCTGAAGTGAAGCATCGGAATCTAAAACTGGACTCACAGGAGAGGTTCAAATTATAGAAAGTTAGAGTGTCAGTCCTCTTGTACTTCAGTCGGCATTGTGCTGTTTGTATTAAATTCGGATGCAATTAATGTGTTTCATCGTCAAAAAGAAGGTCCAAGGGATACAGTAAACCTGAAGTGTAGCATCGGAATCTAAAACTGGACTCACAGGAGAGGTTGAATTCATAGAAAGTCAGAGTGTCAGGCTACTTGTACTTAAGTTGCCATTGTGCCTTTTGTATTAAATTCGGATGCAATGTCTGTGTTTCATCGTCAATAAGAAGGTCCAAGGGATACAGTAAACCTGAAGTGAAGCATCGGAATCTAAAACTGGACTCAGAGGAGAGGTTCAAACCATAGAAAGTTAGAGTGTCAGTCCTCTTGTACTTAAGTCGGCATTGTGCCTTTTGTATTAAATTCGGATGCAATTTCTGTGTTTCATCGTCAATAAGAAGGTCCAAGGGATACAGTTAACCGGAAGTGAAGCATCGGAATCTAAAACTGGACTCACAGGGGAGGTTCAAATCATAGAAAGTTAAAGTGTGACTCCTCTTGTACTTAAGTCGGCATTGTGCCTTTTGTATTAAATTCGGATGCAATTTCTGTGTTTCATCGTCAATAAGAAGGTCCAAGGGAAACAGTAAACCTGAAGTGAAGCATCGGAATCTAAAACTGGACTCACAGGAGAGGTTGAAATGATAGAAAATTGGAGTGTCAGGCCACTTTTACTTAAGTTGCCATTGTGCCTTTTGTAATAAATTTGGATGCAATTTCTGTGTTTCATCGTCAAGAAGAAGGTCCAAGGGATACAGTAAACCTGAAGTGAAGCATCGGAATCTAAAACTGGACTCACAGGAGAAGTTCAAATCATGGAAATTTAGAGTGTCAGTTCTCTTTTACTTAAGTCGGCATTGTGCCTTTTGTATTAAATTCGGATGCAATTTCTGTGTTTCATCGACAATAAGAAGGTCCAAGAGATACAGTAAACCTGAAGTGAAGCATCGAGATCTAAAACTCGACTCACAGGAGAGGTTCAAATCATAGAAAGGTAGAGTGTCAGTCCTCTTGTACTTAAGTCGGCATTCTGCCGTTTGTATTACATTCAGTGGCAATTTCTGTGTTTCATCATCAATAAGAGGGTACAAGGGATACAGTAAACCTGAAGTGAAGCATCGGAATCTAAAACTGGACTCACAGGAGAGGTTCAAATTATAGAAAGTTAGAGTGTCAGTCCTCTTGTACTTAAGTCGGCATTGTGCTGTTTGTATTAAATTCGGATGCAATTTATGTGTTTCATCGTCAATAAGAAGGTCCAAGGGATACAGTAAACCTGAAGTGTAGCATCGGAATCTAAAACTGGACTCACAGGAGAGGTTGAATTCATAGGAAGTTAGAGTGTCAGGCTACTTGTACTTAAGTTGCCATTGTGCCTTTTGTATTAAATTCGGATGCAATTTCTGTGATTCTTCGTCAATAAGAAGGTGCAAGGGATACAGTAAACCGGAAGTGAAGCATCGGAATCTAAAACTGGACTCACTGGAGAGGTTCAAATCATTGAAAGTTAGAGTGTCAGTCCTCTTGTACTTAAGTCGGCATTGAGCCTTTTGTATAGAATTCGGATGCAATTTCTGTGTTTCATCGCCAATAAGAATGTCCAAGGCATGCAGTAAACCTAAAGTGAAGCATCGGAATCAAAAACTGGACTTTCAGGAGAGGTTTAAATCATAGAAAGTTTGAGTGTCAGTCCTTTTGTACTTAAGTCGGCATTGTGCCTTTTGTATTAAATTCGGATGCAATTTCTGTGTTTCATCGTCAATAAGAAGGTCCAAGGTAAACAGTAAACCTGAAGTGAAGCATCGGAATCTAAAACTCGACTCACAGGAGTGGTTCAAATCATAGAAATGTAGAGTGTCAGTCCTCTTGTACTTAAGTCGGCCTTGTGCGTTTTGTATTAAATTCGGATGCAATTTCTGTGTTTCTTCATCAATAAGATGTTCCAAGGGATACAGTAAACCTGAAGTGAAGCATCAGAATCTAAAACTGGACTCACAGGAGGGGTTCAAATCATAGAAAGTTAGAGTGTCAGTCCTCTTGTACTTAAGTCGGCATTGTGCGTTCTGTATTAAATTCGGATGCAATTTCTGTGTTTCATCATCAATAAGAAGGTCAAAGGGATACAGTAAACCTGAAGTAAAGCATCGGAATCTAAAACTGGACACACAGGAGAGGTTCAAATCATAGAATGTTAGAGTGTCAGTCCTCTTGTACTTAAGTCGGCATTGTGCCTTTTGTATTAAATTCGGATGCAATTTCTGTGTTTCTTCGTCAATAAGAAGGTCCAAGGGATACAGTGAAACTGAAGTGAAGCATCGGAATCTAAAACTGGACTCACAGGAGAGGTTCTAATCATAGAAAGTTAGAGTGTCAGTCCTCTTGTACTTAAGTTGGCATTGTGAGTTTTGTATTAAATTCGGATGCAATTTCTGTGTTTCGTCGTCAATAATAAGGTCCAAGGGATACAGTAAACCTGAAGTGAAGCATCGGAGTCTAAAACTGGACTCACAGGAGACGTTCAAATCATAGAAAGTTAGAGTGTCAGTCCTCTTGTACCTAAGTCGGCATTGTGCATTTTGTGTTAAATTCAGATGCAATTTCTGTGATTCTTCGTCAATAAGAAGGTGCAAGGGATACAGGAAACCGGAAGTGAAGCATCGGAATCTAAAACTGGACTCACAGGAGAGGTTCAAATCATAGAAAGTTAGAGTGTCAGTCCACTTGTACTTAAGTCGGCATTGTGCCTTTTGTATAAAATTCGGATGCAAATTTCTGTGTTTCATCGCCAATAAGAATGTCCAAGAGATGCAGTAAACCTAAAGTGAAGCATCGGAATCTAAAACTGGACTCACAGGAGAGGTTCAATCATAGAAAGTTAGAGTGTCAGTCCTTTTGTACTTAAGTCGGCATTGTGCCTTTTGTATTAAATTCGGATGCAATTTCTGTGTTTCATCGTCAACAAGAAGGTCCAAGGTAAACAGTAAACCTGAAGTGAAGCATCGGAATCTAAAACTCGACCCACAGGATAGGTTCAAATCATAGAAAGGTAGAGTGTCAGTCCTCTTGTACTTAAGTCGGCATTGTGCGTTTTGTATTAAATTCGGATGCAATTTCTGTGTTTCTTCATCAATAAGAAGGTCCAAGGGATACAGTAAACCTGAAGTGAAGCATCGGAATCTAAAACTGGACTCACAGGAGAGGCTCAAATCATAGAAAGTTAGAGTGTCAGTCCTCTTGTTCTTAAGTCGGCATTGTGCCTTTTGTATTACATTCGGATGCAATTTCTGTGTTTCATCGTCAATAAGAAGGTCCAAGGGAAACAGTAAACCTGAAGTAAAGCATCGGAATCTAAAACTGGACTCACAGGAGAGGTTGAATTGATAGAAAATTGGAGTGTCAGGCCACTTTTACTTAAGTTGCCATTGTGCCTTTTGTAATAAATTTGGATGCAATTTCTGTGTTTCATCGTCAAGAAGAAGGTCCAAGGGATACAGTAAACCTGAAGTGAAGCATCGGAATCTAAAACTGGACTCACAGGAGAAGTTCAAATCATAGAAATTTAGAGTGTCAGTTCTCTTTTACTTAAGTCGGCATTGTGCCTTTTGTATTAAATTCGGATGCAATTTCTGTGTTTCATCGACAATAAGAAGGTCCAAGGGATACAGTAAACCTGAAGTGAAGCATCGAGATCTAAAACTCGACTCACAGGAGAGGTTCAAATCATAGAAAGGTAGAGTGTCAGTCCTCTTGTACTTAAGTCGGCATTCTGCCGTTTGTATTACATTCAGTGGCAATTTCTGTGTTTCATCGTCAATACGATGGTCCAAGGGATACAGTAAACCTGAAGAGAATCATCGGAATCAAAAACTGGACTCACAGGAGAGGTTCAAATCATAGTAAGTTAGAGTGTCAGTCCTCTGGTACTTAAGTCGGCATTGTGCCTTTTGAATTACATTTGGATGCAATATCTGTGTTTCATCGTCAAAAAGAAGGTAAAAGGGATACAGTAAACCTGAAGTGAAGCATCGGAATCTAAAACTGGACTCTCAGGAGATGTTCAAATCATAGAAAGTTAGAGTGTCAGTCCTCTTGTACTTAAGTCGGCTTTGTGACTTTTGTATTAAATTCGGATGCAATATCTTTGTTTCATCGTCAATAAGAAGGTCCAAGGGATACAGTAAACCTGAAGTGAAGCATCGGAATCTAAAACTGGACTCACAGGAGAGGTTCAAATCATAGAAAGTTAGAGTGTCCGTCCACTTGTACTTAAGTCGGCATTGTGAATTTTGTATTAAATTCGGATGCAATTTCTGTGTTTCATCGTAAATAAGAAGGTCCAAGGGATACAGTAAACCGGAAGTGAAGCATCGGAATCTAAAACTGGACTCACAGGAGAGGTTCAAATCATGGAAAGTTAGAGTGTCAGTCCTCTTGTACTTCAGTCGGCATTGTGCCTTTTGTATTAAATTCGGATGCAATTTCTGTGTTTCATCGTCAATAAGATGGTAGAAGGGATACAGTAAACCTGAAGTGATGCATCGTAATCTAAAACTGGACTCACAGGAGAGGTTCAAATCATAGAGAGTTAAAGTGTCAGTTCTCCTGTACTTAAGTCGGCTCTGTGCTTTTGTATTAAATTCGGATGCTATTTCTGTGTTTAATCGTCAATAAGAAGGTCCAAGGGATACAGTAAACCTGAAGTGAAGCATCGGAATCTAAAACTGGACTCACAGGAGAGGTTCAAACCATAGAAAGTTAGAGTGTCAGTCCTCTTGTACTTAAGTCGGCATTGTGCCTTTTGTATTAATTTCGGATGCAATTTCTGTGTTTCATCGTCAATAAGAAGGTCCAAGGGATACAGTTAACCGGAAGTGAAGCATCGGAATCTAAAACTGGACTCACAGGGGAGGTTCTAATCATAGAAAGTTAGAGTGTCACTCCTCTTGTACTTAAGTCGGCATTGTGCCTTTTGTATTAAATTCGGATGCAATTTCTGTGTTTCATCATCAATAAGATTGTCCAAGGGATACAGTAAACCTGAAGTGAAGCATAGGAATGTAAAACTGGACTCACAGGAGAGGTTCAAATCATAGAAAGTTAGAGTGTCAGTCCTCTTGTACTTAAGTCGACATTGTGCCATTTGTATTAATTTCGGATGCAATTTCTGTGTTTCAACGTCAATGAGAAGGCCCAAGGGATACAGTAAACCTGAAGTGAAGGATCGGAATCTAAAACTGGACTCACAGGAGAGGTTCAAATCATAGAAAGTTAGAGTGTCAGTCCTCTTGTACTTAAGTCGGAATTGTGCCTTTTGTATTATATTCGGATGCAATTTCTGTGTTTCATCGCCAATAATAAGGTTCAAGGGATGCAGTAAACCTGAAGTGAAGCATCGGAATCTAAAACTGGACTCACAGGAGAGGTTCAAATCATAGAAAGTTAGAGTGTCAGTTCATTTGTACTTAAGTCGGCATTGTGCATTTTGTATTAAATTCGGATGCAATTTCTGAGTTTCAATGTCAATAAGAAGGTCCAAGGTATACAGTAAACCTGAAGTGAAGCATCGGAATCTAAAACTCAACTCACAGGAGAGGTTTAAATCATAGAAAGGTAGAGTGTCAGTCCTCTTGTACTTATGTCGGCATTGTGCGTTTTGTATTAAATTCGGATGCAATTTCTGTGTTTCATCATCAATAAGAAGGTCCAAGGGGTACAGTAAACCTGAAGTGAGGCATTGGAATCTAAAACTGGACTCACAGGAGAGGTTCAAATCATAGAATGTTAGAGTGTCAGTCCTTTTGTACTTTAGTCGGCATTGTGCCTTTTGTATTAAATTCGGTTGCAATTTCTGTGTTTCGTCGTCAATAAGAAGGTCCAAGGGATACAGTAAACCTGAAGTGAAGCATCGGAATCTAAGAATGGACTCACAGGTGGGGTTCAAATCATAGAAAGTTAGAGTGTCAGTCCTCTTGTACTGAAGTCGGCATTGTGCCTTTTGTATTAAATTCGGATGCAATTTCTGTGTTTCATCGCCAATAAGAAGGTCCATGGGATGCAGTAAACCTGAAGTGAAGCATCGGAATCTAAAACTGGACTCACTGGCGAGGTTCAAATCATAGAAAGTTAGAGTGTCAGTCCTTTTGTACTTAAGTCAGCATTGTGCCTTTTGTATTAAATTCGGATGCAATTTCTGTGTTTCATCGTCAATAAGAAGGTCCAAGGTATACAGTAAACCTGAAGTGAAGCATCGGAATCCAAAACTCGACTTACAGGAGAGGTTCAATTCATAGAAAGGTAGAGTGTCAGTCCTCTTGTACTTAAGTCGGCATTGTGCGTTTTGTATTAAATTCGGATGCAATTTCTGTGTTTCTTCATCACTAAGAAGGTCCAAGGGATACAGTAAACCTGAAGTGAAGCATCGGAATCTAAAACTGGAGTCACAGGAGAGGCTCAAATCATAGAAAGTTAGAGTGTCAGTCCTCTTGTTCTTAAGTCGGCATTGTGCCATTTGTATTACATTCGGATGCAATTTCTGTGTTTCATCGTCAATAAGAAGGTCCAAGGGAAACAGTAAACCTGAAGTAAAGCATCGGAATCTAAAACTGGACTCACAGGAGAGGTTGAATTGATAGAAAATTGGAGTGTCAGGCCACTTTTACTTAAGTTGCCATTGTGCCTTTTGTAATAAATTTGGATGCAATTTCTGTGTTTCATCGTCAAGAAGAAGGTCCAAGGGATACAGTAAACCTGAAGTGAAGCATCGGAATCTAAAACTGGACTCACAGGAGAAGTTCAAATCATAGAAATTTAGAGTGTCAGTTCTCTTTTACTTAAGTCGGCATTGTGCCTTTTGTATTAAATTCGGATGCAATTTCTGTGTTTCATCGACAATAAGAAGGTCCAAGGGATACAGTAAACCTGAAGTGAAGCATCGAGATCTAAAACTCGACTCACAGGAGAGGTTCAAATCATAGAAAGGTAGAGTGTCAGTCCTCTTGTACTTAAGTCGGCATTCTGCCGTTTGTATTACATTCAGTGGCAATTTCTGTGTTTCATCGTCAATACGATGGTCCAAGGGATACAGTAAACCTGAAGAGAATCATCGGAATCAAAAACTGGACTCACAGGAGAGGTTCAAATCATAGTAAGTTAGAGTGTCAGTCCTCTGGTACTTAAGTCGGCATTGTGCCTTTTGAATTACATTTGGATGCAATATCTGTGTTTCATCGTCAAAAAGAAGGTAAAAGGGATACAGTAAACCTGAAGTGAAGCATCGGAATCTAAAACTGGACTCTCAGGAGATGTTCAAATCATAGAAAGTTAGAGTGTCAGTCCTCTTGTACTTAAGTCGGCTTTGTGACTTTTGTATTAATTTCGGATGCAATATCTTTGTTTCATCGTCAATAAGAAGGTCCAAGGGATACAGTAAACCTGAAGTGAAGCATCGGAATCTAAAACTGGACTCACAGGAGAGGTTCAAATCATAGAAAGTTAGAGTGTCCGTCCACTTGTACTTAAGTCAGCATTGTGAATTTTGTATTAAATTCGGATGCAATTTCTGTGTTTCATCGTAAATAAGAAGGTCCAAGGGATACAGTAAACCGGAAGTGAAGCATCGGAATCTAAAACTGGACTCACAGGAGAGGTTCAAATCATGGAAAGTTAGAGTGTCAGTCCTCTTGTACTTCAGTCGGCATTGTGCCTTTTGTATTAAATTCGGATGCAATTTCTGTGTTTCATCGTCAATAAGATGGTAGAAGGGATACAGTAAACCTGAAGTGATGCATCGTAATCTAAAACTGGACTCACAGGAGAGGTTCAAATCATAGAGAGTTAAAGTGTCAGTTCTCCTGTACTTAAGTCGGCTCTGTGCCTTTTGTATTAAATTCGGATGCTATTTCTGTGTTTAATCGTCAATAAGAAGGTCCAAGGGATACAGTAAACCTGAAGTGAAGCATCGGAATCTAAAACTGGACTCACAGGAGAGGTTCAAACCATAGAAAGTTAGAGTGTCAGTCCTCTTGTACTTAAGTCGGCATTGTGCCTTTTGTATTAAATTCGGATGCAATTTCTGTGTTTCATCGTCAATAAGAAGGTCCAAGGGATACAGTTAACCGGAAGTGAAGCATCGGAATCTAAAACTGGACTCACAGGGGAGGTTCAAATCATAGAAAGTTAGAGTGTCACTCCTCTTGTACTTAAGTCGGCATTGTGCCTTTTGTATTAAATTCGGATGCAATTTCTGTGTTTCATCATCAATAAGATTGTCCAAGGGATACAGTAAACCTGAAGTGAAGCATAGGAATGTAAAACTGGACTCACAGGAGAGGTTCAAATCATAGAAAGTTAGAGTGTCAGTCCTCTTGTACTTAAGTCGACATTGTGCCATTTGTATTAATTTCGGATGCAATTTCTGTGTTTCAACGTCAATGAGAAGGCCCAAGGGATACAGTAAACCTGAAGTGAAGCATCGGAATCTAAAACTGGACTCACAGGAGAGGTTCAAATCATAGAAAGGTAGAGTGTCAGTCCTCTTGTACTTAAGTCGGAATTGTGCCTTTTGTATTATATTCGGATGCAATTTCTGTGTTTCATCGCCAATAATAAGGTTCAAGGGATGCAGTAAACCTGAAGTGAAGCATCGGAATCTAAAACTGGACTCACAGGAGAGGTTCAAATCATAGAAAGTTAGAGTGTCAGTTCATTTGTACTTAAGTCGGCATTGTGCATTTTGTATTAAATTCGGATGCAATTTCTGAGTTTCAATGTCAATAAGAAGGTCCAAGGTATACAGTAAACCTGAAGTGAAGCATCGGAATCTAAAACTCAACTCACAGGAGAGGTTTAAATCATAGAAAGGTAGAGTGTCAGTCCTCTTGTACTTATGTCGGCATTGTGCGTTTTGTATTAAATTCGGATGCAATTTCTGTGTTTCATCATCAATAAGAAGGTCCAAGGGGTACAGTAAACCTGAAGTGAGGCATTGGAATCTAAAACTGGACTCACAGGAGAGGTTCAAATCATAGAATGTTAGAGTGTCAGTCGTTTTGTACTTTAGTCGGCATTGTGCCTTTTGTATTAAATTCGGTTGCAATTTCTGTGTTTCGTCGTCAATAAGAAGGTCCAAGGGATACAGTAAACCTGAAGTGAAGCATCGGAATCTAAGACTGGACTCACAGGTGGGGTTCAAATCATAGAAAGTTAGAGTGTCAGTCCTCTTGTACTGAAGTCGGCATTGTGCCTTTTGTATTAAATTCGGATGCAATTTCTGTGTTTCATCGCCAATAAGAAGGTCCATGGGATGCAGTAAACCTGAAGTGAAGCATCGGAATCTAAAACTGGACTCACTGGCGAGGTTCAAATCATAGAATGTTAGAGTGTCAGTCCTTTTGTACTTTAGTCGGCATTGTGCCTTTTGTATTAAATTCGGTTGCAATTTCTGTGTTTCGTCGTCAATAAGAAGGTCCAAGGGATACAGTAATCCTGAAGTGAAGCATCGAAATCCAAAACGGGATTCATAGGAGAGGTTCAAGTCATAGAAAGTTAGAGTGTCACTCCTCTTGTACTTAAGTCGGCATTGAGCCTTTTGAATTTAATTCTGATGCAATTTCTGTGCTTTATGGTCAAAAAAAAGGTTCAAGGGATACAGTGAACCTGAAGTGAAGCATCGGAATCTAAAACTGGACTCACAGGAGAGGTTCAAATCATAGAAAGTTAGAGTGTCAGTAATCTTGTACTTAAGTCGGCATTGTGCTTTTTGTATTAAATTCGGATGCAATTATTGTGTTTCATTGTCAATAAGAAGGTCCAAGGATTACAGTAAACCTGAAGTGATGCATCGGAACCTAAAACTGCACTCACAGCAGAGTTTCAAATCATAGAATGTTAGAGTGTCAGTCCTATTGTACTTAAGTCGGCATTGTGCCCTTTGTATTAAATTCGGATGCAATTTTTGTGTTTCATCGTCAATAAGAAGGTCCAAGGAAAACCTGAAGTGAAGCATCGGAATCTAAAAGAGGTCTCACAGGAAAGGTTCAAAACAAAGGAGTAAGAAGAGTCGGTCTTCCGGTACTTAAGTCGGCATTGTGCCTTTTGTTTTAAATTCGGATGCAATTTCTGTGTTTCATCGTCAATAAGAAGGTCCAAGGGATACAGTAAACCTGAAGTGAAGCATTGGAATCTAAAACTGGACTCACAGGAGAGGTTCAAATCACAGAAAGTTAGAATGTCAGTCCTCTTGTACTTAGGTCGGCATTGTGCTTTTGTATTAAATTCGGATGCAATTTCTGTGTTTCATCGTCAATAAGAAGGTCCAAGGGATACAGTAAACCCGAAGTGAAGCATCGGAATCTAAAACTGGACTCACAGGAGAGGTTCAAATCGTAGAAAGTAAGAGTGTCAGTCCTCTTGTACTTAAGTCGGCATTGTGCCTTTTGTATTAAATTCGGATGCAATTTCAGTGCTTCATCGTCAATAAGAAGGTAGGAGGGATATAGTAAACCTGAAGTGAAGCATCGGAATCTAAAACTGGACTCACAGGAGAGGTTCAAATCTTAGAAAGTTAGAGTGTCACTGCTCTCGTATTTAAGTCGACATTGTGCCTTTTGTATTAAATTCGGATGCAATTTCTGTATTTTATCGTCAATAAGAAGGTCCAAGGGATTAAGTAAACCTGAAGTGAGCCTTTAAAACATAAAACTGGACTCACAGGAGAGTTTGAAATCATAGAAAGTTGGAGTGTCAGTCCTCTTGTATTTAAGTCCTCATAGTGCCTTTTGTATTAAATTAGGATGCAATTTCTGTGTTTCATCGTCAATAAGAAGGTACAAGGGATACAGTAAACCTGAAGTGAGGCATCGGAATCTAAATCTGGACGCACAGGAGAGGTTCAAATCATAGAAAGTTAGAGTGTCTGTCCTCTTGTAGTTAAGTCGACATTGTGTGTTTTATATTAAATTCGGATGGAATTTCTGTGTTTCATCGTCAATAGGAAGGTTCAAGGGATACAGTAAATCTGAAGTGAAGCATCGGAATCCAAAACTGGGCTCACAGGAGAGTTTCATATCATAGAGAGTCAGAGTGTCAGACCACTTGTACTTAAGTCGGCATTGTGCCTTTTGTATTAATTTCGGATGTAATTTCTGCGTTTCATCGTCAATAAGAAGGTCCAAGGGATACAGTAAACCGCAAGTGAAGTATCGGATTCTAAAACTGGCCTCACAGGAGTGGTTCAAATCATAGAAAGTTAGAGTGTCAGTCCTCTTGTACTTAAGTCGGCATTGTGCCTTTTGTATTAAATTCGGATGCAATTTTTGTGTTTCATCGTCAATAAGAAGGTCTAAGGGAAACCTGAAGTGAAGCATCGGAATCTAAAACTGGCCTCACAGGAAAGGTTCAAACCAAAGAGAGTAAGAAGAGTCGGTCTTCTCGTACTTAAGTCGGCATTGTGCCTTTTGTATTAAATTCGGATGCAATTTCTGTGTTTCATAGTCAATAAGAAGGTCCAAGGGATACAGTAAAACTGAAGAGAAGTATCGAAATCTACAACTGGACTCACAGCAGAGGTTCCAATCATAGGAAGTTAGTGTGTCAGTCCTCTTGTGCTTAAGTCGGCATTGTGCCTTTCGTATTAAATTCGGATTAATTTCTGTGTTTCATCGTCAATAAGAAGGTCCAAGGGATACGGTAAACCTGAAGTGTAGCATCGGAATCTAAAACTGGACTCACAGGAGAGGTTCAAATCATAGAAAGTTAGAGTGTCAGTAATCTTGTACTTAAGCCGGCATTGTGCTTTTTGCATTAAATTCGGATGCAATTTCTGTGTTTCATTGTCAATAAGAAGGTCCAAGGATTACAGTAAACCTGAAGTGATGCATCGGAACCTAAAACTGCACTCACAGCAGAGGTTCAAATCATAGAATGTTAGAGTGTCAGTCCTCTTGTACTTAAGTCGGCATTGTGCCCTTTGTATTAAATTCGGATGCAATTTTTGTGTTTCATCGTCAATAAGAAGGTCCAAGGGAAACCTGAAGTGAAGCATCGGAATCTAAAAGAGGTCTCACAGGAAAGGTTCAAAACAAAGGAGTAAGAAGAGTTGGTCTTCCGGTACTTAAGTCGGCATTGTGCCTTTTGTTTTAAATTCGGATGCAATTTCTGTGTTTCATCGTCAATAAGAAGGTCCAAGGGATACAGTAAACCTGAAGTGAAGCATTGGAATCTAAACCTGGACTCACAGGAGAGGTTCAAATCACAGAAAGTTAGAATGTCAGTCCTCTTGAACTTAGGTCGGCATTGTGCTTTTGTATTAAATTCGGATGCAATTTCTGTGTTTCATCGTCAATAAGAAGGTCCAAGGGATACAGTAAACCCGAAGTGAAGCATCGGAATCTAGAACTGGACCCACAGGAGAAGTTCAAATCGTAGAAAGTAAGAGTGTCAGTCCTCTTGTACTTAAGTCGGCATTGTGCCTTTTGTATTAAATTCGGATGCAATTTCAGTGCTTCATCGTCAATAAGAAGGTAGGAGGGATACAGTAAACCTGAAGTGAAGCATCGGAATCTAAAACTGGACTCACAGGAGAGGTTCAAATCATAGAAAGTTAGAGTGTCACTGCTCTCGTATTTAAGTCGGCATTGTGCCTTTTGTATTAAATTCGGATGCAATTTCTGTATTTTATCGTCAATAAGAAGGTCCAAGGGATTAAGTGAACCTGAAGTGAGGCATTAAAACATAAAACTGGACTCACAGGAGAGTTTCAAATCATAGAAAGTTAGAGAGTCAGTCCTCTTGTACGTATGTCGGCATTGTGCTTTTGTATTAAATTCGGATGCAATTTCTGTGTTTCATCGTCAATAAGAAGGTCCAAGGGATACAGTAAACCTGAAGTGAAGCATCGGAATCTAAAACTGGACTCACAGGAGAGGTTCAAATCATAGAAAGTTAGAATGTCGGTCCTCTTGTACCTAAGTCGGCATTGTGCCTTTTGAATTTAATTCTGATGCAATTTCTGTGCTTCATCGTCAAAAAGAGGGTCCATGGGATACAGTAATCCTGAAATGAAGCATCGAAATCTAAATCTGGACTCACAGGAAAGGTTCAAATCATAGAAAGTCAGAGTGTCAGTCCTCATGTACATAAGTCGGCATTGTGCCTTTTGTATTAAGATCGGATGCAATTTCTGTGTTTCATCGTCAATAAGAAGGTCCAAGGGATACAGTAAACCTGAAGTGAAGCTTCGGAATCTAAAACTCTACTCACAGGAGAGGTTCAAATCATAGAAAGTTAGAGTGTCAGTCCTCTTGTACTTTAGTTGGTATTGTGCCTTTTGAATTAAATTCGGATGCAATAAATCTGTGTTTCATCGTCAATAAGAAGGTCCAAGGGAAACCTGAAGTAAAGCATCGGAATCTAAAACTGGTTTCACAGGAAAGGTTCAAAACAAAGAGAGTAAGAAGAGTCGGTCTTCTCGTACTTAAGTCGACATTGTGCCTGTTGTTTTAAATTCGAATGCAATTTCTGTGTTTCATCGTGAATAAGAGGGTCTATGGGATACAGTAAACCTGAAGTAAAGCATCGAAATCTAAAACTGGACTCACAGGGAAGGTTCAAATCATAGAAAGTAAGAGTGTCAGTCCTCTTGTACATAAGTCGGAATTGTGTGTTTTATATTAAATTCGGATGGAATTTCTGTGTTTCATCGTCAATAGGAAGTTTCAAGGGATACAGTAAACCTGAAGTGAAGCATCGGAATCTAAAACTGGACCCAAAGGAGAGGTTCATATCATAGAAAGTCAGAGTGTCAGACCTCTTGTACTTAAGTCGGCATTGTGCCTTTTGTATTATATTCGGATGCAATTTCTGTGTCTCATCGTCAATATGAAGGTCCAAGGGATACGGTAAACCTGAAGTGAAGCATCGGAATCTAAAACTGGACTCACAGGAGTGGTTCAAATCATAAAAAGTAAGAGTGTCAGTCCTCTTGTACATAAGTCGGCATTGTGCCTTTTGTATTAAATTCGGATGCAATTTCTGTGTTTCATCGTCAATAAGAAGGTCCAAGGGATACAGTAAACCTGAAGTGAAGCATCGAAATCTAAAACTGGACTCACAGGAAAGGTTCAAATCATAGACAGTTAGAGTGTCAGTCCTCTTGTACTTAAGTCGGCATTGTGTGTTTTATATTAAATTCGGATGGAATTTCTGTGTTTCATCGTCAATAGGAAGGTTCAAGGGATACAGTAAATCTGAAGTGAATCATCGGAATCTGAAACTGGACTCACAGGAGAGGTTCATATCATAGAAAGTCAGAGTGACAGACCTCTTGTACTTAAGTCGGCATTGTGCCTTTTGTATTAAATTCGGATGCAATTTCTGTGTTTCATCGTCAATAAGAAGGTCCAAGGGATACGGTAAACCTGAAGTGTAGCATCGGAATCTAAAGCTGGACTCACAGGAGTGGTTCAAATCATAGAAAGTAAGAGTGTCAGTCCTCTTGTACATAAGTCGGCATTCTGATTTTTTTTTAAGATCGGATGCAATTTCTGTGTTTCATCGTCAATAAGAAGGGCCAAGGGATACAGTAAACCTGAAGTGAAGCTTCGGAATCTAAAACTGGACCCACACGAGCGGTTCAAATCATAGAAAGTTGGAGTGTCAGTCCTCTTGTATTTAAGTCCTCATTGTGCCTTTTAAATTAAATTAGGATGCAATTTCTGTGTTTCATCGTCAATAGGAAGGTACAAGGGATCCAGTAAACCTGAAGTGAGGCATCGGAATCTAAAACTGGACTCACAGGAGAGGTTCAAATCATAGAAAGTTAGAGTGTCAGTCTTCTTGTACTTAAGTCGACATTGTGAGTTTTATATTAAATTCGGATGGAATTTCTGTGTTTCATCGTCAATAGGAAGGTTCAAGGGATACAGTACATCTGAAGTGAAGCATCGGAATCTGAAACTGGACTCGCAGGAGAGGTTCATATCATAGAAAGTCAGAGTGTCAGACCTCTTGTACTTAAGTCGGCATTGTGCCTTTTGTATTAAATTCGGATGCAATTTCTGTGTTTTATCGTCAATAAGAAGGTCCAAGGGATACGGTAAACCTGAAGTGTAGCATCGGAATCTAAAACTGGACTCACAGGAGAGGTTCAAATCATAGAAAGTAAGAGTGTCAGTCCTCTTAAACATAAGTCGGCATTGTGCCTTTTGTATTAAGATCGGATGCAATTTCTGTGTTTCATCGTCAATAAGAAGGTCCAAGGGATACAGTAAACCTGAAGTGAAGCTTCGGAATCTAAAACTGGACTCACAGGAGAGGTTCAAATCATAGAAAGTTGGAGTGTCAGTCTTCTTGTATTTAAGGCCTCATTGTGCCTTTTGTATTAAATTAGGATGCAATTTCTGTGTTTCATCTTCAATAAGAAGGTACAAGGGATACAGTATACCTGAAGAGACTCATCGGAATTTAGAACTGGACTCACAGGAGAGGTTCAAATCATAGAAAGTAAGAGTGTCAGTCCTCTTGTACATAAGTCGGCATTGTGATTTTTTTTTTAAGATCGGATGCAATTTCAGTGTTTCATCGTCAATAAGAAGGGCCAAGGGATACAGTAAACCTGAAGTGAAGCTTCGGAATCTGAAACTGGACTCACAGGAGAGGTTCATATCATAGAGAGTCAGAGTGTCAGTCCTCTTGTACATAAGTCGGCATTGTGTGTTTTATATTAAATTCGGATGGAATATCTGTGTTTCATCGTCAATAGGAAGTTTCAAGGGATACAGTAAATCTGAAGTGAAGCATCGGAATCTAAAACTGGACTCACAGGAGAGGTTCATAAGATAGAAAGTCAGACTGTCAGACCTCTTGTACTTAAGTCGGCATTGTGCCTTTTGTATTAAATTCGGATGCAATTTCTGTGTCTCATCGTCAATATGAAGGTCCAAGGGATACGGTAAACCAGAAGTGAAGCATCGGAATCTAAAACTGGACTCACAGGAGTAGTTCAAATCATAGAAAGTAAGAGTGTCAGTCCTCTTGTACATAAGTCGGCATTGTGCCTTTTGAATTAAATTCGGATGCAATTTCTGTGTTTCATCGTCAATAGGAAGGTTCAAGGGATACAGTAAATCTGAAGTGAAGCATCGGAATCTGAAACTGGACTCGCAGGAGAGGTTCATATCATAGAAAGTCAGAGTGTCAGACCTCTTGTACTTAAGTCGGCATTGTGCCTTTTGTATTAAATTCGGACGCAATTTCTGTGTTTCATCGTCAATAAGAAGGTCCAAGGGATACAGTAGACCCGAAGTGAAGATTCGGCTTCTAAAACTGGACTCACAGGAGAGGTTCAAATCATAGAAAGTTGGAGTGGCAGTCCTCTTGTATTTAAGTCCTCATTGTGCCTTTTGTATTAAATTAGGATGCAATTTCTGTGTTTCATCGTCAATAAGAAGGTACAAGGGATACAGTATACCTGAAGAGACTCATCGGAATTTAAAACTGGACTCACAGGAGAGGTTCAAATCATAGTAAGTTAGAGTGTCAGTCCTCTTGTACTTAAGTTGGTATTGTGCCTTTTGAATTAAATTCGGATGCAATAAATCTGTGTTTCATCGTCAATAAGAAGGTCCAAGGGAAACCTGAAGTAAAGCATCGGAATCTAAAACTGGACTCACAGGAGAGGTTCATATCATAGAAAGTCAGAGTGTCAGACCTCTTGTCCTTAAGTCGGCATTGTGCCTTTTGTATTAAATTCGGATGCAATTTCTGTGTCTCATCGTCAATATGAAGGTCCAAGGGATACGGTAAACCTGAAGTGAAGCATCGGAATCTAAAACTGGACTCACAGGAGTGGTTCAAATCATAAAAAGTGAGAGTGTCAGTCCTCTTGTACATAAGTCGGCATTGTGCCTTTTGTATTAAATTCGGATGCAATTTCTGTGTTTCATCGCCAATAAGAAGGTCCAAGGGATACAGTAAACCTGAAGTGAAGCATCGAAATCTAAAACTGGACTCACAGGAATGGTTCAAATCATAGACAGTTAGAGTGTCAGTCCTCTTGTACTTAAGTCGGCATTGTGTGTTTTATATTAAATTCGGATGGAATTTCTGTGTTTCATCGTCAATAGGAAGGTTCAAGGGATACAGTAAATCTGAAGTGAATCATCGGAATCTGAAACTGGACTCACAGGAGAGGTTCATATCATAGAAAGTCAGAGTGACAGACCTCTTGTACTTAAGTCGGCATTGTGCCTTTTGTATTAAATTCGGATGGAATTTCTGTGTTTCATCGTCAATAAGAAGGTCCAAGGGATACGGTAAACCTTATGTGTAGCATCGGAATCTAAAGCTGGACTCACAGGAGAGGTTCAAATCATAGAAAGTAAGAGTGTCAGTCCTCTTGTACATAAGTCGGCATTGTGATTTTTTTTTTTTAAGATCGGATGCAATTTCTGTGTTTCATCGTCAATAGGAAGGTACAAGGGATCCAGTAAACCTGAAGTGAGGCATCGGAATCTAAAACTGGACTCACAGGAGAGGTTCAAATCATAGAAAGTTAGAGTGTCAGTCTTCTTGTACTTAAGTCGACATTGTGAGTTTTATATTAAATTCGGATGCAATTTTTGTGTTTCATCGTCAATAAGAAGGTCTAAGGGAAACCTGAAGTGAAGCATCGGAATCTAAAACTGGTCTCACAGGAAAGGTTCAAAACACAGAAAGTAAGAGGAGTCGGTCTTCTCGTACTTAAGTCGGCATTGTGCCTTTTGTATTAAATTCGGATGCAATTTCTCTGTTTCATAGTCAATAAGAAGGTCCAAGGGATACAGTAAAACTAAAGTGAAACATCGGAATCCACAATTGGACTCACAGCAGAGGTTCAAATCATAGAAAGTTAGAGTGTCAGTGCTCTTGTGCTTAAGTCGGCATTGTGCATTTTGTATAAAATTCGGATGCAATTTCTGTGTTTCATAGTCAATAAGAAGGTCCAAGGGATACAGTAATCCTGAAGTGAAGCATCGGAATCCAAAACGGGACTCATAGGTGAGGTTCACATCATAGAAAGTTAGAGTGTCAGTCCTCTTGTACTTAAGTCGGCATTGAGCCTGTTGAATTTAATTCTGATGCAATTTCTGTGCTTTATCGTCCAAAAGAAGGTTCAAGGGATACAGTAAACCTGAAGTGAAACATCGGAATCTAAAACTGGACTCACAGGGGATGTTCAAATCATAGCAAGTTAGAATGTCAGTCCTCTTGTACTTAAGTCGGCATTGTGCCTTTTGTATTAAATTCCGATGCAATTTCTGTGTTTCATCGTGAATAAGAAGGACCAAGGGATACAGTAAACCCGAAGTGAAGCATCGGATTCTATAACAGGACTCACTGGGAGGTTCTAATCATAGAAAGTTAGCGTGTCAGTAATCTTGTACTTAAGTCGGCATTGTACCTTTTGTATTTAATTCGGATGCAATTTCTGTGTTTCATTGTCAATAAGAGGGTCCAAGGGATACAGTAAACCTGAAGTGAAGCATCGGAACCTAAAACTGCACACACAGCAGAGGTTCAAATCATAGAATGTTAGAGTGTCAGTCCCCATGTACTTAAGTCGGCATTGTGCCCTTTGTATTAAATTCGGATGCAATTTTTGTGTTTCATCGTCAATAAGAAGGTCGAAGGGACTCCTGAAGTGAAGCATCGGAATCTAAAACAGGTCTCACAGGAAATGTTCAAAACAAAGAGAGTAAGAAGAGTCGCTCTTCCGGTACTTAAGTCGGCATTGTGCCTTTTGTATTAAATTCGGATGCAATTTCTGTGTTTCATCGTCAATAAGAAGGTCCAGGGGATACAGTAAACCAGAAGTGAAGCATTGGAATCTAAAACTGGACTCACAGGAGAGGTTCAAATCATAGAAAGTTACAATGTCAGTCCTCTTGTACTTAGGTCGGCATTGTGCTTTTGTATTAAATTCGGATGCAATTTCTGTGTTTCATCGTCATTAAGATGGTCCATGGGATACAGTAAACCTGAAGTGAAGCATCGGAATCTAAAACCGGACTCACAGGAGAGGTTCAAATCATAGAATGTTAGAGTGTCAGTCCTCCTGTCCTTAAGTCGGCATTGTGCCTTTTGTATTAACTTCTGATGCAATTTCTGTGTTTCATCGTCAATAAGAAAGTCCATGGGATACAGTAAACCTGAAGTGAAGCATCGGAATCTAAAACTGGGCTCACAGAGGAGGTTCAAATCATAGAGAGTTAGAGTGTCAGTCCTCTTGGTCTTAAGTCGGCATTGTGCCTTTTGTATTAAATTTGGATGCAATTTCTGTGTTTCATCGTCAATATGAAGGTCCAAGCGATACAGTAAACCTGAAGTGAAGCATCGGAATCTAAAACTGGACTCAAAGGAGAGGTTCATATCATAGAAAGTTAGAGTGTCAAACCTCTTGTACTTAAGTCAGCATTGTGCCTTTTGTATTAAACTCAGATGCAATTTCTGTGCTTCATCGTCAATAAGAAGGTCCAAGGGATACAGTAACCTGAAGTGAAGCATCGGAATCTAAAACTGGACTCACAGGAGAGGTTCGATCTTAGAAAGTTAGACTGTCAGTTCTCTTGTACTTAAGTTGGCATTGTGCGTTTTGTATTAAATTCGGATGCAATTTCTGTGTTTCATCGCCAATAAGAAGGTCCAAGTGGTACAGTAAGCCTGTAGTGAAGCATCGGAATCTAAAACTGAACTCACAGGAGAGGTTCGAATCATAGAGAGTTAGAGTGTCAGTCCTCATGTAGTTAAGTCGGCATTGTGCCTTTTGTATTAAATTCAGATGCAATTTCTTTGTTTCATCGACAATAAGAAGGTCCAAGTTATACAGTAAACCTGTAGTGAAGCATCGGAATCTCAAACTGGAGTCACAGGAGAGGTTCGAATCATAAAGAGTTAGAGGATCAGCCCTCTTGTACTTAAGTCGGCATTGTGCCTTTAGTATTATATTCGGATGCAATTTCTGTGTTTCATAGTCAATAAGAAGGTCCAAGGGATACAGTAAACCTGAAGTGAAGCATCGGAAAATAAAACTGGACACACAGGAGAGGTTCAAATCATATAGAGTTAGAGTGTCAGTCCTCTTGTACTTAAGTCGGCATTGTACATTTTGTATTAAATTGGGATGCAATTTCTTTGTTTTATCGTCCATAAGAAGGTCCAAGGTATACAGTAAACCTGAAGTGAAGCATCGGAATCTAAAACTGGACTCACAGGAGAGGTTCAAATCATAGAAAGTTTGAGTGTCAGTCCTCTTGTACTTAAGTCGACATTGTGCCTTTTCTATTAAATTCGGATGCAATTTCTGTGTTTCATCGTCAATAAGAAGGTCCAAGGGAAACCTGAAGTGAAGCATCGGAATCTAAAACTGGTCTCACAGGAAAGGTTCAAAACAAAGAGAGTAAGAAGAGTCGGTCTTTTCGTACTTAGTTCGGCATTGTGCCTTTTGTATTAAATTCGAATGCAATTTCTGTGTTTCATCGTCAATAAGAAGGTCCAAGGGATACAGTAAACCTGAAGTGAAGCATTGGAATCTAAAACTGGACTCACAGGTGAGGTTCAAATCATAGAAGGTTAGAGTGTCAGTCATCTTTTACTTAGGTCGGCATTGTGCTTTTGTATTAAATTCGAATGCAATTTCTGTGTTGCATCGTCATTAAGATGGTCCAAGGGTCACAGTAAACCTGAAGTGAAGCATCGGAATCTAAAACCGGACTCACAGGAGAGGTTCAAATCATAGAATGTTAGAGTGTAAGTCCTCCTGTACTTAAGTCGGCATTGTGCCTTTTGTATTAAATTCGGATGCAATTTCTGTGTTTCATCTTCAATATGAAGGTCCAAGGTATACAGTAAACCCGAAGTGAAGCATCGGAATCTAAAACTGTACTCACAGGAGAGGTTCAAATCATAGAAAGGTAGAGTGTCAGTCTTCTTGTACTTAAGTCGGCATTGTGCCTTTTGTATTAAATTCGTATGCAATTTCAGTGGTTCATAGTCAATTAGAAGGTCCAAGGGATACAGTAAACCTGAAGTGAAGCATCGGAAAATAAAACTGGACACACAGGAGAGGTTCAAATCATAGGAAGTTAGAGTGTCAGTCCTCATGTACTTAAGTCGGCATTGTACATTTTGTATTAAATTGGGATGCAATTTCTTTGTTTTATCGTCAATAAGAAGGTCCAAGGTATACAGTAAACCTGACGTGAGCCATCGGAATCTAAAAATGGACTCACAGGAGAGGTTCAAACCATAGAAAGTTTGAGTGTCAGTCCTCTTGTACTTAAGTCGACATTTTGCCTTTTCTATTAAATTCGGATGCAATTTCTGTGTTTCATCGTCAATAAGAAGGTCCAAGGGAAACCTGAAGTGAAGCATCGGAATCTGAAACTGGTCTCACAGGAAAGGTTCAAAACAAAGAGAGTAAGAAGAGTCGGTCTTTTCGTACTTAATTCGGCATTGTGCCTTTTGTATTAAATTCGAATGCAATTTCTGTGTTTCATCGTCAATAAGAAGGTCCAAGGGATACAGTAAACCTGAAGTGAAGCATTGGAATCTAAAACTGGACTCACAGGTGAGGTTCAAATCATAGAAAGTTAGAGTGTCAGTCATCTTGTACTTAGGTCGGCATTGTGCTTTTGTATTAAATTCGAATGCATTTTCTGTGTTTCATCGTCAATAAGAAGGTCCAAGGGATACAGTAAAACTGAAGTGAAGCATCGGAATCTAAAACTGGAATCACAGGAGAGGTTCAAATCATAGAAATTTAGAGTGTCAGTTCTCTTGTACTTAAGTCGGCAGTGTGCCTTTTGAATTTAATTCCGATGCAATTTCTGTGCTTCAACGTCAAGAAGAAGGTCCAAGGGATACAGTAAACCTGAAGTGAAGCATCGGAATTTAAAACTGGACTCACAGGAGAGGTTCAAATCATAGAAAGTTAGAGTGTCAGTGCTCTTGTTTTTAAGTCGGCATTGTGCCTATTGTATTAATTACGGATGCAATTTATGTGTTTCATCTTCAATAAGAAGGTCCAAGGGATACAGTAAACATGAAGTGAGGTACGGAATCTAAACCTGAACTCACAGGAGAGGTTCACATCATAGAGAGTTAGCGTGTCAATCCTCTTGTACTTAAGTCGGCATTGTGCCTTTTGTATTAAATTCGGATGCAATTTCTGTGTTTCATAGTCAATTAGAAGGTCCAAGGGATACAGTAAAACTGAAGTGAAGCATCGGAATCTACAACTGTACTCACAGCAGAGGTTCCAATCATAGTTAGTTAAAGTGTCAGTCCTCTTGTGCTTAAGTCGGCATTGTGCCTTTTGTATTAAATTCGGATGCAATTTCCGTGTTTCATCGTCAATAAGAAGGTCCTAGGCATACAGTAAACCTGAAGTGAAGCATCGGAATCTAAAACTGGGCTCACAGAGGAGGTTCAAATCATAGAGAGTTAGAGTGTCAGTCCTCTTGCTCTTAAGTCGGCATTGTGCCTTTTGTATTAAATTTGGATGCAATTTCAGTGTTTCATCGTCAATATGAAGGTCCAAGCGATACAGTAAACCTGAAGTGAAGCATCGGAATCTAAAACTGGACTCACAGGAGAGGTCCCAATCATAGTAAGTTAGAGTGTCAGTCCTCTTGTACTTAGGTCGGCCTTGTGCTTTTGTATTAAATTCGGATGCAATTTCTGTGTTTCATCTTCAATATGAAGGTCCAAGGTATACAGTAAACCCGAAGTGAAGCATCGGAATCTAAAACTGTACTCACAGGAGAGGTTCAAATCATAGAAAGGTAGAGTGTCAGTCTTCTTGTACTTAAGTCGGCATTGTGCCTTTTGTATTAAATTCGGATGCAATTTCTGTGGTTCATAGTCAATTAGAAGGTCCAAGGGATACAGTAAAACTGAAGTGAAGCATCGGAATCTACAACTGGACTCACAGCAGAGGTTCAAATCATAGAAAGTTAGAGTGTCAGTCCTCTTGTGCTTAAGTCGGCATTGTGCCTTTTGTATTAAATTCTGATGCAATTTCTGTGTTTCATCGTCAATAAGAAAGTCCAAGGGATACAGTAAACCTGAAGTGAAGCATCGGAATCTAAAACTGGGCTCACAGAGGAGGTTCAAATCATAGAGAGTTAAAGTGTCAGTCCTCTTGGTCTTAAGTCGGCATTGTGCCTTTTGTATTAAATTTGGATGCAATTTCTGTGTTTCATCGTCTATATGAAGGTCCAAGCGATACAGTAAACCAGAAAGTGAAGCATCGGAATCTAATACTGGACTCAAAGGAGAGGTTCAAATCATAGAAAGTTAGAGTGTCAAACCTCTTGTACTTAAGTCAGCATTGTGCCTTTTGTATTAAATTCAGATGCAATTTCTGTGTTTTATCGTCAATAAGAAGGTCCAAGGGATACAGTAACCTGAAGTGAAGCATCGGAATCTAAAACTGGACTCACAGGAGAGGTTCGATCATAGAAAGTTAGAGTGTCAGTCCTCTTGTACTTAAGTCGGCATTGTGCGTTTTGTATTAAATTCGGATGCAATTTCTGTGTTTCATCGCCAATAAGAAGGTCCAAGTGATACAGTAAACCTGTAGTGAAGCATCGGAATCTAAAACTGGACTCACAGGAGAGGTTCGAATTATAGAGAGTTAGAGTGTCAGTCCTCTTGTAGCTAAGTCGGCATTGCGCCTTTTGTATTAAATTCAGATGCAATTTCTATGTTTCATCGTCAATAAGAAGGTCCAAGTTATACAGTAAACCTGTAGTGAAGCATCGGAATCTAAAACTGGAGTCACAGGAGAGGTTCGAATCATAGAGAGTTAGAGGATCAGCCCTCTTGTACTTAAGTCGGCATTGTGCCTTTAGTATTATATTCGGATGCAATTTCTGTGTTTCATAGTCAATAAGAAGGTCCAAGGGATACAGTAAACCTGAAGTGAAGCATCGGAAAATAAAACTGGACACACAGGAGAGGTTCAAATCATAGAAAGTCACAGTGTCAGTCCTCTTGTACTTAAGTCGGCATTGTACATTTTGTATTAAATTGGGATGCTATTTCTTTGTTTTATCGTCAATAAGAAGGTCCAAGGTATACAGTAAACCTGAAGTGAAGCATCGGAATCTAAAACTGGACTCACAGGAGAGGTTCAAATCATAGAAAGTTTGAGTGTCAGTCCTCTTGTACTTAAATCGACATTGTGCCTTTTCTATTAAATTAGGATGCAATTTCTGTGTTTCATCGTCAATAAGAAGGTCCAAGGGAAACCTGAAGTGAAGCATCGGAATCTAAAACTGGTCTCACAGGTAAGGTTCAAAACAAAGAGGGTAAGAAGAGTCGGTCTTTTCGTACTTAATTCGGCATTGTGCCTTTTGTATTAAATTCGGATGCAATTTCTGTGTTTCATCGTCAATAAGAAGGTCCAAGGGTACATTAAACCTGAAGTGAAGCATCGGAATCTAAAACTGGAATCACAGGAGAGGTTCAAATCATAGAAATTTAGAGTGTCAGTTCTCTTGTACTTAAGTCGGCATTGTGCCTTTTGAATTTAATTCCGATGCAATTTCTGTGCCTCATCGTCAAGAAGAAGGTCCAAGGGATACAGTAAACCTGAAGTGAAGGATCGGAATTTAAAACTGGACTCACAGGAGAGGTTCAAATCATAGAAAGTTAGAGTGTCAGTCCTCCTGTACTTAAGTCGGCATTGTGCCTTTTGTATTAAATTCTGATGCAATATCTGTGTTTCATCGTCAATAAGAAAGTCCAAGGGAAACAGTAAACCTGAAGTGGAGCATCGGAATCTAAAACTGGGCTCACAGAGGAGGTTCAAATCATAGAGAGTTAGAGTGTCAGTCCTCTTGGACTTAAGTCGGCATGGTGCCTTTTGTATTAAATTTGCATGTAATTTCTGTGTTTCATCGTCAATATGAAGGTCCAAGCGATACAGTAAACCTGAAGTGAAGCATCGGAATCTAAAACTGGACTCACAGGAGAGGTTCAAATCATAGTAAGTTAGAGTGTCAGTCCTCTTGTACTTAGGTCGGCATTGTGCTTTTGTATTAAATTCGGATGCAATTTCTGTGTTTCTTCTTCAATATGAAGGTCCAGGGTATACAGTAAACCCGAAGTGAAGCATCGGAATCTAAAACTGTACTCACAGGAGAGGTTCAAATCATAGAAAGGTAGAGTGTCAGTCTTCTTGTACTTAAGTCGGCATTGTGCCTTTTGTATTAAATTCGGATGCAATTTCTGTGGTTCATAGTCAATTAGAAGGTCCAAGGGATGAAGTAAAACTGAAGTGAAGCATCGGAATCTACAACTGGACTCACAGCAGAGGTTCAAATCATAGAAAGTTAGAGTGTCAGTCCTCTTGTGCTTAAGTCGGCATTGTGCCTTTTGTATTAAATTCGGATGCAATTTCCGTGTTTCATCGTCAATAAGAAGGTCCTAGAAATACAGTAAACCTGAAGTGAAGCATCGGAATCAAAAACTGGACTCACAGGAGTGGTTCAACTCATAGAAATTTAGAGTGTCAGTTCTCTTGTACTTAAGTCGTCATTGTGCTTTTTGAATTTAATTCCGATGCAATTTCTGTGCTTCATCGTCAATAAGAAGGTCCAAAGGATACAGTAAACATGAAGTGATGCATCGGAATCTAAAACTGGACTCACAGGAGAAGTTCAAATTATAGAGAGTTAGCATGTCAGTCCTTTTGTACTTAAGTCGGCATTGTGCCTTTTGTATTACATTCGGATGCAATTTCGTTGTTTCATCGTCATTAAGATGGTCCAAGGGATACAGTAAACCTGAAGTGAAGCATCGGAATCTAAAACCGGACTCACTGGAGAGGTTCAAATCATAGAATGTTAGTGTGTCAGTCCTCTTGTACTTAAGTCGGCATTGTGCCTTTTGTATTAAATTCTGATGCAATTTCTGTGTTTCATTGTCAATAACAAAGTCCAAGGGATACAGTAAACCTGAAGTGAAGCATCGGAATCTAAAACTGGGCTCACAGAGGAGGTTCAAATCATAGAGAGTTAGAGTGTCAGTCCTCTTGGTCTTAAGTCGGCATTGTGCCTTTTGTATTAAATTTGGATGCAATTTCTGTGTTTCATCGTCAATATGAAGGTCCAAGCGATACAGAAAACCTGAAGTGAAGCATCGGAATCTAAAACTGGACTCAAAGGAGAGGTTCAAATCATAGAAAGTTAGAGTGTCAAACCTCTTGTACTTAAGTCGGCATTGTACATTTTGTATTAAATTGGGATACTATTTCTTTGTTTTATCGTCAACAAGAAGGTCCAAGGTATACAGTAAACCTGAAGTGAAGCATCGGAATCTAAAACTGGACTCACAGGAGAGGTTCAAATCATAGAAAGTTTGAGTGTCAGTCCTCTTGTACTTAAATCGTTATTGTGCCTTTTCTATTAAATTCGGATGCAATTTCTTTGTTTCATCGTCAATAAGAAGGTCCAAGGGAAACCTGAAGTGAAGCATCGGAATCTAAAACTGGTCTGACAGGAAAGGTTCAAAACAAAGAGAGTAAGAAGAGTCGGTCTTTTCGTACTTAATTCGGCATTGTGATTTTTGTATTAAATTCGGATGCAATTTCTGTGTTTCATCGTCAATAAGAAGGTCCAAGGGATACAGTAAACCTGAAGTGAAGCATCGGAATTTAAAACTGGACTCACAGGAGAGGTTCAAATCGTAGAAAGTAAGAGTGTCAGTGCTCTTGTACTTAAGTCGGCATTGTGCCTATTGAATTAATTACGGATGCAATTTATGTGTTTCATCTTCAATAAGAAGGTCCAAGGGATACAGTAAACTTGAAGTGAGGTACGGAATCTAAACCTGAACTCACAGGAGAGGTTCACATCATAGAGAGTTAGAGTGTCACTCCCCTTGTACTTAAGTCAGCATTGTGACTTTTGTATAAAATTCGGATGCAATTTCTGTGTTTCATCGTCAAGAAGAAGGTCCAAGGGATACAGTAAACATGAAGTGAAGCTTCGGAATCTAAAACTTTTCTCACAGGAGAGGTTCAAATCATAGAAAGTTAGAGTGTCAGTCCTCTTGTACTTAAGTCGGCATTGTGCCTTTTGTATTAAATTCAGATGCATTTTCTGTGTTTCATCGTCAATAAAAAGGTCCAAGGGATACAGTAAACCTGAAGTGAAGCATCGGAATCTAAAACTGGACTCACAGGAGAGGTTCGATCATAGAAAGTTAGAGTGTCGGTCCTCTTGTAGGTAAGTCGGCATTGTGCCTGTTGTATTAAATTCGGATGCAATTTCTGTGTTTCATCGCCATTAAGAAGGTCCAAGTGTTACAGTAAACCTGTTGTGAAGCATCGGAATCTAAAACTGGACTCACAGGCGAGGTTCGAATCATAGAGAGTTAGAGTGTCAGTCCTCTTGTACTTAAGTCGGCATTGTGCCTTTTGTATTAACTTCAGATGCAATATCTGTGTTTCATCGTCAATAAGAAGGTCCAAGGGATACAGTAAACCTGAAGTGAAGCATCGGAAGCTAAAACAGGACACACAGGAGAGGTTCAAATCATAGAAAGTTTGAGTGTCAGTCCTCTTGTACTTAAATCGGCATTGCGCCTTTTGTATTAAATTCGGATGCAATATCTGTATTTCATCGTCTATCAGAAGTTCCAAGGGATACAGTAAACCAGAAGTGAAGACTCGGAATCTAAAACTGGACACACAGGAGCGGTTCTAATCATAGAAAGTTACAGTTTCAGTCCTCTTGTACTGAAGTCGGCATTGTGCATTTTGTATTAAATTGGGATGCAATTTCTGTGTTTTATCGCCAATAAGAAGGTCCAAGGTATACAGTAAACCTGAAGTGAAGCATCGGAATCTAAAACTGGACTCGCAGGAGAGGTTCAAATCATAGAAACTTTGAGTGTCAGTCCTCTTGTACTTAAGTCGGCATTGTGCATTTTGTATTAAATTCGGATGCATTTTCTGTGTTTCACCGTCAAGAAGAAGGTCCAAGGTATACAGTGAACGTGAAGTGAAGCATCGGAATCTAAAACTGGACTCACAGGAGAGGTTCATATCATAGAAAGTTAGAGTGTCAGTCCCCTTGTACTTAAGGTGGCATTGTGCCTTTTGTATAAAATTCGGATGCAATTTCTGTGTTTCATCGTCAATAAGAAGGTAGAAGTGATACAGTAAACCTGTAGTGAAGCATCGGAATCTAAAACTGGACTCACAGGAGAGGTTCGAATCATAGAGAGTTAGAGGGTCAGCCCTCTTGTACTTAAGTCGGCATTGAGCCTTTTGTATTAAATTCAGATGCAATATCTGTGTTTCATCGTCAATAAGAAGTTCCAAGGGATACAATAAACCTAAAGTGAAGCATCGGAAGCTTAAACAGGGCACACAGGAGTGGTTCAAATCATAGAAAGTTAGAGTGTCAGTCCTCTTGTACTTAAATCGGCATTGCGCCTTTTGTATTAAATTTGGATGCAATATCTGTATTTCATCGTCAATAAGAAGATCCAAGGGATACAGTAAACCTGAAGTGAAGCATCGGAAAATAAAACTGGACACACAGGAGAGGTTCAAATCATAGAAATTTACAGTGTCAGTCCTCTAGTAATTAAGTCGGCATTGTACATTTTGTATTAAATTGGCATGTAATTTCTTTGTTTTATCGTCAATAAGAAGGTCCAAGGTATACAATAAACCTGAAGTGATGCATCGGAATCTAAATCTGGACTCACAGGAGAGGTTCAAATCATAGAAAGTTTGAGTGTCAGTCCTCTTGTACTTAAATCGACAATGTGCCTTTTCTATTAAATTCGGATGCAATTTCTGTGTTTCATCGTCAATAAGAAGGTCCAAGGGAAACCTGAAGTGAAGCATCGGAATCTAAAACTGGTCTCACATTAAAGGTTCAAAACAAAGAGAGTAAGAACAGTCGGTCTTTTCGTACTTAATTCTGCATTGTGCCTTTTGTACTAAATTCGGATGCAATTTCTGTGTTTCATCGTCAATAAGAAGGTCCAAGGGATACAGTAAACCTGAAGTGAAGCAATGGAATCTAAAACTGGACTCACAGGTGAGGTTCAAATCATAGAAAGTTAGAGTGTCAGTCCTCTTGTACTTAAGTCCGCATTGTGCCTTTTGTATTAAATTCGGATGCAATTTCTGAGTTTCATCGTCAATAAGACAGTCCAAGGGATACAGTAAACCTGAAGTGAGGCATCGGAATCTAAAACTGGACTCACAGGAGTGGTTCAAATCATAGGAAGTTAGAGTGTCAATCCTCTTGTACTTAAGCCGGCATTCTGCATTTTGTATTAAATTCGGATGCATTTTCTGTGTTTCACCGTCAATAAGAAGGTCCAAGGTATAGAGTTATCGTGAAGTGTAGCATCGGAATCTAAAACTTACTCACAGGAGAGGTTCATATCATAGAAGGTTAGAGTGTCAGTCCCCTTGTACTTAAGTCGGCATTGTGCCTTTTGTATAAAATTCGGATGCAATTTCTGTGTTTCATCGTCAATAAGAAAGTCCAAGCGATACAGTAAACCTGAAGTGATGCATCGGAATCTAAATCTGGACTAAAAGGAGAGGTTCAAATCATAGAAAGTTAGAGTGTCAGTCCTCTTGTACTTAGGTCGGCATTGTGCTTTTGTATTAAATTCGAATGCAATTTCTGTGTTTCATCGTCAATACGAAGGTAAAAGGGATACAGTAAAACTAAAGTGAAGCATCGGAATCTATAACTGGACTCACAGGAGAGGCTCAAATCATAGAAATTTAGAGTGTCAGTTCTCTTGTACTTCAGTCGGCCTTGTGCCTATTGAATTTAATTCCGATGCGATTTCTGTGCTTCATCGTCAAGAAGAAGGTCCAAGGGATACAGTAAACCTGAAGTGAAGCATCGGAATTTAAAACTGGACTCACAGGAGAGGTTCAAATCATAGAAAATTAGAGTGTCAGTCCTCTTGTACTTAAGTCCGCATTGTGCCTTTTGTATTAAATTCGGATGCAATTTCTGTGTTTCATCGTCAATAAGACGGTCCAAGGGATACAGTAAACCTGAAGTGAGGCATCGCAATCTAAAACTGGACTCACAGGAGAGGTTCAAATCATAGGAAGTTAGAGTGTCAGTCCTCTTGTACTTAAGTCGGCATTGTGCATTTTGTATTAAATTCGGATGCATTTTCTTTGTTTCACCGTCAATAAGAAGGTCCCAGGTGTAGAGTTATCGTGAAGTGAAGCATCGGAATCTAAAACTGGACTCACAGGAGAGGTTCATATCATAGAAAGTTAGAGTGTCAGTCCCCTTGTACTTAAGTCGGCATTGTGCCTTTTGTATAAAATTCGGATGCAATTTCTGTGTTTCATCGTCAATAAGAAAGTCCAAGCGATACAGTAAACCTGAAGTGAAGCATCGGAATCTTAATCTGGACTCAAAGGAGAGGTTCAAATCATAGAAAGTTAGAGTGTCAGTCCTCTTGTACTTAAGTCAGCATTGTGCCTTTTGTATTAAATTCAGATGCAATTTCTGTGTTTCATCGTCAATAAGAAGGTCCAAGGGATACAGTAAACCTGTAGTGAAGCATCGGAATCTAAAACTGGACTCACAGGAGAGGTTCGAATCATAGAGAGTTAGAGGGTCAGTCCTCTTGTACTTAAGTCGGCATTGCGCCTTTTGTATTAAATTCGGATGCAATATCTGTATTTCATCGTCAATAAGAAGATCCAAGGGAAACAGTAAACCTGAAGTGAAGCATCGGAAAATAAAACTGGACACACAGGAGAGGTTCAAATCACAGAAAGTTACAGTGTCAGTCCTCTTGTAATTAAGTCGGCATTGTACATTTTGTATTAAATTGGCATGCAATTTCTTTGTTTTATCGTCAATAAGAAGGTCCAAGGTATACAGTAAACCTGAAGTGAAGCATCGGAATCTAAATCTGGACTCACAGGAGAGGTTCAAATCATAGAAAGTTTGAGTGTCAGTCCTCTTGTACTTAAATCGACATTGTGCCTTTTCTATTAAATTCGGATGCAATTTCTGTGTTTCATCGTCATTAAGAAGGTCCAAGGGAAACCTGATGTGAAGCATCGGAATCTAAAACTGGTCTCAAAGGAAAGGTTCAAAACGAAGAGAGTAAGAACAGTCGGTCTTTTCTTACTTAATTCTGCATTGTGCCTTTTGTATTAAATTCGGATGCAATTTCTGTGTTTCATCGTCAATAAGAGGGTCCAAGCGATAGAGTAAACCTGAAGTGAAGCATTGGAATCTAAAACTGGACTCACAGGTGAGGTTCAAATCATAGAAAGTTAGAGTGTCAGTCCTCTTGTACTTAAGTCGGCATTGTGCATTTTGTATTAAATGCGGATGCATTTTCTGTGTTTCACCGTCAATAAGAAGGTCCAAGGTAAAGAGTTATCGTGAAGTGAAGCATCGGAATCTAAAACTGGACTCACTGGAGAGGTTCATATCATACAAAGTTAGAGTGTCAGTCCCCTTGTACTTAAGTCGTCATTGTGCCTCTTGTATTAAATTCGGATGCTATTTCTGTGTTTCGTCGTCAATAAGAAGGTCCAAGGGATACAGTAAACCTGAACTGAGGCATCGGAATCTAAAACTGGGCTCACAGAGGAGATTCAAATCATAGAGAGTTAGAGTGTCAGTCCTCTTGTTCTTAAGTCGGCATTGTGCCTTTTGTATTAAATTTGGATACAAGTTCTGTGTGTCATCGTCAATAAGAAGGTCCAAGGGATACAGTAAACATGAAGTGAAGCATCGGAATCTAAAACTTAACTAACAGGAGAGGTTCAAATCATAGAATGTTAGAGTGTCAGTCCTCTTGTACTTAAGTCGGCATTGTGCCCTTTGTATTACATTCGGATGCAATTTCTGTGTTTCATAGTCAGTACGAAGGTCCAAGGGGTACAGTAAACCTGAAGTGAGGCATCGGAATCTGAAACTGGACTCTGAGGAGAGGTTCAAATCAAAGAAAGTTAGAGTGTCAGCGCTCATGTACTTAAGTCGGCATTGTGCCTATTGTATTATATTCGGATGTAATTTATGTGTTTCATCTTCAATACGAAGGTCCAAGGGATACAGTAAACATGAAGTGAAGCACGGAATCTAAAACTGGACTCACAGGAGAGGTTCAAATCATAGAGAGTTAGAGTGTCAGTCCTCTTGTACTTAAGTCGGCATTGTGCCTTTTGTATTAAATTCGGATGCAATTTCTGTGTTTCATCGTCAATAAGAAGGTCCAAGTGATATAGTAAACCTGTAGTAAAGCATCGGAATCTAAAACTGGACTAACAGGTGAGGTTCGAATCATAGAGAGTTAAAGGGTCAGTCCTCTTGTACTTAAGTCGGCATTGTGCCATTTGTATTCAATTTGCATGCAATTACTTTGTTTCATCGTCAATAAGAAGGTCCAAGGGATACAGTAAACCTGAAGTGAAGCATCGGAAGCTAAAAAAGGGCACACAGGAGAGGGTCAAATCATAGAAAGTTAGAGTGTCAGTCCTCTTGTTTTTAAATCGGCATTGCGCCTTTTGAATTAAATTCGGATGCAATATCTGTGTTTCATCGTCAATAAGAAGGTCCAAGGTATACAGTTAACCTGAAGTGAAGCATCGGAATCTAAAACAGGACTCACAGGAGAGGTTCAAACTATAGAATGTTAGAGTGTCAGTCCTCTTGTACTTAAGTCGGCTTTGTGCCTTTTGTATTCAATTCGCATGCAATTACTGTGTTTCATCGTCAATAAGAAGGTCCAAGGCGTACAGTAAACCTGAAGTGAAGCATCGGATTCTAAAACTGGACTCACAGGAGAGGTTCAAATCATAGAAAGTTAGAATGTCAGTCCTCTTGTACTTAAGTCGGTATTGTGCCTTTTGTATTAAATTCGGATGCAATTTGTGCGTTTTATCGTCAATAAGAAGGTCCAAGGGATACAGTAAACCTCAAGTGAAGCATCGGAATCTAAGACGGGACTCACACCAGAGGTTCAAATCATAGATAGTTAGAGTGTCAGTCCTCTTGTAATTAAGTCGGTATTGTGCCTTTTGTATTAAAATCAGATGTAATTTCTGTGTTTCATCGTCAATAAGAAGGTCCAAGGGATACAGTAAACCTGAAGTGAAGCATTGGAAACTAAAACTGTACTCACAGGAGAGGTTCGATCATAGAAATTTAGAAAGTCAGTCCTCTTGTACTTAAGTGGTCATTGTGCCTCTTGTATTAAATTCGGATGCTATTTCTGTGTTTCGTCGTCAATAAGAAGGTCCAAGGGATACAGTAAACCTGAAGTGAGGCATCGGAATCTAAAACTAGACTCACAGAGGAGATTCAAATCATAGAGAGTTAGAGTGTCAGTCCTCTTTATCTTAAGTCGGCATTGTGCCTTTTGTATTAAATTTGGATGCAAGTTCTGTGTGTCATCGTCAATAAGAAGGTCCAAGGGATACAGTAAACATGAAGTGAAGCATCGGAATCTGAAATTTAACTCACAGGAGAGGTTCAAATCATAGAATGTTAGAGTGTCAGTCCGCTTGTACTTAAGTCGGCATTGTGCCTTCTGTATTACATTCGAATGCAATTTCTGTGTTTCATAGTCAGTAAGAAGGTCCAAGGGATACAGTAAACCTGAAGTGAAGCATCGGAATATAAAACTGGACTCTGAGGAAAGGTTCAAATCAAAGAAAGTTAAAGCGTCAGCGCTCTTGTACTTAAGTCGGCATTGTGCCTATTGTATTATATTCGGATGCAATTTATGTGTTTCATCTTCAATAAGAAGGTCCCAGGTATACAGTAAACATTAAGTGAAGCACGGAGTCTAAAACTGGACTCACAGGAGAGGTTCAAATCATAGAGAGTTAGAGTGTCAGTCCTCTTGTACTTAAGTCGGCATTGTGCCTTTTGTATTAAATTCGGATGCAATTTCTGTGTTTCATCGTCAATAAGAAGGTCCAAGGGATACAGTAAACATGAAGTGAAGCATCGGAAGCTAAAACAGGGCACACAGGAGAGGTTCAAATCATAGAAAGTTAGAGTGTCAGTCCTCTTGTTTTTAAATCTACATTGCTCCTTTTGTATTAAATTCTGATGCAATATCTGTATTTTATCGCCAATAAGAAGATCCAAGGAATACAGTACATCTGTAGTGAAGCATCGGAATCTAAAACTGGACACACAGGAGAGGTTCAAATCATAGAAAGTTAGAATGTCAGTCCTCCCTTACATAAGTCCGCATTGTGCCTTTTGTATTAAATTCGGATGCAATTTCTGTGTTTCATCGTCAATAAGACGGTCCAAGGGATACAGTAAACCTGAAGTGAAGCATTGGAATCTAAAACTGGACTCACAGGAGAGGTTCGATCATAGAAATTTAGAATGTCAGTCCTCTTGTACTTAAGTCGTCATTGTGCCTCTTGTATTAAATTCGGATGCTATTTCTGTGTTTCGTCGTCAATAAGAAGGTCCAAGCGATACAGTAAACCTGAAGTGAAGCATCGGAATCTAAAACTGGACTCAAAGGAGAGGTTCAATCACAGAAAGTTAGAGTGTAAGTCCTCTTGTACTTAAGTCAGCATTGTGCCTTTTGTATTAAATTCAGAGGCAATATCTGTGTTTCATCGTCAATAAGAAGGTTCAAGGGATACAGTAAACCTGAAGTGAAGCATTGGAATCTAAAACTGGACTCACAGGAGAGGTTCGATCATAGAAATTTAGAGTGTCAGTCCTCTTGTACTTAAGTCGTCATTGTGCCTCTTGTATTAAATTCGGATGCTATTTCTGTGTTTCGTCGTCAATAAGAAGGTCCAAGGGATAAAGTAAACCTGAAGTGAGGCATCGGAATCAAAAACTGGACTCACAGAGAAGATTCAAATCATAGGGAATTAGAGTGTCAGTCCTCTTGTTCTTAAGTCGGCATTGTGCCTTTTGTATTAAATTTGGATGCACGTTCTGTGTGTCATCGTCAATAAGAAGGTCCAAGGGATACAGAAAACATGAAGTGAAGCATCGGAATCTAAAACGTAACTCACAGGAGAGGTTCAATCATAGAAAGTTACAGTGTCAGTCCTCTTGTACTTAAGTCAGCATTGTGCCTTTTGTATTAAATTCAGATGCAATTTCTGTGTTTCATCGTCAATAAGAAGGTCCAAGTGATACAGTAAACCTGTAGTAAAGCATCGGAATCTAAAACTGGACTAACAGGTGAGGTTCGAATCATAGAGAGGTAAAGGGTCAGTCCTCTTGTACTTAAGTCGGCATTGTGCCTTTTGTATTCAATTCGCATGCAATTACTGTGTTTCATCGTCAATAAGAAGGTCCAAAGGGATACAGTAAACCTGATGTGAAGCATCGGAAGCTAAAACAGGACTCACAGGAGAGGTTCAAATTATAGAAAGTTAGAGTGTCAGTCCTCTTGTACTTAAGTTGGCATTGTGCCTTTTGTATTAAATTCGACTGCAATCTCTGTGTTTCGTCGTCAATAAGAAGGTCCAAGGGGTACAGTAAACCTGAAGTGAAGCATCGGATTCTAAAACTGGACTCACAGGAGAGGTTCAAATCATATAAAGTTAGAATGTCAGTCCTCTTGTACTTAAGTCGGTATTGTGCTTTTTGTATTAGATTCGGATGCAATTTCTGCGTTTTATCGTCAATAAGAAGGTCCAAGGGATACAGTAAACCTCAAGTGAAGCATCGGAATCTAAAACGGGACTCACAGCAGAGGTTCTAATCATAGAAAATTAGTGTGTCAGTCCTCTTGTACTTAAGTCGGTATTGTGCCTTTTGCATTAAATTCAGATGCAATTTCTGTGCTTCATCGTCAATAAGAAGGTCCAAGGGATACAGTAAACCTGAAGTGAAGCATTGGAATCTAAAACTGGAATCACAGGAGAGGTTCGATCATAGAAATTTAGAATGTCAGTCCTCTTGTACTTAAGTCGTCATTGTGCCTCTTGTATTAAATTCGGATGCTATTTCTGTGTTTCGTCGTCAATAAGAAGGTCCAAGGGATACAGTATGCCTGAAGTGAGGCATCGGAATCTAAAACTGGACTCACAGAGGAGATTCAAATCAAAGAGAGTTAGAGTGTCAGTCCTCTTGTTCTTAAGTCGGCATTGTGCCTTTTGTATTAATTTTGGATGCAAGTTCTGTGTGTCATCGTCAATAAGAAGGTCCAAGGGATACAGTAAAACTGAAGTGAAGCATCGGAATCTAAAACTGGACTCACAGGAGAGGTTCAAATCATAGAAACTTAGAGTGTCAGTCCTCTTGTACTTAAGTCCGCATTGTGCCTTTTGTATTAAATTCGGATGCAATTTCTGTGTTTCATCGTCAATAAGACGGTCCAAGGGATACAGTAAACCTGAAGTGAGGCATCGGAATCTAAAACTGGACTCACAGGAGAGGTTCAAATCATAGAAAGTTAGAGTGTCAGTCCTCTTGTACTTAAGCCGGCATTGTGCCTTTTGTATTACATTCGGATGCAATTTCTGTGTTTCATCGTCAATAAGAAGGCCCAAGGCATACAGTACACCTGGAGTGAAGCATCGAAATCTAAAACTGGACTCTGAGGAGCGGTTCAAATCAAAGATAACTAGAGTGTCAGTGCTCCTGTACTTAAGTCGGCATTGTGACTTTTGTATTAAATTCGGATGCAATTTCTGTGTTTCGTCGTCAATAAGAAGGTCCAAGCGATACAGTAAACCTGAAGTGAAGCATCGGAATCTAAAACTGGACTCAAAGGAGAGGTTCAATCACAGAAAGTTAGAGTGTAAGTCCTCTTGTACTTAAGTCAGCATTGTGCCTTTTGTATTAAATTCAGATGCAATTTCTGTGTTTCATCGTCAATATGAAGGTCCAAGGGATACAGTAAACCGGAAGTGAATCATTGGAATCTAAAACTGGACTCACAGGAGAGGTTTGATCATAGAAATTTAGAGTGTCAGTCCTCTTGTACTTAAGTCGTCATTGTGCCTCTTGTATTAAATTCGGTTGCTATTTCTGTGTTTCGTCGTCAATAAGAAGGTCCAAGGGATACAGTAAACCTGAACTGAGGCATCGGAATCTAAAACTGGGCTCACAGAGGAGATTCAAATCATAGAGAGTTAGAGTGTCAGTCCTCTTGTTCTTAAGTCGGCATTGTACATTTTGTATTAAATTGGCATGCAATTTCTTTGTTTTATCGTCAATAAGAAGGTCCAAGGTATACAGTAAACCTGAAGTGAAGCATCGGAATCTAAATCTGGACTCACAGGAGAGGTTCAAATCATAGAAAGTTTGAGTGTCAGTCCTCTTGTATTTAAATCGACATTGTGCCTTTTCTATTAAATTCTGATGCAATTTCTGTGTTTCATCGTCATTAAGAAGGTCCAAGGGAAACCTGAAGTGAAGCATCGGAATCTAAAACTGGTCTCACAGGAAAGGTTCAAAACTAAAAGAGTAAGAACAGTCGGTCTTTTCTTACTTAATTCTGCATTGTGCCTTTTGTATTAAATTCGGATGCAATTTCTGTGTTTCATCGTCAATAAGAGGGTCCAAGCGATACAGTAAACCTGAAGTGAAGCATTGGAATCTAAAACTGGACTCACAGGTGAGGTTCAAATCATAGAAAGTTAGAGTGTCAGTCCTCTTGTACTTAAGTCGGCATTGTGCATTTTGTATTAAATGCGGATGCATTTTCTGTGTTTCACCGTCAATAAGAAGGTCCAAGGTAAAGAGTTATCGTGAAGTGAAGCATCGGAATCTAAAACTGGACTCACTGGAGAGGTTCATATCATACAAAGTTAGAGTGTCAGTCCCCTTGTACTTAAGTCGTCATTGTGCCTCTTGTATTAAATTCGGATGCTATTTCTGTGTTTCGTCGTCAATAAGAAGGTCCAAGGGATACAGTAAACCTGAACTGAGGCATCGGAATCTAAAACTGGGCTCACAGAGGAGATTCAAATCATAGAGAGTTAGAGTGTCAGTCCTCTTGTTCTTAAGTCGGCATTGTGCCTTTTGTATTAAATTTGGATACAAGTTCTGTGTGTCATCGTCAATAAGAAGGTCCAAGGGATACAGTAAACATGAAGTGAAGCATCGGAATCTAAAACTTAACTCACAGGAGAGGTTCAAATCATAGAATGTTAGAGTGTCAGTCCTCTTGTACTTAAGTCGGCATTGTGCCCTTTGTATTACATTTGGATGCAATTTCTGTGTTTCATAGTCAGTACGAAGGTCCAAGGGGTACAGTAAACCTGAAGTGAGGCATCGGAATCTGAAACTGGACTCTGAGGAGAGGTTCAAATCAAAGAAAGTTAGAGAGTCAGCGCTCATGTACTTAAGTCGGCATTGTGCCTATTGTATTATATTCGGATGCAATTTATGTGTTTCATCTTCAATAAGAAGGTCCAAGGGATACAGTAAACATGAAGTGAAGCACGGAATCTAAAACTGGACTCACAGGAGAGGTTCAAATCATAGAGAGTTAGAGTGTCAGTCCTCTTGTACTTAAGTCGGCATTGTGCCTTTTGTATTAAATTCGGATGCAATTTCTGTGTTTCATCGTCAATAAGAAGGTCCAAGTGATACAGTAAACCCGTAGTAAAGCATCGGAATCTAAAACTGGACTAACAGGTGAGGTTCGAATCATAGAGAGTTAAAGGGTCAGTCCTCTTGTACTTAAGTCGGCATTGTGCCTTTTGTATTCAATTTGCATGCAATTACTTTGTTTCATCGTCAATAAGAAGGTCCAAGGGATACAGTAAACCTGAAGTGAAGCATCGGAAGCTAAAACAGGGCACACAGGAGAGGGTCAAATCATAGAAAGTTAGAGTGTCAGTCCTCTTGTTTTTAAATCGGCATTGCGCCTTTTGTATTAAATTCGGATGCAATATCTGTGTTTCATCGTCAATAAAAAGGTCCAAGGTATACAGTTAACCTGAAGTGAAGCATCGGAATCTAAAACAGGACTCACAGGAGAGGTTCAAACTATAGAATGTTAGAGTGTCAGTCCTCTTGTACTTAAGTCGGCTTTGTGCCTTTTGTATTCAATTCGCATGCAATTACTGTGTTTCATCGTCAATAAGAAGGTCCAAGGGGTACAGTAAACCTGAAGTGAAGCATCGGATTCTAAAACTGGACTCACAGGAGAGGTTCAAATCATAGAAAGTTAGAATGTCAGTCCTCTTGTACTTAAGTCGGTATTGTGCCTTTTGTATTAAATTCGGATGCAATTTGTGCGTTTTATCGTCAATAAGAAGGTCCAAGGAATACAGTAAACCTCAAGTGAAGCATCGGAATCTAAGACGGGACTCACACCAGAGGTTCAAATCATAGAAAGTTAGAGTGTCAGTGCTCTTGTAATTAAGTCGGTATTGTGCCTTTTGTATTAAAATCAGATGCAATTTCTGTGTTTCATCGTCAATAAGAAGGTCCAAGGGATACAGTAAACCTTAAGTGAAGCATTGGAAACTAAAACTGTACTCACAGGAGAGGTTCGATCATAGAAATTTAGAAAGTCAGTCCTCTTGTACTTAAGTGGTCATTGTGCCTCTTGTATTAAATTCGGATGCTATTTCTGTGTTTCGTCGTCAATAAGAAGGTCCAAGGGATACAGTAAACCTGAAGTGAGGCATCGGAATCTAAAACTAGACTCACAGAGGAGATTCAAATCATAGAGAGTTAGAGTGTCAGTCCTCTTGTTCTTAAGTCGGCATTGTGCCTTTTGTATTAAATTTGGATGCAAGTTCTGTGTGTCATCGTCAATAAAAAGGTCCAAGGGATACAGTAAACATGAAGTGAAGCATCGGAATCTGAAATTTAACTCACAGGAGAGGTTCAAATCATAGAATGTTAGAGTGTCAGTCCGCTTGTACTTAAGTCGGCATTGTGCCTTTTGTATTACATTCGAATGCAATTTCTGTGTTTCATAGTCAGTAAGAAGGTCCAAGGGATACAGTAAACCTGAAGTGAAGCATCGAAATATAAAACTGGACTCTGAGGAGAGGTTCAAATCAAAGAAAGTTAAAGCGTCAGCGCTCTTGTACTTAAGTCGGCATTGTGCCTATTGTATTATATTCGGATGCAATTTATGTGTTTCATCTTTAATAAGAAGGTCCCAGGTATACAGTAAACATTAAGTGAAGCACGGAGTCTAAAACTGGACTCACAGGAGAGGTTCAAATCATAGAGAGTTAGAGTGTCAATCCTCTTGTACTTAAGTCGGCATTGTGCCTTTTGTATTAAATTCGGATGCAATTTCTGTGTTTCATCGTCAATAAGAAGGTCCAAGGGATACAGTAAACGTGAAGTGAAGCATCGGAAGCTAAAACAGGGCACACAGGAGAGGTTCAAATCATAGAAAGTCAGAGTGTCAGTCCTCTTGTTTTTAAATCTACATTGCTCCTTTTGTATTAAATTCTGATGCAATATCTGTATTTCATCGCCAATAAGAAGATCCAAGGAATACAGTACATCTGTAGTGAAGCATCGGAATCTAAAACTGGACACACAGGAGAGGTTCAAATCATAGAAAGTTAGAATGTCAGTCCTCCCTTACTTAAGTCCGCATTGTGCCTTTTGTATTAAATTCGGATGCAATTTCTGTGTTTCATCGTCAATAAGACGGTCCAAGGGATACAGTTAACCTGAAGTGAAGCATTGGAATCTAAAACTGGACTCACAGGAGAGGTTCGATCATAGAAATTTAGAATGTCAGTCCTCTTGTACTTAAGTCGTCATTGTGCCTCTTGTATTAAATTCGGATGCTATTTCTGTGTTTCGTCGTCAATAAGAAGGTCCAAGCGATACAGTAAACCTGAAGTGAAGCTCCGGAATCTTAAACTGGACTCAAAGGAGAGGTTCAATCACAAGAAGTTAGAGTGTAAGTCCTCTTGTACTTAAGTCAGCATTGTGCCTTTTGTATTAAATTCAGAGGCAATATCTGTGTTTCATCGTCAATAAGAAGGTCCAAGGGATACAGTAAACCTGAAGTGAAGCATTGGAATCTAAAACTGGACTCACAGGAGAGGTTCGATCATAGAAATTTAGAGTGTCAGTCCTCTTGTACTTAAGTCGTCATTGTGCCTCCTGTATTAAATTCGGATGCTATTTCTGTGTTTCGTCGTCAATAAGAAGGTCCAAGGGATACAGTAAACCTGAAGTGAGGCATCGGAATCAAAAACTGGACTCACAGAGAAGATTCAAATCATAGGGAATTAGAGTGTCAGTCCTCTTGTTCTTAAGTCGGCATTGTGCCTTTTGTATTAAATTTGGATGCACGTTCTGTGTGACATCGTCAATAAGAAGGTCCAAGGGATACAGAAAACATGAAGTGAAGCATCGGAATCTAAAACTTAACTCACAGGAGAGGTCCATCATAGAAAGTTACAGTGTCAGTCCTCTTGTACTTAAGTCAGCATTGTGCCTTTTGTATTAAATTCAGATGCAATTTCTGTGTTTCATCGTCAATAAGAAGGTCCAAGTGATGCAGTAAACCTGTAGTAAAGCATCGGAATCTAAAACTGGACTAACAGGTGAGGTTCGAATCATAGAGAGTTAAAGGGTCAGTCCTCTTGTACTTAAGTCGGCATTGTGCCTTTTGTATTCAATTCGCATGCAATTACTGTGTTTCATCGTCAATAAGAAGGTCCAAGGGATACAGTAAACCTGATGTGAAGCATCGGAAGCTAAAACAGGACTCACAGGAGAGGTTCAAATTATAGAAAGTTAGAGTGTCAGTCCTCTTGTACTTAAGTTGGCATTGTGCCTTTTGTATTAAATTCGACTGCAATCTCTGTGTTTCATCGTCAATAAGAAGGTCCAAGGGGTACAGTAAACCTGAAGTGAAGCATCGGATTCTAAAACTGGACTCACAGGAGAGGTTCAAATCATATAAAGTTAGAATGTCAGTCCTCTTGTACTTATGTCGGCATTGTGCTTTTTGTATTACATTCGGATGCAATTTCTGCGTTTTATCGTCAATAAGAAGGTCCAAGGGATACAGTAAACCTCAAGTGAAGCATCGGAATCTAAAACGGGACTCACAGCAGAGGTTCTAATCATAGAAAATTAGTGTGTCAGTCCTCTTGTACTTAAGTCGGTATTGTGCCTTTTGCATTAAATTCAGATGCAATTTCTGTGCTTCATCGTCAATAAGAAGGTCCAAGGGATACAGTAAACCTGAAGTGAAGCATTGGAATCAAAAACTGGACTCACAGGAGAAGTTCGATCATAGAAATTTAGAATGTCAGTCCTCTTGTACTTAAGTCGTCATTGTGCCTCTTGTATTAATTTCGGATGCTATTTCTGTGTTTCGTCGTCAATAAGAAGGTCCAAGGGATACAGTAAGCCTGAAGTGAGGCATCGGAATCTAAAACTGGACTCACAGAGGAGATTCAAATCAAAGAGAGTTAGAGTGTCAGTCCTCTTGTTCTTAAGTCGGCATTGTGCCTTTTGTATTAAATTTGGATGCAAGTTCTGTGTGTCATCGTCAATAAGAAGGTCCAAGGGATACAGTAAAACTGAAGTGAAGCATCGGAATCTAAAACTGGACTCACAGGAGAGGTTCAAATCATAGAAACTTAGAGTGTCAGTCCTCTTGTACTTAAGTCCGCATTGTGCCTTTTGTATTAAATTCGGATGCAATTTCTGTGTTTCATCGTCAATAAGACGGTCCAAGGGATACAGTAAACCTGAAGTGAGGCATCGGAATCTAAAACTGGACTCACAGGAGAGGTTCAAATCATAGAAAGTTAGAGTGTCAGTCCTCTTGTACTTAAGTCGGCATTGTGCCTTTTGTATTACATTCGGATGCAATTTCTGTGTTTCATCGTCAATAAGAAGGCCCAAGGGATACAGTACACCTGGAGTGAAGCATCGAAATCTAAAACTGGACTCTGAGGAGCGGTTAAAATCAAAGATAACTAGAGTGTCAGTGCTCCTGTACTTAAGTCGGCATTGTGACTTTTGTATTAAATTCGGATGCAATTTCTGTGTTTCGTCGTCAATAAGAAGGTCCAAGCGATACAGTAAACCTGAAGTGAAGCACCGGAATCTAAAACTGGACTCAAAGGAGAGGTTCAATCACAGAAAGTTAGAGTGTAAGTCCTCTTGTACTTAAGTCAGCATTGTGCCTTTTGTATTGAATTCAGATGCAATTTCTGTGTTTCATCGTCAATATGAAGGTCCAAGGGATACAGTAAACCTGAAGTGAATCATTGGAATCTAAAACTGGACTCACAGGAGAGGTTTGATCATAGAAATTTAGAGTGTCAGTCCTCTTGTACTTAAGTCGTCATTGTGCCTCTTGTATTAAATTCGGATGCTATTTCTGTGTTTCGTCGTCAATAAGAAGGTCCAAGGGATACAGTAAACCTGAACTGAGGCATCGGAATCTAAAACTGGGCTCACAGAGGAGATTCAAATCATAGAGAGTTAGAGTGTCAGTCGTCTTGTTCTTAAGTCGGCATTGTGCCTTTTGTATTAAATTTGGATACAAGTTCTGTGTGTCATCGTCAATAAGAAGGTCCAAGGGATACAGTAAACATGAAGTGAAGCATCGGAATCTAAAACTTAACTCACAGGAGAGGTTCAAATCATAGAATGTTAGAGTGTCAATCCTCTTGTACTTAAGTCGGCATTGTGCCCTTTGTATTACATTCGGATGCAATTTCTGTGTATCATAGACAGTACGAAGATCCAAGGGATACAGTAAACCTGAAGTGAGGCATCGGAATCTGAAACTGGACTCTGAGGAGAGGTTCAAATCAAAGAAAGTTAGAGTGTCAGCGCTCATGTACTTAAGTCGGCATTGTGCCTATTGTATTATATTCGGATGCAATTTATGTGTTTCATCTTCAATAAGAAGGTCCAAGGGATACAGTAAACATGAAGTGAAGCACGGAATCTAAAACTGGACTCACAGGAGAGGTTCAAATCATAGAGAGTTAGAGTGTCAGTCCTCTTGTACTTAAGTCAGCATTGTGCCTTTTGTATTAAATTCGGATGCAATTTCTGTGTTTCATCGTCAATAAGAAGGTCCAAGTGATACAGTAAACCTGTAGTAAAGCATCGGAATCTAAAACTGGACTAACAGGTGGGGTTCGAATCATAGAGAGTTAAAGGGTCAGTCCTCTTGTACTTAAGTCGGCATTGTACCTTTTGTATTCAATTTGCATGCAATTACTGTGTTTCATCGTCAATAATAAGGTCCAAGGGATACAGTAAACCTGAAGTGAAGCATCGGAAGCTAAAACAGGGCACACAGGAGAGGGTCAAATCATAGAAAGTTAGAGTGTCAGTCCTCTTGTTTTTAAATCGGCATTGCGAATTTAGTATTAAATTCGGATGCAATATCTGTGTTTCATCGTCAATAAGAAGGTCCAAGGTATACAGTTAACCTGAAGTGATGCATCGGAATCTAAAACACCACTCACAGGAGAGGTTCAAACTATAGAATGTTAGAGTGTCAGTCCTCTTGTACTTAAGTCGGCATTGTGCCTTTTGTATTCAATTCGCATGCAATTACTGTGTTTCATCGTCAATAAGAAGGTCCAAGGGGTACAGTAAACCTGAAGTGAAGCATCGGATTCTAAAACTGGACTCACAGGAGAGGTTCAAATCATAGAAAGTTAGAATGTCAGTCCTCTTGTACTTAAGTCGGTATTGTGCCTTTTGTATTAAATTCGGATGCAATTTGTGCGTTTTATCGTCAATAAGAAGGTCCAAGGGATACAGTAAACCTCAAGTGAAGCATCGGAATCTAAGACGGGACTCACACCAGAGGTTCAAATCATAGAAAGTTAGAGTGTCAGTCCTCTTGTAATTAAGTCGGTATTGAGCCTTTTGTATTAAAATCAGATGCAATTTCTGTGTTTCATCGTCAATAAGAAGGTCCAAGGGATACAGTAAACCTGAAGTGAAGCATTGGAAACTAAAACTGTACTCACAGGAGAGGTTCGATCATAGAAATTTAGAAAGTCAGTCCTCTTGTACTTAAGTGGTCATTGTGCCTCTTGTATTAAATTCGGATGCTATTTCTGTGTTTCGTCGTCAATAAGAAGGTCCAAGGCATACAGTAAACATGAAGTGAAGCATCGGAATCTGAAATTTATCTCACAGGAGAGGTTCAAATCATAGAATGTTAGAGTGTCAGTCCGCTTGTACTTAAGCCGGCATTGTGCCTTTTGTATTACATTCGAATGCAATTTCTGTGTTTCATAGTCAGTAAGAAGGTCCAAGGGATACAGTAAACCTGAAGTGAAGCATCGGAATATAAAACTGGACTCTGAGGAGAGGTTCAAATCAAAGATAGTTAGAGCGTCAGCGCTCTTGTACTTAAGTCGGCATTGTGCCTATTGTATTATATTCGGATGCAATTTATGTGTTTCATCTTCAATAAGAAGGTCCCAGGTATACAGTAAACATGAAGTGAAGCACGGAGTCTAAAACTGGACTCACAGGAGAGGTTCAAATCATAGAGAGTTAGAGTGTCAGTCCTCTTGTACTTAAGTCGGCATTGTGCCTTTTGTATTAAATTCGGATGCAATTTCTGTGTTTCATCGTCAATAAGAAGGTCCAAGGGATACAGTAAACCTGAAGTGAAGCATCGGAAGCTAAAACAGGGCACACAGGAGAGGTTCAAATCATAGAAAGTTAGAGTGTCAGTCCTCTTGTTTTTAAATCTACATTGCTCCTTTTGTATTAAATTCTGATGCAATATCTGTATTTCATCGCCAATAAGAAGATCCAAGGAATACAGTACATCTGTAGTGAAGCATCGGAATCTAAAACTGGACACACAGGAGAGGTTCAAACCTTAGATTGTTACAGTGTCAGTCCTCTTGTACTTAAGTCGGCATTGTGCATTTTGTATTAAATTGGGATGCAATTTCTTTGTTTTATCGTCAATAAGAAGGTATAAGGTATACAGTAAACCTGAAGTGAAGCATCGAAATTTAAAACTGGACTCAAAGGAGAGGTTCAAATCATAGAAAGTTAGAATGTCAGTCCTCCCTTACTTAAGTCCGCATTGTGCCTTTTGTATTAAATTCGGATGCAATTTCTGTGTTTCATCGTCAATAAGACGGTCCAAGGGATACAGTAAACCTGAAGTGAGGCATCGGAATCTAAAACTGGACTCACAGGAGAGGTTCAAATCATAGAAAGTTAGAGTGTCAGTCCTCTTGTACTTAAGTCGGCATTGTGCCTTTTGTATTAAATTCGGATGCAATTTCTGTGTTTCATCGTCAATAAGAAGGTCCAAGCGATACAGTAAACCTGAAGTGAAGCATCGGAATCTAAAACTGGACTCAAAGGAGAGGTTCAATCATAGAAAGTTACAGTGTCAGTCCTCTTGTACTTAAGTCAGCGTTGTGCCTTTTGTATTAAATTCAGAGGCAATATCTGTGTTTCATCGTCAATAAGAAGGTCCAAGGGATACAGTAAACCTGAAGTGAAGCATTGGAATCTAAAACTAGACTCACAGGAGAGGTTCGATCATAGAAATTTAGAGTGTCAGTCCTCTTGTACTTAAGTCGTCATTGTGCCTCTTGTATTAAATTCGGATGCTATTTCTGTGTTTCGTCGTCAATAAGAAGGTCCAAGGGATACAGTAAACCTGAAGTGAGGCATCGGAATCAAAAACTGGACTCACAGAGAAGATTCAAATCATAGGGACTTAGAGTGTCAGTCCTCTTGTCCTTAAGTCGGCATTCTGCCTTTTGTATTAAATTTGGATGCACGTTCTGTGTGTCATCGTCAATAAGAAGGTCCAAGGGATACAGTAAACATGAAGTGAAGCATCGGAATCTAAAACTTAACTCACAGGAGAGGTTCAATCATAGAAAGTTACAGTGTCAGTCCTCTTGTACTTAAGTCGGCATTGTGCCTTTTGTATTCAATTCGCATGCAATTACTGTGTTTCATCGTCAATAAGAAGGTCCAAGGGATACAGTAAACCTGATGTGAAGCATCGGAAGCTAAAACAGGACTCACAGGAGAGGTTCAAATTATAGAAAGTTAGAGTGTCAGTCCTCTTGTACTTAAGTTGGCATTTAGCCTTTTGTATTAAATTCGACTGCAAACTCTGTGTTTCATCGTCAATAAGAAGGTCCAAGGGGTACAGTAAACCTGAAGTGAAGCATCGGATTCTAAAACTGGACTCACAGGAGAGGTTCAAATCATAGAAAGTTAGAATGTCAGTCCTCTTGTACTTAAGTCGGTATTGTGCCTTTTGTATTAGATTCGGATGCAATTTCTGCGTTTTATCGTCAATAAGAAGGTCCAAGGGATACAGTAAACCTCAAGTGAAGCATCGGAATCTAAAACGGGACTCACAGCAGAGGTTCTAATCATAGAAAATTAGTGTGTCAGTCCTCTTGCACTTAAGTCGGTATTGTGCCTTTTGCATTAAATTCAGATGCAATTTCTGTGTTTCATCGTCAATAAGAAGGTCAAAGGGATACAGTAAACCTGAAGTGAAGCATTGGAATCTAAAACTGGACTCACAGGAGAGGTTCGATCATAGAAATTTAGAATGTCAGTCCTCTTGTACTTAAGTCGTCATTGTGCCTCTTGTATTAAATTCGGATGCTATTTCTGTGTTTCGTCGTCAATAAGAAGGTCCAAGGGATACAGTAAGCCTGAAGTGAGGCATCGGAATCTAAAACTGGACTCACAGAGGAGATTCAAATCATAGAGAGTTAGAGTGTCAGTCCTCTTGTTCTTAAGTCGGCATTGTGCCTTTTGTATTAAATTTGGATGCAAGTTCTGTGTGTCATCGTCAATAAGAAGGTCCAAGGGATACAGTAAACATGAAGTGAAGCATCGGAATCTAAAACTTAACTCACAGGAGAGGTTCAAATCATAGAATGTTAGAGTGTCAGTCCTCTTGTACTTAAGTCGGCATTGTGCCTTTTGTATTAAATTCGGATGCAATCTCTGTGTTTCATCGGCAATAAGAAGGTCCAAGGGGTACAGTAAACCTGAAGTGAAGCATCGGATTCTAAAACTGGACTCACAATAGAGGTTCAAATCATAGAAAGTTAGTGTCAGTAATCTTGTACTTAAGTCGGTATTGTGCCTTTTGTATTAAATTCGGATGCAATTTCTGCGTTTTATCGTCAATAAGAATGTCCAAAGGATACAGTAAACCTCAAGTGAAGCATCGGAATCTAAAACGGGACTCACAGCAGAGGTTCATATCATAGAATGTTAGAGTGTCAGTCCTCTTGTGCTTAAGTCGGCATTGTGCCTTTTGTATTAAATTCGGATGCAATTTCTGTGTTTCATTGTCAATAAGAAGGTCCAAGGGAGACAGTAAACCTGAAGTGAAGCATCGGAATCTAAATCTGGACTCACAGGAGAGGTTCAAATCATAGAAAGTTAGAGTGTTAGCCCTCTTGTACTTAAGTCGGCATTGTGCATTTTGTATAAAATTCGGATGCAATTTGTGTGTTTCATCGTCAATAATAAGGTCCAAGGGATGCAGTAAACCTGAAGTGAAGCATCGGAACCTAAAACTGGACTCACAGGAGAGGTTCAAATCATAGAAATTTAGAGTGTCAGTTCACTTGTACTTAAGTCGGCATTGTGCCTTTTGAATTTAATTCCGATGCAATTTCTGTGCTTCATCGTCAAGAAGAAGGTCCACGGGATACAGTAAACCTGAAGTGAAGCATCGGAATCTAAAACTGGACTCACAGGAGAGGTTCAAATCATAGAAAGTTAGAGTGTCAGTCCTCTTGTACTTAAGTCGGCATTGTGCCTTTTGTATTAAATTCGGATGCAATTTCTGTGTTCCATTGTCAATAAGAAGGTCCAAGGGAGACAGTAAACCTGAAGTTAAGCATCGGCATCTAAATCTGGACTCTCAGGAGAGGTTCAAATCGTACAAAGTTAGAGTGTTAGCCCTCTTGTACTTAAGTCGGCATTGTGCCTTTTGTATAAAATTCGGATGCAAATTGTGTCTTTCATCGTCAATAAGAAGGTCCAAGGGATACAGTAAACCTGAAGTGAAGCATCGGAATCTAAAACTGGACTCACAGGAGAGGTTCAAATCATAGAGAGTTAGAGTGTCAGTCCTCTAGTACTTAAGTCGGCATTGTGCTTTTTGTGTTACTTTCGGATGCAATTTCTGTGTTTCATCGTCAATAAGAAAGTCCAAGGAATACAGTTAACCTGAAGTTAAGCATCGGAATCTAAAGCTGTACTCACAGAGGAGGTTCAAATCATAGAGAGTTAGAGTGTCAGTCCTCTTGTTCTTAAGTCGGCGTTGTGCCTTTTGTATTAAATTTTAATGCAATTTCTGTGTTTCACCGTGAATAAGAAGCTCCAAGGGATACAGTAAACATGAAGTGAAGCGTCGGAATCTAAAACTTTACTCATTGGAGAGCTTCAAACCATATAAAATTAGAGTGTCAGTGCTCTTGTACTTAAGTCGGCATTGTGCCTTTTGTATCACATTCGGATGCAATTTCTGTGTTTCATCGTCAGTAAGAAGGTCCAAGGGATACAGTAAACCTGAAGTGAAACATCGGAATCTAAAACTGGACTCCAAGGAACGGTTCAAATCAAAGAAAGTTAGAGTGTCAGCGCTCTTGTACTTAAGTCGGCATTGTGCCTATTGTATTAAATTCGGATGCAATTTATGTGTTTCATCTTCAATAAGAAGGTCCAAATGACACAGTAAACATGAAGTGAAGTACGGAATCTAAAACTGGACTCACAGGAGAGGTTCAAATCATAGAGAATTAGAGTGTCAGTCCTCTTGTACATAAGTCGGCATTGTGACTTTAGTATTAAATTCGGATGCAATTTCTGTGTTTCATCGTCAATACAAAGGTCCAAGTGATACAGTAAACCTGTAGTGAAGCATCGGAATCTAAAACTGGACTCACAGGAGAGGTTCGAACCATAGAGAGTTAGAGTGTCAGTCCTCTTGTACTTAAGTCGGCATTGTGCCTTTTGTGTTAAATTCGGATGCAATTTCCGTGTTTCATCGTCAATAAGAAGGTCCAAGGGATACAGTAAACCTGATGTGAAGCATCGGAAGCTAAAACAGGACACACAGGAGAGGTTCAAATCATAGAAAGTTAGAGTGTCAGTCCTCTTGTACTTAAATCGGCATTGCGCCTTTTGTATTAAATTCGGATGCAATATCAGTATTTCATCGTCAATAAGAAGATCCAAGGGATACAGTAAACCTGAAGTGAAGCATCGGAATCTAAAACTGGACACACCGGCGAGGTTCAAATCATAGAGAGTTACAGTGTCAGTCCTCTTGTACTGAAGTCGGCATTGTGCATTTTGTATTAAATTGGGAAGCAATTTCTGTGTTTTATCGTCAATAAGAACGTCCAAGGTATACAGTAAACCTGAAGTGATGCATCGGAATCTGAAACTGGGTTCACAGGAGAGGTTCAAATCATTGAAAGTTTGATTGTCAGTCCTCTTGTACTTAAGTCGGCATTGTGCATTTTGTATTAAATTCGGATGCAATATCTGTGTTTCATCGTCAATAAGACGGTCCAAGGGATACAGTAAACCTGAAGAGAGGCATCGGAATCTAAAACTCGACTCACAGGAGAGGTTCAAATCATAGAAAGTTAGAGTGTCAGTCCTCTTGTACTTAAGTCGGCATTGTGCCTTTTGTATTAAATTCGGATGCAATATCTGTGTTTCTTTGTCAATAAGAAGGTCCAAGGGTGACAGTAAACCTGAAGTGAAGCATCGGAATCTAAATATGGACTCACAGGAGAGGTTCGATCATAGAAAGTTAGAGTGTCAGCCCTGTTGTACTTAAGTCGGCATTTTGCCTTTTGTATAAAATTCGGATGCAATTTGTGTGTTTCATCGTCAATAAGAAGGTCCAAGGGATACAGTAAACCTGAAGTGAAGCATCGGAATCTAAAACTGGACTCACAGGAGAGGTTCAAATCATAGAAATTTAGAGCGTCAGTTCACTTGTACTTAAGTCGGCATTGTGCCTTTTGAATTTAATTCCGATGCAATTTCTGTGCTTCATCGTCAAGAAGAAGGTTCACGGGATACAGTAAACCTGAAGTGAAGCATCGGAATTTAATACTGGACTCACAGGAGAGGTTCAAATCATAGAAAGTTAGAATGTCAGTACTCTTGTACATAAGTCCGCATTGTGCCTTTGGTATTAAATTCGCATGCAATTTCTGTGTTTCATCGTCAATAAGACGGTCCAAGAGATACAGCAAACCCGAAGTGTGGCATCGGAATCTAAAACTGGACTCACAGGAGAGGTTCAAATCATAGAAAGTTAGAGTGTCAGTGCTCTTGTACTTAAGTCGGCATTGTGCCTTTTGTATTAAATTCGGATGCAATTTCTGTGTTTCATTGTCAATAAGAAGGTCCAAGGGAGACAGTAAACCTGAAGTGAAGCATCGAAATCCAAATCTGGACTCACAGGAGAGGTTCAAATCATAGAAAGTTAGAGTGTTAGCCCTCTTGTACTTAAGTCGGCATTGTGCCTTTTTTTTAAAATTCGGATGCAATTTGTGTGTTTCATCGTCAATAAGAAGGTCCAAGGGATACAGTATACCTGAAGTGAAGCATCGGAATCTAAAACTGGACTCACAGGAGAGGTTCAAATCATAGTGAGTTAGAGTGTTAGCCCTCTTGTACTTAAGTCGGCATTGTGCCTTTTGTGTTAAATTCGGATGCAATTTCTGTGTTTCATCGTCAATAAGAAAGTCCAAGGGATACAGTTAACCTGAAGTGAAGCATCGGAATCTAAAACTGGACTCACAGAGGAGGTTCAAATCATAGAGAGTTAGAGCGTCAGTCCTCTTGTCCTTAAGTCGGCATTGTGCCTTTCGTATTAAATTTTAATGCAATTTCTGTGTTTCATCGTGAATAAGAAGCTCCAATGGATACAGTAAACATGAAGTGAAGCGTCGAAATCTAAAACTTTACTCACTGGAGAGCTTCAAACCATAGAAAGTTAGAGTGTCAGTGCTCTTGTACTTAAGTCGGCATTGTGCCTTTTGTATTACATTCGGATGCAATTTCTGTGTTTCATCGTCAGTAAGAAGGTCCAAGGGATACAGTAAATCTGAAGTGAAACATCGGAATCTAAAACTGGACTCTGAGGAACGGTTCAAATCAAAGAAAGTTAGAGTGTCAGTGCTCTTGTACTTAAGTCGGCATTGTGCCTATTGTATTAAATTCCGAAGCAATTTATGTGTTTCATCTTCAATAAGAAGGTCCAAGGGATACAGTAAACATGAAGTGAAGTACGGAATCTAAAACTGGACTCACAGGAGAGGTTCAAATCATCGAGAATTAGAGTGTCAGTCCTCTTGTACTTAAGTCGGCATTGTGACTTTAGTATTAAATTCGGATGCAATTTCTGTGTTTCATCGTCAATAAGAAGGTCCAAGTGATACAGTAAACCTGTAGTGAAGCATCGGAATGTAAAACTGGACTCACAGGAGAGGTTCGAATCATAGAGAGTTAGAGTGTCAGTCCTCTTGTTCTTAAGTCGGCATTGTGCCTTTTGTGTTAAATTCGGATGCAATTTCCGTGTTTCATCGTCAATAAGAAGGTCCAAGGGATAAAGTAAACCTGCTGTGAAGCATCGGAAGCTAAAACAGGACACACAGGAGAGGTTCAAATCATAGAAAGTTAGAGTGTCAGTCCTCTTGTACTTAAATCGGCATTGCGCCTTTTTTATTAAATTCGGATGCAATATCAGTATTTCATCGTCAATAAGAAGATCCAAGGAATACAGTAAACCTGAAGTGAAGCATCGGAATCTAAAACTGGACACACCGGAGAGGTTCAAATCATAGAGGGTTACAGTGTCAGTCCTCTTGTACTGAAGTCGGCATTGTGCATTTTGTATTAAATTGGGAAGCAATTTCTGCGTTTTATCGTCAATAAGAACGTCCAAGGTATACACTAAACCTGAAGTGAAGCATCGGAATCTAAAACTGGGTTCACAGGAGAGGTTCAAATCATTGAAAGTTTGAGTGTCAGTCCTCTTGTACTTTAGTCGGCATTGTGCATTTTGTATTATATTCGGATGCAATTTCTGTGTTTCATCGTCAATAAGAAGGTCCAAGGTATACAGTTAACCTGAAGTGAAGCATCGGAATCTAAAACTGGACTCACATTAGAGGTTCAAATCATAGACAGTTAGAGTGTCAGTTCTCTTGTACTTAAGTCCGCATTGTGCCTTTTGTATTAAATTCGGATGCAATTTCTGTATTTCATCGTCAATAAGAAGGTCCTAGGGATACAGTAAACCTGAAGTAAAGCATCGGAATCTAAAACTGGACTCACAGGAGAGGTTCGATCATAGAAAGTTAGAGTGTCAGTCCTCTTGTACTTATGTCGTCATTGTGCTTTTGTATTAAATTCGGATGCAATTTCTGTGTTTCATCGTCAGTAAGAAGGTCCAAGGGATACAGTAAACCTGAAGTGAAACATCGGAATCTAAAACTGGACTCTGAGGAGCAGTTCAAATCAAAGAAAGTTAGAGTGTCAGTGCTCATGTACTTAAGTCGGCATTGTGCCTATTGTACTAAATTCGGATGCAATTTATGTGTTTCATCTTCAATAAGAAGGTCCAAGGGATACATTAAAAATGAAGTGAAGTACGGAATCCAAAACTGGACTCACAGGAGAGGTTCAAATCATAGAGAGTTAGAGTGTCAGTCCTCTGGTCCTTAAGCCGACATTGTGCCTTTTGTATTAAATTTGGATGCAATTTCTGTGTGTCATCGTCAACAAGAAAGTCCAAGGGATTTAGTAAACATGAAGTGTAGCATCGGAATCTGAAACTTTACTCACAGGAGAGGTTTAAATCATAGAAAGTTAGAGTGTCAGTCCTCTTGTACTTAAGTCGGCATTGTGTTTTGTATTACATTCGGATGCAATTACTGTGTTTCATCGTCAGTAAGAAGGTCCAAGTGATACAGTAAACCAGTAGTGAAGCATCGGAATCTAAAACTGGACTCACAGGAGAGGTTCGAATCATAGAGCGTTAGAGTGTCAGTCCTCTTGTACTTAAGTTGGCATTGTGCCTTTTGTATTAAATTCGACTGCAATCTCTGTGTTTCATCGTCAATAAGAAGGTCCAAGGGGTACAGTAAACCTGAAGTGAAGCATCGGATTCTAAAACTGGACTCACAGGAGAGGTTCAAATCATAGAAAGTTAGAATGTTAGTCCTCTTGTACTTAAGTCGGTATTGTGCCTTTTGAATTAAATTCTGATGCAATTTCTGCGTTTTCTCGTCAATAAGAAGGTCCAAGGGATACAGTAAACCTCAAGTGAAGCATCGGAATCTAAAACGGGACTCACAGCAGAGGTTCTAATCATAGAAAATTAGTGTGTCAGTCCTCTTGTACTTAACTCGGTATTGTGCCTTTTGCATTAAATTCAGATGCAATTTCTGTGTTTCATCGTCAATAAGACGGTCCAAGGGATACAGTAAACCTGAAGTGAGGCATCGGAATCTAAAACTGAACTCACAGGCGAGGTTCAAATCATAGAAAGTTAGAGTGTCAGTCCTCTTGTACTTAAGTCGGCATTGTGCCTTTTGTATTAAATTCGGATGCAATTTCTGTGTTTCATTGTCAATAAGAAGGTCCAAGGGAGACAGTAAACCTGAAGTTAAGCATCGGAATCTAAATCTGGACTCTCAGGAGAGGTTCAAATCATACAAAGTTAGAGTGTTAGCCCTCTTGTACTTAAGTCGGCATTGTGCCTTTTGTATAAAATTCGGATGCAAATTGTGTGTTTCATCGTCAATAAGAAGGTCCAAGGGATACAGTAAACCTGAAGTGAAGCATCGGAATCTAAAACTGGACTCACAGGAGAGGTTCAAATCATAGAGAGTTTGAGTGTCAGTCCTCTAGTACTTAAGTCGGCATTGTGCTTTTTGTGTTACATTCGGATGCAATTTCTGTGTTTCATCGTCAATAAGAAGGTCCAAGGCATACAGTAAACCTGAAGTGAAGCATCGGAATCTGAAACTGGACTCACAGGAGAGGTTCAAATCATAGAATGTTAGAGTGACAGTCCTCTTGTACTTAAGTGGGCATTGTGCCTTTTGTGTTAAATTCGGATGCAATTTCTGTGTTTCATCGTCAATAAGAAAGTCCAAGGGATACAGTTAACCTGAAGTTAAGCATCGGAATCTAAAGCTGTACTCACAGAGGAGGTTCAAATCATAGAGAGTTAGAGTGTCAGTCCTCTTGTTCTTAAGTCGGCATTGTGCCTTTTGTATTAAATTTTAATGCAATTTCTGTGTTTCATCGTGAATAAGAAGCTCCAAGGGATACAGTAAACATGAAGTGAAGCGTCGGAATCTAAAACTTTACTCACTGGAGAGCTTCAAACCATATAAAATTAGAGTGTCAGTGCTCTTGTACTTAAGTCGGCATTGTGCCTTTTGTATTACATTCGGATGCAATTTCTGTGTTTCATCGTCAGTAAGAAGGTCCAAGGGATACAGTAAACCTGAAGTGAAACATCGGAATCTAAAACTGGACTCTGACAAACGGTTCAAATCAAAGAAAGTTAGAGTGTCAGCGCTCTTGTACTTAAGTCGGCATTGTGCCTATTGTATTAAATTCGGATGCAATTTATGTGTTTCATCTTCAATAAGAAGGTCCAAATGACACAGTAAACATGAAGTGAAGTACGGAATCTAAAACTGGACTCACAGGAGAGGTTCAAATCATAGAGAATTAGAGTGTCAGTCCTCTTGTACATAAGTCGGCATTGTGACTTTAGTATTAAATTCGGATGCAATTTCTGTGTTTCATCGTCAATACAAAGGTCCAAGTGATACAGTAAACCTGTAGTGAAGCATCGGAATCTAAAACTGGACTCACAGGAGAGGTTCGAACCATAGAGAGTTAGAGTGTCAGTCCTCTTGTACTTAAGTCGGCATTGTGCCTTTTGTGTTAAATTCGGATGCAATTTCCGTGTTTCATCGTCAATAAGAAGGTCCAAGGGATACAGTAAACCTGATGTGAAGCATCGGAAGCTAAAACAGGACACACAGGAGAGGTTCAAATCATAGAAAGTTAGAGTGTCAGTCCTCTTGTACTTAAATCGGCATTGCGCCTTTTGTATTAAATTCGGATGCAATATCAGTATTTCATCGTCAATAAGAAGATCCAAGGGATACAGTAAACCTGAAGTGAAGCATCGGAATCTAAAACTGGACACACCGGCGAGGTTCAAATCATAGAGAGTTACAGTGTCAGTCCTCTTGTACTGAAGTCGGCATTGTGCATTTTGTATTAAATTGGGAAGCAATTTCTGTGTTTTATCGTCAATAAGAACGTCCAAGGTATACAGTAAACCTGAAGTGATGCATCGGAATCTGAAACTGGGTTCACAGGAGAGGTTCAAATCATTGAAAGTTTGATTGTCAGTCCTCTTGTACTTAAGTCGGCATTGTGCATTTTGTATTAAATTCGGATGCAATATCTGTGTTTCATCGTCAATAAGACGGTCCAAGGGATACAGTAAACCTGAAGAGAGGCATCGGAATCTAAAACTCGACTCACAGGAGAGGTTCAAATCATAGAAAGTTAGAGTGTCAGTCCTCTTGTACTTAAGTCGGCATTGTGCCTTTTGTATTAAATTCGGATGCAATATCTGTGTTTCTTTGTCAATAAGAAGGTCCAAGGGTGACAGTAAACCTGAAGTGAAGCATCGGAATCTAAATATGGACTCACAGGAGAGGTTCGATCATAGAAAGTTAGAGTGTCAGCCCTGTTGTACTTAAGTCGGCATTTTGCCTTTTGTATAAAATTCGGATGCAATTTGTGTGTTTCATCGTCAATAAGAAGGTCCAAGGGATACAGTAAACCTGAAGTGAAGCATCGGAATCTAAAACTGGACTCACAGGAGAGGTTCAAATCATAGAAATTTAGAGCGTCAGTTCACTTGTACTTAAGTCGGCATTGTGCCTTTTGAATTTAATTCCGATGCAATTTCTGTGCTTCATCGTCAAGAAGAAGGTTCACGGGATACAGTAAACCTGAAGTGAAGCATCGGAATTTAATACTGGACTCACAGGAGAGGTTCAAATCATAGAAAGTTAGAATGTCAGTACTCTTGTACATAAGTCCGCATTGTGCCTTTGGTATTAAATTCGCATGCAATTTCTGTGTTTCATCGTCAATAAGACGGTCCAAGAGATACAGCAAACCCGAAGTGTGGCATCGGAATCTAAAACTGGACTCACAGGAGAGGTTCAAATCATAGAAAGTTAGAGTGTCAGTGCTCTTGTACTTAAGTCGGCATTGTGCCTTTTGTATTAAATTCGGATGCAATTTCTGTGTTTCATTGTCAATAAGAAGGTCCAAGGGAGACAGTAAACCTGAAGTGAAGCATCGAAATCCAAATCTGGACTCACAGGAGAGGTTCAAATCATAGAAAGTTAGAGTGTTAGCCCTCTTGTACTTAAGTCGGCATTGTGCCTTTTTTTTAAAATTCGGATGCAATTTGTGTGTTTCATCGTCAATAAGAAGGTCCAAGGGATACAGTATACCTGAAGTGAAGCATCGGAATCTAAAACTGGACTCACAGGAGAGGTTCAAATCATAGTGAGTTAGAGTGTTAGCCCTCTTGTACTTAAGTCGGCATTGTGCCTTTTGTGTTAAATTCGGATGCAATTTCTGTGTTTCATCGTCAATAAGAAAGTCCAAGGGATACAGTTAACCTGAAGTGAAGCATCGGAATCTAAAACTGGACTCACAGAGGAGGTTCAAATCATAGAGAGTTAGAGCGTCAGTCCTCTTGTCCTTAAGTCGGCATTGTGCCTTTCGTATTAAATTTTAATGCAATTTCTGTGTTTCATCGTGAATAAGAAGCTCCAATGGATACAGTAAACATGAAGTGAAGCGTCGAAATCTAAAACTTTACTCACTGGAGAGCTTCAAACCATAGAAAGTTAGAGTGTCAGTGCTCTTGTACTTAAGTCGGCATTGTGCCTTTTGTATTACATTCGGATGCAATTTCTGTGTTTCATCGTCAGTAAGAAGGTCCAAGGGATACAGTAAATCTGAAGTGAAACATCGGAATCTAAAACTGGACTCTGAGGAACGGTTCAAATCAAAGAAAGTTAGAGTGTCAGTGCTCTTGTACTTAAGTCGGCATTGTGCCTATTGTATTAAATTCCGAAGCAATTTATGTGTTTCATCTTCAATAAGAAGGTCCAAGGGATACAGTAAACATGAAGTGAAGTACGGAATCTAAAACTGGACTCACAGGAGAGGTTCAAATCATCGAGAATTAGAGTGTCAGTCCTCTTGTACTTAAGTCGGCATTGTGACTTTAGTATTAAATTCGGATGCAATTTCTGTGTTTCATCGTCAATAAGAAGGTCCAAGTGATACAGTAAACCTGTAGTGAAGCATCGGAATGTAAAACTGGACTCACAGGAGAGGTTCGAATCATAGAGAGTTAGAGTGTCAGTCCTCTTGTTCTTAAGTCGGCATTGTGCCTTTTGTGTTAAATTCGGATGCAATTTCCGTGTTTCATCGTCAATAAGAAGGTCCAAGGGATAAAGTAAACCTGCTGTGAAGCATCGGAAGCTAAAACAGGACACACAGGAGAGGTTCAAATCATAGAAAGTTAGAGTGTCAGTCCTCTTGTACTTAAATCGGCATTGCGCCTTTTTTATTAAATTCGGATGCAATATCAGTATTTCATCGTCAATAAGAAGATCCAAGGAATACAGTAAACCTGAAGTGAAGCATCGGAATCTAAAACTGGACACACCGGAGAGGTTCAAATCATAGAGAGTTACAGTGTCAGTCCTCTTGTACTGAAGTCGGCATTGTGCATTTTGTATTAAATTGGGAAGCAATTTCTGCGTTTTATCGTCAATAAGAACGTCCAAGGTATACACTAAACCTGAAGTGAAGCATCGGAATCTAAAACTGGGTTCACAGGAGAGGTTCAAATCATTGAAAGTTTGAGTGTCAGTCCTCTTGTACTTTAGTCGGCATTGTGCATTTTGTATTATATTCGGATGCAATTTCTGTGTTTCATCGTCAATAAGAAGGTCCAAGGTATACAGTTAACCTGAAGTGAAGCATCGGAATCTAAAACTGGACTCACATTAGAGGTTCAAATCATAGACAGTTAGAGTGTCAGTTCTCTTGTACTTAAGTCCGCATTGTGCCTTTTGTATTAAATTCGGATGCAATTTCTGTATTTCATCGTCAATAAGAAGGTCCTAGGGATACAGTAAACCTGAAGTAAAGCATCGGAATCTAAAACTGGACTCACAGGAGAGGTTCGATCATAGAAAGTTAGAGTGTCAGTCCTCTTGTACTTATGTCGTCATTGTGCTTTTGTATTAAATTCGGATGCAATTTCTGTGTTTCATCGTCAGTAAGAAGGTCCAAGGGATACAGTAAACCTGAAGTGAAACATCGGAATCTAAAACTGGACTCTGAGGAGCAGTTCAAATCAAAGAAAGTTAGAGTGTCAGTGCTCATGTACTTAAGTCGGCATTGTGCCTATTGTACTAAATTCGGATGCAATTTATGTGTTTCATCTTCAATAAGAAGGTCCAAGGGATACATTAAAAATGAAGTGAAGTACGGAATCCAAAACTGGACTCACAGGAGAGGTTCAAATCATAGAGAGTTAGAGTGTCAGTCCTCTGGTCCTTAAGCCGACATTGTGCCTTTTGTATTAAATTTGGATGCAATTTCTGTGTGTCATCGTCAACAAGAAAGTCCAAGGGATTTAGTAAACATGAAGTGTAGCATCGGAATCTGAAACTTTACTCACAGGAGAGGTTTAAATCATAGAAAGTTAGAGTGTCAGTCCTCTTGTACTTAAGTCGGCATTGTGTTTTGTATTACATTCGGATGCAATTACTGTGTTTCATCGTCAGTAAGAAGGTCCAAGTGATACAGTAAACCAGTAGTGAAGCATCGGAATCTAAAACTGGACTCACAGGAGAGGTTCGAATCATAGAGCGTTAGAGTGTCAGTCCTCTTGTACTTAAGTTGGCATTGTGCCTTTTGTATTAAATTCGACTGCAATCTCTGTGTTTCATCGTCAATAAGAAGGTCCAAGGGGTACAGTAAACCTGAAGTGAAGCATCGGATTCTAAAACTGGACTCACAGGAGAGGTTCAAATCATAGAAAGTTAGAATGTTAGTCCTCTTGTACTTAAGTCGGTATTGTGCCTTTTGAATTAAATTCTGATGCAATTTCTGCGTTTTCTCGTCAATAAGAAGGTCCAAGGGATACAGTAAACCTCAAGTGAAGCATCGGAATCTAAAACGGGACTCACAGCAGAGGTTCTAATCATAGAAAATTAGTGTGTCAGTCCTCTTGTACTTAACTCGGTATTGTGCCTTTTGCATTAAATTCAGATGCAATTTCTGTGTTTCATCGTCAATAAGACGGTCCAAGGGATACAGTAAACCTGAAGTGAGGCATCGGAATCTAAAACTGAACTCACAGGCGAGGTTCAAATCATAGAAAGTTAGAGTGTCAGTCCTCTTGTACTTAAGTCGGCATTGTGCCTTTTGTATTAAATTCGGATGCAATTTCTGTGTTTCATTGTCAATAAGAAGGTCCAAGGGAGACAGTAAACCTGAAGTTAAGCATCGGAATCTAAATCTGGACTCTCAGGAGAGGTTCAAATCATACAAAGTTAGAGTGTTAGCCCTCTTGTACTTAAGTCGGCATTGTGCCTTTTGTATAAAATTCGGATGCAAATTGTGTGTTTCATCGTCAATAAGAAGGTCCAAGGGATACAGTAAACCTGAAGTGAAGCATCGGAATCTAAAACTGGACTCACAGGAGAGGTTCAAATCATAGAGAGTTTGAGTGTCAGTCCTCTAGTACTTAAGTCGGCATTGTGCTTTTTGTGTTACATTCGGATGCAATTTCTGTGTTTCATCGTCAATAAGAAGGTCCAAGGCATACAGTAAACCTGAAGTGAAGCATCGGAATCTGAAACTGGACTCACAGGAGAGGTTCAAATCATAGAATGTTAGAGTGACAGTCCTCTTGTACTTAAGTGGGCATTGTGCCTTTTGTGTTAAATTCGGATGCAATTTCTGTGTTTCATCGTCAATAAGAAAGTCCAAGGGATACAGTTAACCTGAAGTTAAGCATCGGAATCTAAAGCTGTACTCACAGAGGAGGTTCAAATCATAGAGAGTTAGAGTGTCAGTCCTCTTGTTCTTAAGTCGGCATTGTGCCTTTTGTATTAAATTTTAATGCAATTTCTGTGTTTCATCGTGAATAAGAAGCTCCAAGGGATACAGTAAACATGAAGTGAAGCGTCGGAATCTAAAACTTTACTCACTGGAGAGCTTCAAACCATATAAAATTAGAGTGTCAGTGCTCTTGTACTTAAGTCGGCATTGTGCCTTTTGTATTACATTCGGATGCAATTTCTGTGTTTCATCGTCAGTAAGAAGGTCCAAGGGATACAGTAAACCTGAAGTGAAACATCGGAATCTAAAACTGGACTCTGACAAACGGTTCAAATCAAAGAAAGTTAGAGTGTCAGCGCTCTTGTACTTAAGTCGGCATTGTGCCTATTGTATTAAATTCGGATGCAATTTATGTGTTTCATCTTCAATAAGAAGGTCCAAGGGACACAGTAAACATGAAGTGAAGTACGGAATCTAAAACTGGACTCACAGGAGAGGTTCAAATCATAGAGAATTAGAGTGTCAGTCCTTTTGTACATAAGTCGGCATTGTGACTTTAGTATTAAATTCGGATGCAATATCTGTGTTTCATCGTCAATAAGAAGGTCCAAGTGATACAGTAAACCTGTAGTGAAGCATCGGAATCTAAAACTGGACTCACAGAAGAGGTTCGAATCATAGAGAGTTAGAGTGTCAGTCCTCTTGTACTTAAGTCGGCATTGTGCCTTTTGTGTTAAATTCGGATGCAATTTCCGTGTTTCATCGTCAATAAGAAGGTCCAAGGGATACAGTAAACCTGAAGTGAAGCATCGGAATCTAAAACTGGACTCACAGAAGAGGTTCAAATCATAGAGAATTAGAGTGTCAGTCCTTTTGTACATAAGTCGGCATTGTGACTTTAGTATTAAATTCGGATGCAATATCTGTGTTTCATCGTCAATAAGACGGTCCAAGGGATACAGTAAACCTGAAGAGAGGCATCGGAATCTAAAACTCGACTCACAGGAGAGGTTCAAATCATAGAAAGTTAGAGTGTCAGTCCTCTTGTACTTAAGTCGGCATTGTGCCTTTTGTATTTAATTCGGATGCAATATCTGTGTTTCATTGTCAATAAGAAGGTCCAAGGGTGACAGTAAACCTGAAGTGAAGCATCGGAATCTAAATATGGACTCACAGGAGAGGTTCAAATCATAGAAAGTTAGAGTGTCAGCCCTGATGTACTTAAGTCGGCATTGTGCCTTTTGTATGAAATTCGGATGCAATTTGTGTGTTTCATCGTCAATATGAAGGTCCAAGGGATACAGTAAACCTGATGTGAAGCATCGGAATCTAAAACTGGACTCACAGGAGAGGTTCAAATCATAGAAATTTTTAGCGTCAGTTCACTAGTACTTAAGTCGGCATTGTGCCTTTTGAATTTAATTCCGATGCAATTTCTGTGCTTCATCGTCAAGAAGAAGGTCCACGGGATACAGTAAACCTGAAGTGAAGCATCGTAATTTAAAACTGGACTCACAGGAGAGGTTCAAATCATAGAAAGTTAGAATGTCAGTACTCTTGTACATAAGTCCGCATTGTGCCTTTTGTATTAAATTCGCATGCAATTTCTGTGTTTCATCGTCAATAAGACGGTCCAAGGGATACAGTAAACCCGAAGTGAGGCATCGGAATCTAAAACTGGACTCACAGGAGAGGTTCAAATCATAGAAAGTTAGAGTGTCAGTGCTCTTGTACTTAAGTCGGCATTGTGCCTTTTGTATTAAATTCGGATGCAATTTCTGTGTTTCATTGTCAATAAGAAGGTCCAAGGGAGACAGTAAACCTGAAGTGAAGCATCGAAATCCAAATCTGGACTCACAGGAGAGGTTCAAATCATAGAAAGTTAGAGTGTTAGCCCTCTTGTACTTAAGTCGGCATTGAGCCTTTTTTTTAAAATTCGGATGCAATTTGTGTGTTTCATCGTCAATAAGAAGGTCCAAGGGATACAGTAATCCTGAAGTGAAGCATCGGAATCTAAAACTGGACTCACAGGAGAGGTTCAAATCATAGAGAGTTAGAGTGTCAGTCCTCTAGTACTTAAGTCGGCATTGTGCCATTTGTATTACATTCGGATGCAATTTCTGTGTTTCATCGTCAATAAGAAAGTCCAAGGGATACAGTTAACCTGAAGTGAAGCATCGGAATCTAAAACTGGACTCACAGAGGAGGTGCAAATCATAGAGAGTTAGAGTGTCAGTCCTCTTGTCCTTAAGTCGGCATTGTGCCTTTCGTATTAAATTTTAATGCAATTTCTGTGTTTCATCGTGAATAAGAAGCTCCAAGGGATACAGTAAACATGAAGTGAGCCGTCGGAATCTAAAACTTTACTCACTGGAGAGCTTCAAACCATAGAAAGTTAGAGTGTCAGTGCTCTTGTACTTAAGTCGGCATTGTGCCTTTTGTATTACTTTCGGATGCAATTTCTGTGTTCCATCGTCAGTAAGAAGGTCCAAGGGATACAGTAAACCTGAAGTGAAACATCGGAATCTAAAACTGGACTCTGAGGAACGGTTCAAATCAAAGAAAGTTAGAGTGTCAGTGCTCTTGTACTTAAGTCGGCATTGTGCCTATTGTATTAAATTCGGATGCAATTTATGTGTTTCATCTTCAATAAGAAGGTCCAAGGGATACAGTAAACATGAAGTGAAGTACGGAATCTAAAACTGGACTCACAGGAGAGGTTCAAATCATCGAGAATTAGAGTGTCAGTCCTCTTGTACTTAAGTCGGCATTGTGACTTTAGTATTAAATTCGGATGCAATTTCTGTGCTTCATCGTCAATAAGAAGGTCCAAGTGGTACAGTAAACCTGTAGTGAAGCATCGGAATGTAAAACTGGACTCATAGGAGAGGTTCGAATCATAGAGAGTTAGAGTGTTAGTCCTCTTGTTCTTAAGTCGGCTTTGTGCCTTTTGTGTTAAATTCGGATGCAATTTCCGTGTTTCATCGTCAATAAGAAGGTCCAAGGGATAAAGTAAACCTGCTGTGAAGCATCGGAAGCTAAAACAGGACACACAGGAGAGGTTCAAATCATAGAAAGTTAGAGTGTCAGTCCTCTTGTACTTAAATCGGCATTGCGCCTTTTGTATTAAATTCGGATGCAATATCAGTATTTCATCGTCAATAAGAAGATCCAAGGAATACAGTAAACGTGAAGTGAAGCATCGGAATCTAAAACTGGACACACCGGAGAGGTTCAAATCATAGAGAGTTACAGTGTCAGTCCTCTTGTACTGAAGTCGGCATTGTGCATTTTGTATTAAATTGGGAAGCAATTTCTGCGTTTTATCGTCAATAAGAACGTCCAAGGTATACACTAAACCTGAAGTGAAGCATCGGAATCTAAAACTGGGTTCACAGGAGAGGTTCAAATCATTGAAAGTTTGAGTGTCAGTCCTCTTGTACTTTAGTCGGCATTGTGCATTTTGTATTATATTCGGATGCAATTTCTGTGTTTCATCGTCAATAAGAAGGTCCAAGGTATACAGTTAACCTGAAGTGAAGCATCGGAATCTAAAACTGGACTCACATTAGAGGTTCAAATCATAGACAGTTAGAGTGTCAGTTCTCTTGTACTTAAGTCCGCATTGTGCCTTTTGTATTAAATTCGGATGCAATTTCTGTATTTCATCGTCAATAAGAAGGTCCTAGGGATACAGTAAACCTGAAGTAAAGCATCGGAATCTAAAACTGGACTCACAGGAGAGGTTCGATCATAGAAAGTTAGAGTGTCAGTCCTCTTGTACTTAAGTCGTCATTGTGCTTTTGTATTAAATTCGGATGCAATTTCTGTGTTTCATCGTCAGTAAGAAGGTCCAAGGGATACAGTAAACCTGAAGTGAAACATCGGAATCTAAAACTGGACTCTGAGGAGCAGTTCTAATCAAAGAAAGTTAGAGTGTCAGTGCTCATGTACTTAAGTCGGCATTGTGCCTATTGTACTATATTCGGATGCAATTTATGTGTTTCATCTTCAATAAGAAGGTCCAAGGGATACATTAAAAATGAAGTGAAGTGCGGAATCCAAAACTGGACTCACAGGAGAGGTTCAAATCATAGAGAGTTAGAGTGTCAGTCCTCTGGTCCTTAAGCCGGCATTGTGCCTTTTGTATTAAATTTGGATGCAATTTCTGTGTGTCATCGTCAACAAGAAAGTCCAAGGGATTTAGTAACCATGAAGTGTAGCATCGGAATCTGAAACTTTACTCACAGGAGAGGTTCAAATCATAGAAAGTTAGAGTGTCAGTCCTCTTGTACTTAAGTCGGCATTGTGCCTTTTGTATTACATTCGGATGCCATTTCTGTGTTTCATCGTCAGTAAGAAGGTCCAAGGGATACAGTAAACCTGAAGTGAAGCATCGGAATCTAAAACTGGACTCTGAGCAGCGGTTCAAATGATAGAAAGTTAGTGTGTCAGTGCCCTTGTACTTAAGTCGGCATTGTACATATTGTATTAAATTCGGATGCAATTTATGTGTTTCATCTTCAATAAGAAGGGCCAAGGGATACAGTAAACATGAAGTGAAGTACGGAATCTAAAACTGGACTCACAGCAGAGGTTCAAATCATACAGAGTTAGAGTGTCAGTCCTCTTGTACTTAAGTCGGCATTGTGACTTTTGTATTAAATTCGGATGCAATTTCTGTGTTTCATCGTCAATAAGAAAAGTCCAAGTGATACAGTAAACCAGTAGTGAAGCATCGGAATCTAAAACTGGACTCACAGGAGAGGTTCGAATCATAGAGCGTTAGAGTGTCAGTCCTCTTGTACTTAAGTTGGCATTGTGCCTTTTGTATTAAATTCGACTGCAATCTCTGTGTTTCATCGTCAATAAGAAGGTCCAAGGGGTACAGTAAACCTGAAGTGAAGCATCGGATTCTAAAACTGGACTCACAGGAGAGGTTCAAATCATAGAAAGTTAGAATGTCAGTCCTCTTGTACTTAAGTCGGTATTGTGCCTTTTGTATTAAATTCGGATGCAATTTCTGCGTTTTATCGTCAATAAGAAGGTCCAAGGGATACAGTAAACCTCAAGTGAAGCATCGGAATCTAAAACGGGACTCACAGCAGAGGTTCTAATCATAGAAAATTAGTGTGTCAGTCCTCTTGTACTTAAGGCGGTATTGTGCCTTTTGTATTAAATTCGGATGCAATCTCTGTGTTTCATCGGCAATAAGAAGGTCCAAGGGGTACAGTAAACCTGAAGTGAAGCATCGGATTCTAAAACTGGACTCACAGGAGAGGTTCAAATCATAGAAAGTTAGAGTGTCAGTAATCTTGTACTTAAGTCGGTATTGTGCCTTTTGTATTAAATTCGGATGCAATTTGTGTGTTTCATCGTCAATAATAAGGTCCAAGGGATACAGTAAACCTGAAGTGAAGCATCGGAATCTAAAACTGGACTCACAGGAGAGGTTTAAATCATAGAAATTTAGAGTGTCAGTTCACTTGTACTTAAGTCGGCATTGTGCCTTTTGAATTTAATTCCGATGCAATTTCTGTGCTTCATCGTCAAGAAGAAGGTCCACGGGATACAGTAAACCTGAAGTGAAGCATCGGAATCTAAAACTGGACTCACGGGAGAGGTTCAAATCATAAAAAGTTAGAATGTCAGTCCTCTTGTACTTAAGTCCGCATTGTGCCTTTTGTATTAAATTCGCATGCAATTTCTGTGTTTCATCGTCAATAAGACGGTCCAAGGGACACAGTAAACCTGAAGTGAGGCATCGGAATCTAAAACTGGACTCACAGGAGAGGTTCAAATCATAGAAAGTTAGAGTGTCAGTCCTCTTGTACTTAAGTCGGCATTGTGCCTTTTGTATTAAATTCGGATGCAATTTCTGTGTTTCATTGTCAATAAGAAGGTCCAAGGGAGACAGTAAACCTGAAGTTAAGCATCGGAATCTAAATCTGGACTCTCAGGAGAGGTGCAAATCATACAAAGTTAGAGTGTTAGCCCTCTTGTACTTAAGTCGGCATTGTGCCTTTTGTATAAAATTCGGATGCAAATTGTGTGTTTCATCGTCAATAAGAAGGTCCAAGGGATACAGTAAACCTGAAGTGAAGCATCGGAATCTAAAACTGGACTCACAGGAGAGGTTCAAATCATAGAGAGTTAGAGTGTCAGTCCTCTAGTACTTAAGTCGGCATTGTGCTTTTTGTGTCACATTCGGATGCAATTTCTGTGTTTCATCGTCAATAAGAAGGTCCAAGGCATACAGTAAACCTGAAGTGAAGCATCGGAATCTGAAACTGGACTCACAGGAGAGGTTCAAATCATAGAATGTTAGAGTGTCAGTCCTCTTGTACGTAAGTGGGCATTGTGCCTTTTGTGTTAAATTCGGATGCAATTTCTGTGTTTCATCGTCAATAAGAAAGTCCAAGGGATACAGTTAACCTGAAGTTAAGCATCGGAATCTAAAGCTGTACTCACAGAGGAGGTTCAAATCATAGAGAGTTAGAGTGTCAGTCCTCTTGTTCTTAAGTCGGCATTGTGCCTTTTGTATTAAATTTTAATGCAATTTCCGTGTTTCATCGTGAATAAGAAGCTCCAAGGGATACAGTAAACATGAAGTGAGGCGTCGGAATCTAAAACTTTACTCACTGGAGAGCTTCAAACCATATAAAATTAGAGTGTCAGTGCTCTTGTACTTAAGTTGGCATTGTGCCTTTTGTATTACATTCGGATGCAATTTCTGTGTTTCATCGTCAGTAAGAAGGTCCAAGGGATACAGTAAACCTGAAGTGAAACATCGGAATCTAAAACTGGACTCTGACGTACGGTTCAAATCAAAGAAAGTTAGAGTGTCAGCGCTCTTGTACTTAAGTCGGCATTGTGCCTATTGTATTAAATTCGGATGCAATTTATGTGTTTCATCTTCAATAAGAAGGTCCAAGGGACACAGTAAACATGAAGTGAAGTACGGAATCTAAAACTGGACTCAAAGGAGAGGTTCAAATCATAGAGAATTAGAGTGTCAGTCCTTTTGTACATAAGTCGGCATTGTGACTTTAGTATTAAATTCGGATGCAATTTCTGTGTTTCATCGTCAATAAGAAGGTCCAAGTGATACCGTAAACCTGTAGTGAAGCATCGGAATCTAAAACTGGACTCACAGAAGAGGTTCGAATCATAGACAGTTAGAGTGACAGTCCTCTTGTACTTAAGTCGGCATTGTGCCTTTTGTGTTAAATTCGGATGCAATTTCCGTGTTTCATCGTCAATAAGAAGGTCCAAAAGATACAGTAAACCTGAAGTGAAGCATCGGAATCTAAAACTGGACACACAGGAGAGGTTCAAATCATAGAGAGTTACAGTGTCAGTCCTCTTGTACTGAAGTCGGCATTGTGCATTTTGTATTAAATTGGGAAGCAATTTCTGTGTTTTATCGTCAATAAGAACGTCCAAGGTATACAGTAAACCTGAAGTGAAGCATCGGAAACTAAAACTGGGTTCACAGGAGAGGTTCAAATCATTGAAAGTTTGATTGTCAGTCCTCTTGTACTTAAGTCGGCATTGTGCATTTTGTATTAAATTCGGATGCAATTTCTGTGTTTCCTCGTCAATAAGAAGGTCCAAGGTATACAGTTAACCTGAAGTGAAGCAAAGGAATCTAAAACTGGACTCACAGGAGAGGTTCAAATCATAGAAAATAAGAGTGTCAGTCCTCTTGTACTTAAGCCCGCATTGTGCCATTTGTATTAAATTCGGATGCAATATCTGTGTTTCATCGTCAATAAGACGGTCCAAGGGGTACAGTAAACCTGAAGAGAGGCATCGGAATCTAAAACTCGACTCACAGGAGAGGTTCAAATCATAGAAAGTTAGAGTGTCAGTCCTCTTGTACTTAAGTCGGCATTGTGCCTTTTGTATTAAATTCGGATGCAATATCTGTGTTTCATTGTCAATAAGAAGGTCCAAGGGTGACAGTAAACCTGAAGTGAAGCATCGGAATCTAAATATGGACTCACAGGAGAGGTTCAAATCATAGAAATTTAGAGCGTCAGTTCACTAGTACTTAAGTCGGCATTGTGCCTTTTGAATTTAATTCCGATGCAATTTCTGTGCTTCATCGTCAAGAAGAAGGTCCACGGGATACAGTAAACCTGAAGTGAAGCATCGTAATTTAAAACTGGACTCACAGGAGAGGTTCAAATCATAGAAAGTTAGAATGTCAGTACTCTTGTACATAAGTCCGCATTGTGCCTTTTGTATTAAATTCGGATGCAATTTCTGTGTTTCATTGTCAATAAGAAGGTCCAAGGGAGACAGTAAACCTGAAGTGAAGCATCGAAATCCTAATCTGGACTCACAGGAGAGGTTCAAATCATAGAGAGTTAGAGTGTTAGCCCTCTTGTACTTAGGTCGGCATTGTGCCTTTTTTTTAAAATTCGGATGCAATTTGTGTGTTTCATCGTCAATAAGAAGGTCCAAGGGATACAGTAATCCTGAAGTGAAGCATCGGAATCTAAAACTGGACTCACAGGAGAGGTTCACATCATAGAGAGTTAGAGTGTCAGTCCTCTAGTACTTAAGTCGGCATTGTGCCATTTGTATTACATTCGGATGCAATTTCTGTGTTTCATCGTCAATAAGAAGGTCCAAGGCATACAGTAAACCTGAAGTGAAGCATCGGAATCTAAAACTGGACACACAGGAGAGGTTCAAATCATAGAATGTTAGAGTGTCAGTCCTCTTGTACTTAAGTCGGTATTGTGCCTTTTGTGTTAAATTCGGATGCAATTTCTGTGTTTCATCATCAATAAGAAAGTCCAAGGGATACAGTTAACCTGATGTGAAGCATCGGAATCTAAAACTGGACTCACAGAGGAGGTCCAAATCATAGAGAATTAGAGTGTCAGTCCTCTTGTCCTTAAGTCGGCATTGTGCCTTTCGTATTAAATTTTAATGCAATTTCTGTGTTTCATCGTGAATAAGAAGCTCCAAGGGATACAGTAAACATGAAGTGAAGCGTCGGAATCTAAAACTTTACTCACTGGAGAGCTTCAAACCATAGAAAGTTAGAGTGTCAGTGCTCTTGTACTTAAGTCGGCATTGTGCCTTTTGTATTACATTCGGATGCAATTTCTGGGTTTCATCGTCAGTAAGAAGGTCCAAGGGATACAGTAAACCTGAAGTGAAACATCGGAATCTAAAACTGGACTCTGAGGAACGGTTCAAATCAAAGAAAGTTAGAGTGTCAGTGCTCTTGTACTTAAGTCGGCATTGTGCCTATTGTATTAAATTCGGATGCAATTTATGTGTTTCATCTTCAATAAGAAGGTCCAAGGGATACAGTAAACATGAAGTGAAGTACGGAATCTAAAACTGGACTCACAGGAGAGGTTCAAATCATCGAGAATTAGAGTGTCAGTCCTCTTGTACTTAAGTCGGCATTGTGACTTTAGTATTAAATTCGGATGCAATTTCTGTGTTTCATCGTCAATAAGAAGGTCCAAGTGATACAGTAAACCTGTAGTGAAGCATCGGAATCTAAAACTGGACTCACAGGAGAGGTTCGAATGATAGAGAGTTAGAGTGTCAGTCCTCTTGTACTTAAGTCGGCATTGTGCCTTTTGTATTAAATTCGGATGCAATTTCCGTGTTTCATCGTCAATAAGAAGGTCCAAGGGATAAAGTAAACCTGCTGTGAAGCATCGGAAGCTAAAACAGGACACACAGGAGAGGTTCAAATCATAGTAAGTTAGAGTGTCAGTCCTCTTGTACTTAAATCGGCATTGCGCCTTTTGTATTAAATTCGGATGCAATATCAGTATTTCATCGTCAATAAGAAGATCCAAGGAATACAGTAAACCTGAAGTGAAGCATCGGAATCTAAAACTGGACACACCGGAGAGGTTCAAATCATAGAGAGTTGCAGTGTCAGTCCTCTTGTACTGAAGTCGGCATTGTGCATTTTGTATTAAATTGGGAAGCAATTTCTGCGTTTTATCGTCAATAAGAACGTCCAAGGTATACACTAAACCTGAAGTGAAGCATCGGAATCTAAAACTGGGTTCACAGGAGAGGTTCAAATCATTGAAAGTTTGAGTGTCAGTCCTCTTGTACTTTAGTCGGCATTGTGCATTTTGTATTATATTCGGATGCAATTTCTGTGTTTCATCGTCAATAAGAAGGTCCAAGGTATACAGTTAACCTGAAGTGAAGCATCGGAATCTAAAACTGGACTCACAGGAGAGGTTCAAATCATAGACAGTTAGAGTGTCAGTTCTCTTGTACTTAAGTCCGCATTGTGCCTTTTGTATTAAATTCGGATGCAATTTCTGTATTTCATCGTCAATAAGAAGGTCCGAGCGATACAGTAAACCTGAAGTAAAGTATCGGAATCCAAAACTGGACTCACAGGAGAGGTTCGATCATAGAAAGTTAGAGTGTCAGTCCTCTTGTACTTAAGTCGTCATTGTGCTTTTTTATTAAATTCGGATGCAATTTCTGTGTTTCATCGTCAGTAAGAAGATCCAAGGGATACAGTAAACGTGAAGTGAAACATCGGAATCTAAAACTGGACTCTGAGGAGCAGTTCAAATCAAAGAAAGTTAGAGTGTCAGTGCTCATGTACTTAAGTCGGCATTGTGCCTATTGTACTAAATTCGGATGCAATTTATGTGTTTCATCTTCAATAAGAAGGTCCAAGGGATACATTAAAAATGAAGTGAAGTACGTAATCCAAAACTAGACTCACAGGAGAGGTTCAAATCATAGAGAGTTAGAGTGTCAGTCCTCTGGTTCTTAAGCCGGCATTGTGCCTTTTGTATTAAATTTGGATGCAATTTCTGTGTGTCATCGTCAACAAGAAAGTCCAAGGGATTTAGTAAACATGAAGTGTAGCATCGGAATCTGAAACTTTACTCACAGGAGAGGTTCAAATCATAGAAAGTTAGAGTGTCAGTCCTCTTGTACTTAAGTCGGCATTGTGCCTTTTGTATTACATTCGGATGCAATTTCTCTGTTTCATCGTCAGTAAGAAGGTCCAAGGGATACAGTAAACCTGAAGTGAAGCATCGGAATCTAAAACTGGACTCTGAGCAGCGGTTCAAATGAAAGAAAGTTAATGTGTCAGTGCCCTTGTACTTAAGTCGGCATTGTACACATTGTATTAAATTCGGATGCAATTTATTAGTTTCATCTTCAATAAGAAGGGCCAAGGGATACAGTAAACATGAAGTGAAGTACGGAATCTAAAACTGGACTCACAGCAGAGGTTCAAATCATACAGAGTTGGAGTGTCAGTCCTCTTGTACTTAAGTCGGCATTGTGACTTTTGTATTAAATTCGGATGCAATTTCTGTGTTTCATCGTCAATAAGAAAAGTCCAAGTGATACAGTAAACCAGTAGTGAAGCATCGGAATCTAAAACTGGACTCACAGGAGAGGTTCGAATCATAGAGCGTTAGAGTGTCAGTCCTCTTTTACTTATGTCGGCATCGTGCCTTTTGTATTAAATTCGGATGCAATTTCTGTGTTTCATCGTCAATTAGAAGGTCCAAGGGATACAAAAAACCTGAAATGAAGCATCGGTAGCTAAAACAGGACACAAAGGAGAGGTTCAAATCATAGATAGTTAGAGTGTCAGTCCTCTTTTACTTATGTCGGCATTGTGCCTTTTGTATTAAATTCGGATGCAATTACTGTGTTTCATCTTCAATAAAAAGGTCCAAGGGATACAGTAAACCTGAAGTGAGGCATCGGAATCTAAAACTTTCCTCACAGGAGAGGTTCAAATCATAGAAAGTTAGAGTGTCAGTGCTCTTGTACTTAAGTCAAATTGTGCCTATTGTATTAAATTCGGATGCAATTTATGTTTTTCATCTTCAATAAGAATGTCCAAGGGATACAGGAAACATGAAGTGAAGCACGGAATCTAAAACTGGACTCACAGGAGAGGTTCAAATCATAGTGAATTAGAGTGTCAGTCCTCTTGTACTTAAGTCGGCATTGTGCCTTTTGTATTAAATTCGGAAGTAATTTCTGTGTTTCATCGTCAATTAGAAGGTCCAAGTCATACAGTTAACCTGTAGTGAAGCATCGGAATCTAAAACTGGACTCACAGGAGAGGTTCGAATCAAAGAGAGTTAGAGTGTCAGTCCTCTTGTACTTAAGTCGGCATGGTGCTTTTTGTATTAAATTCGGATGCAATTTCTGTGTTTCATCGTCAATAAGAAGGTTCAAGGGATACTGTAGAACTGAAGTGAAGCATCGGAAGCTAAAACAGGACACACAGGAGAGGTTCAAATCATAGAAAGTTAGAGTGTCAGTCCTCTTGTACTTAAATCGGCATTGCGCCGTTTGTATTAAAGTCGGATGCAATATCTGTATTTCATCGTCAATGAGAAGATCCAAGGGATACAGTAAACCTGAAGTGAAGCATCGGAATCTAAAACTGGACACACAGAAGAGGTTCAAATCATAGAAAGTTACAGTGTCAGTCCTCTTGTACTTAAGTCGGAATTGTGCATTTTGTATTAAATTCGGATGCAATTTCTGTGTTTCATCGTCAATAAGAAGGTCCAAGGTATACAGTTAACCTGAAGTGAAGCAACGGAATCTAAAACTGGACTCACAGGAGAGGTTCAAATCATAGAGAATTAGAGTGTCAGTCCTCTTGTACTTAAGTCGGCATTGTGCCTTTTGTATTGAATTCGGATGCAATTTCTGTGTTTCATCGTCAATAAGAAGGTCCTAGGGATACAGTAAACCTGAAGTGAAGCATCGGAATCTAAAACTGGACTCACAGGAGAGGTTCAAATCATAGAAAGTAAGTGTGTCAGTCCTCTTGTACTTAAGTCGGCATTGTGCCTTTTGTATTAAATTCGGATGCAATTTCTGTGTTTCATCGTCAATAAGATGGTCCAAGGGATACAGTAAACCTAAAGTGAAGCATCGGAATCTATAACAGGACTCACAGGAGAGGTTCAAATCATAGAAAGTGAGAGTGTCAGTCCTCCTATTCTTAAGTCGGCATTATGCTTTTGTATTAAATTCGGATGCTATTTCTGTGTTTCTTCGTCAATAAGGAGGTCCAAGGGATACAGTAAACCTGAAGTGAGGTATCGGAATCTATAACTGGACACACAGGAGCGGTTGAAATCATAGAAAGTTAGAGTGTCAGTCTTCTTGTACTTAAGTCGGCACTGTGCCTTTTGTATTAAATTCGGATGCAATTTCTGTGTTTCATCCTGAATAAGAAGGTCCAAGGGATACAGTAATCCTGAAGTGAAGCATAGGAATCTAAATCTAGACTCACAGGAGAGGTTCAAATCATAGAAAGTTAGAGTGTCAGTCCTCTTGTACTTAAGTCGGCATTGTGCCTTTTGCATTGAATTCGGGTGCAATTTCTGTGTTTCATCGTCAATAAGAAGGTCCAAGGGATACAGTAAACCTGAGGGAAGCATCGTAATCTAAAACTGGACTCGCAGGATAGGTTCAAATCATAGAAAGTGAGAGTGTCAGTTCTCTTGTACTTAAGTCGGCATTGTGCCTTTTGTATTAAGTTCGGATGCAATTTCTGTGTTTCATCGTCAATAAGATGGTCCAAGGGATACAGTAAACCTAAAGTGAAGCATCGGAATCTAAAACTGGACTCAAAGGAGACGTTCAAATCATAGAAAGTTAGAGTGTCAGTCCTCTTGTACTTAAGTCGGCATTGTGCATTTTGTTTTAAATTTGAATGCAATTTCTGTGTTTCATCGTCAATAAGAAGGTCGAGGTATACAGTAAACCTGAAGTGAAGCATCGGAAACTAAACCTGGACTCACAGGAGAGAAAGTTAGAGTGACAGTCCTCTTGTACTTAAGTCGGCATTGTGCCTTTTGTATTAAATTCGGATGCAATTTCTGTGTATAATCGTCAATTAGAAGGTCCAAGGGATACAGTAAACCTGAAGTGAAGCATCGGAATCTAAAACTGGACTCACAGGAGAGGTTCAAATCATAGAAAGTTAGAGTGTCAGTCCTCTTGTACTTAGGTCGGCATTGTGCCATTTGTATGAAATTTGGATGAAATTTCTGTGTTTCATCGTCAATACGATGGTCCAAGGGATACAGGAAACCTAAAGTGAAGCATCGGAATCTAAAACTTGACTCACAGGAGAGGTTCAAATCAAAGAAAGTGAGAGTGTCAGTCCTCTTGTTCTTAAGTCGGCATTGTGCTTTTGTATTAAATTCGGATGCAATTTCTGTGTTTCTTCGTCAATAAGGAGGTCCAAGGGATACAGTAAACCTGAAGTGAAGCATCGGAATCTAAAACTGGACCCACAGGGGAGGTTCAAATCATAGAAAGTTAGAGTGTCAGTCCTCTTGTACTTAAGTCGGCATTGTGCATTTTGTTTTAAATTTGAATGCAATTTCTGTGTTTCGTCGTCAATAAGAAGGTCGAGGTATACAGTAAACCTGAAGTGAAGCATCGGAAACTAAAACTGGACTCACAGGAGAGAAAGTTAGAGTGACAGTCCTCTTGTACTTAAGTCGGCATTGTGCCTTTTGTATTGAATTCGGATGCAATTTCTGTGTCTCATCGTGAATAAGAAGGTCCAAGGGATACAGTAAACCTGAAGTGTAGCATCGGAATCTAAAACTGGACTCACAGGAGATGTTCAAATCATAGAAAGTTAGAGTGTAAGTCCTCCTGTACTTAAGTCGGCATTGTGCCTTTTGTATTAAATTCGGATGCAATTTCTGTGTTTCATCGTCTATAAGAAGGTCCAAGGGATAGAGTAAACCTGAAGTGAAGCATCGGTATCTAAAACTGGACTCACAGGAGAGGTTCAAATCATAGAAAGTTAGAGTGTCAGTCCTCTTGTACTTCAGTCGGCATTGTGATTTTTGTATTAAATTCGGATACAATTTCTGTGTTTCATCTTCAATAAGAAGGTCCAAGGGATACAGTAAACCTGAAGTGAGGCATCGGAATCTAAGACTGGACACACAGGAGCGGTTGAAATCATAGAAAGTTAGAGTGTCAGTCCACTTGTACTTAAGTCGGCACTGTGCCTTTTGTATTAAATTCGGATGCAGTTTCTGTGTTTCATCGTCAATAAGAAGGTCTAAGGGATACAGTAATCCTGAAGTGATGCATCGCATTCTAAAACTGGACTCACAGGAAAGGTTCAAATCATAGAAAATTAGAGTGTCAGTCCTCTTGTACTTAAGTCGGCATTGTGCCCTTTGTATTAAATTCGGATGCAATTTCTGTGTTTCATCGTCAATAAGAAGGTCCAAGTGATACAGTAAACCTGAAGTGAAGCATCGGAATCTAAAACTGGACTCACAGGAGAGGTTCAAATTGTAGGGAGTTAGAGTGTCAGTCCTCTTGTACTTGAGTCGGCACTATGCCTTTTGTATTAAATTCGGATGCAATTTCTGTGTTTCATCGTCATTAAGAAGGTCCTAGGGATACAGTAAACCTGAAGTGAAGCATCGGAATCTAAAACTGGACTCACAGGAGAGAAAGTTAGAGTGACAGTCCTCTTGTACTTAAGTCGGCATTGTGCCTTTTGTATTAAATTCGGATGCAATTTCTGTGTATAATCGTCAATTAGAAGGTCCAAGGGATACAGTAAACCTGAAGTGAAGCATCGGAAACTAAAACTGGACTCACAGGAGAGGTTCAAATCATAGAAAGTTAGTGTGTCAGTCCTCTTGTACTTAGGTCGGCATTGTGCCTTTTGTATGAAATTTGGATGCAATTTCTGTGTTTCATCGTCAATACGATGGTCCAAGGCATACAGGAAACCTAAAGTGAAGCATCGGAATCTAAAACTGGACTCACAGGAGAGGTTCAAATCATAGAAAGTGAGAGTGTCAGTCCTCTTGTTCTTAAGTCGGCATTGTGCTTTTGTACTAAATTCGGATGCAATTTCTGTGTTTCTTCGTCAGTAAGGAGGTCCAAGGGATACAGTAAACCAGAAGTGAAGCATCGGAATCTAAAACTGGACTCACAGGAGACGTTCAAATCATAGAAAGTTAGAGTTTTAATCCTCTTGTACTTAAGTCGGCATTGTGCCTTTTGTATTAAATTCGGTTGCAATTTCTGTGTTTCATCGTCAATAAGAAGGTCCAAGAGATACAGTAAACCTGAAGTGAAGCATCGGTATCTAAAACTGGACTCCCAGGAGAGGTTCAATTCATAGTAAGTTAGAGTGTCAGTCCTCTTGTACTTAAGTCGGCATTGTGCCTTTTGTATTAAATTCGGATGCAATTTCTGTGTTTCATCGGCAATAAGAAGGTCCAAGGGATACAGTAAACCTGACGTTAAGCATCGGTATCTAAAACTGGTCTCAGAGGAGAGGTTCATTTCATAGAAAGTTAGAGTGTCAGTCCTCTTGTACTTAAGTCGGCATTGTGCCTTTTGTACTAAATTCGGATGCAATTTCTGTGTTTCATCTTCAAAAAGAAGGTCCAAGGGATACAGTAAACCTGAAGTGAGGCATCGGAATCTAAAACTGGACACACGGGAGCGGTTGAAATCATAGAAAGTTAGAGTGTCAGTCCTCTTGTACTTAAGTCGGCACTGTGCCATTTGTATTAAATTCGGATGCAGTTTCTGTGTTTCATAGTCAATAAGAAGGTCCAAGGGATACAGTAATCCTGAAGTTAAGCATAGGAATCTAAAGCTGGACTCACAGGAGAGGTTCAAATCATAGAAAGTTAGAGTGTCAGTCCTCTTTTACTTAAGTCGGCATTGTTCCTTTTGTATTGAATTCGGATGCAATTTCTCTGTTTCATCGTCAAAAAGAAGGTCCAAGGGATACAGTAAACCTAAAGTGAAGCATCGGATTCTAAAACTGGACTCAAAGGAGACGTTCAAATCATAGAAAGTTAGAGTGTCAGTCCTCTTGTACTTAAGTCGGCATTGTGCATTTTGTTTTAAATTTGAAAGCAATTTCTGTGTATCATCGTCAATAAGGAGGTCCAAGGGATACAGTAAACCTGAAGTGAAGCATCGGAATCTAAAACTGGACTCACAGGAGAGAAAGTTAGAGTGACAGTCCTCTTGTTCTTAAGTCGGTACTGTGCCTTTTGTATTTAATTCGGATGCAATTTCTGTGTATCATCGTCAATTAGAAGGTCCAAGGGATACAGTAAACCTGAAGTGAAGCATCGGAATCTAAATTTGGACTCACAGGAGAGGTTCAAATCATAGAAAGTTAGAGTGTCAGTCCTCTTGTACTTAAGTCGGCATTGTGCCTTTTGTATGAAATTTGGATGCAATTTCTGTGTTTCATCGTCAATACGATGGTCCAAGGGACACAGGAAACCTAAAGTGAAGCATCGGAATCTAAAACTGGACTCACAGGAGAGGTTCAAATCATAGAAAGTGAGAGTGTCAGTCCTCTTGTACTTAAGTCGGCATTGTGCATTTTGTTACAAATTTGAATGCAATTTCTGTGTTTCATCGTCAATAAGAAGCTCCAAGGGATACAGTAAACCAGAAGTGAAGCATCGGGATCTAAAACTGGACTCACAGGAGATATTCAAATCATAGAAAGTTAGAGTGTCAGTCCTCTTGTACTTAAGTCGGCATTGTGCCTTTTGTATTAAATTCGGATGCAATTTCTGTGTTTCCTCGTCTATAAGAAGGTCCAAGGGATAGAGTAAACCTGAAGTGAAGCATCGGTATCTAAAACTGGACTCACAGGAGAGGTTCAAATCATAGATAGTTAGAGTGTCAGTCCTCTTGTACTTAAGTCGGCATTGTGCCTTTTGTATTAAATTCGGATACAATTTCTGTGTTTCATCTTCAATAAGAAGGTCCAAGGGATACAGTAAACCTGAAGTGAGGCATCGGAATCTAAGACTGGACACTAAGGAGTGGTTGAAATCAAAGAAAGTTAGAGTGTCAGTCCTCTTGTACTTAAGTCGGCACTGTGCCTTTTGTATTAAATTCGGATGCAGTTTCTGTGTTTCATCGTCAATAAGAAGGTCCAAGGGATACTGTAAACCTGAAGTGAAGCATTGGAATCTAATACTGGACTTACTGGAGAGGATCAAATCATAGAGAGTTAGAGTGTCATTCCTCTTGTACTTAAGTCGGCATTGTGCCTCTTGTAGTAAATTCGGATGCAGTTTCTGCGTTTCATCATCAATAAGAAGGTCCAAGGGATACAGTAAACCTGAAGTGAAGCATCGGAAACTAAAACTGGACTCACCGCAGAGGTTCAAATCATAGAAAGTTAGAGTATCAGTCCTCTTGTACTTAAGTCGGCAATGTGCCTTTTGTATTAAATTCGGATGCAATTACTGAGTTTCATCGCCAATAGGAAGGTCCAAGGGATACAGTAAACCTGAAGTGAAGCATCGAAATCTAAAACTTGACTCAAAGGAGAGGTTCAAATCATAGAAAGTTAGAGTGTCAGTCCTCTTGTACTTAAGTCAGCATTGTAAATTTTGTCTTAAATTCATATGCAATTTCTGTGTTTCATCGTCAATAAGAAGGTCCAAGGGATACAGTAAACCTGAAGTGAAGCATAGGAAGCTAAAACAGGGCACACAGGAAAGGTTCAAATCATAGAAAGTTAGAGTGTCAGTACTCTTGTACTTAAATCGGCATTGCGCCTTTTGTATTAAATTCTGATGCAATATCTGCATTTCATCGTCAATAAGAAGATCCAAGGGATACAGTAAACCTGAAGTGAAGCATCGGAAAATAAAACTGGACACACATTAGAGGTTCAAATCATAGAAAGTTACAGTGTCAGTCCTCTTGTACTTAAGTCGGCATTGTACATTTTGTATTAAATTGGGATGCAATTTCTTTGTTTTATCGTCAATAAGAAGGTCCGAGGTATACAGTAAACCTAAAGTGAAGCATCGGAAGCTAAAACAGGGCACACAGGAGAGGTTCAAATCATAGAAAGTTAGAGTGTCAGTCCTCTTGTACTTAAGTCGGCATTGTGCCTTTTGTATTAAATTCGGATGCATTTTCTGTGTTTCATCTCCAATAAGAAGGTCCAAGGGATACTGTAAACCTGAAGTGAAGCATTGGAATCTAATACTGGACTTACTCGAGAGGATCAAATCATAGAGAGTTAGAGTGTCATTCCTCTTGTACTTAAGTCGGCATTGTGCCTTTTGTAGTAAATTCGGATGCAATTTCTATGTTTCATCGTCAATAAGAAGGTTTAAGGGATACAGTAAACCTGAAGTGAAACATCGGAATCTAAAACTGCACTCACAGGAGAGGTTCAAATCATAAAAAGTTAGAGTGTCAGTCTCTTGTACCTAATTCGCCATTGTGCCCTTTGTATTAAATTCGGATGCAATTTCTGTGTTTCATCGTCAATAAGAAGATCCAAGGGATACAGTAAACCTGAAGTGAAGCATCGGTATCTAAAACTGGACTCACCGCAGAGGTTCAAATCATAGAAAGTTAGAGTGTCAGTCCTCTTGTACTTAGGTCGGCATTGTGCTTTTTTATTAAATTCGGATGCAATTACTGTGTTTCATCGCCAATAGGAAGGTCCAAGGGATACAGTAAACCTGAAGTGAAGCATCGGAATCTAAAACTGGACTCAAAGGAGAGGTTCAAATCATAGAAAGTTAGAGTGTCAGTCCTCTTGTACTTAAGTCAGCATTGTGCATTTTGTATTAAATTCGGATGCAATTTCTGTGTTTCATCGTCAATAAGAAGGTCCAAGGGATGCAGTAAACCTGAAGTGAAGCATCGGAAGCTAAAACAGGGCACACAGGAGAGGTTCAAATCATAGAAAGTTAGAGTGTCAGTCCTCTTGTACTTAAATCGGCATTGCGCCTTTAGTATTAAATTGGGATGCAATATCTGTATTTCATCGTCAATAAGAAGATCCAAGGGATACAGTAAACCTGAAGTGAAGCATCGGAAAAAAAACTTGACACACAGGAGAGGTTCAAATCATAGAATGTTAGAGTGTCAGCGCTCTTGTACTTAAGTCGGCATTGTGCCTATTGTATTATATTCGGATGCAATTTATGTGTTTCATCTTCAATAAGAAGGTCCAAGGGATACAGTAAACATGAAGTGAAGCACGGAATCTAAAACTGGACTCACAGGAGAGGTTCAAATCATAGAGAGTTAGAGTGTCAGTCCTCTTGTACTTAAGTCGGCATTGTGCCTTTGTATTAAATTCGGATGCAATTTCTGTGTTTCATCGCCAATAAGATGGTCCCAGTGATACAGTAAACCTGTAGTAAAGCATCGGAATCTAAAACTGTACTAACAGGAGAGGTTCGAATCATAGAGAGTTAAAGGGTCGGTCCTCTTGTACTTAAGTCAGCATTGTGCCTTTTGTATTCAATTCGGATGCAATTACTGTGTTTCATTGTCAATAATAAGATCCAAGGGATACAGTAAACCTGAAGTGAAGCATTGGAAAGTAAAACTGGACACACAGGAGAGGTTCAAATCATAGAAAGTTACAGTTTCAGTCCTCTTGTACTTAAGTCGGCATTGTACATTTTGTATTAAATTGGGATGCAATGTCTTTGTTTTATCGTCAATAACCAGGTCCAAGGTATACAGTAAACCTGAAGTGAAGCATCGGAAGCTAAAACAGGGCACACAGGAGAGGTTCAAATCATAGAAAGTTAGAGTGTCAGTCCTCTTGTACTGAAGTCGGCATTGTGCCTTTTGTATTAAATTCGGATGCAATTTCTGTGTTTCATCTCCAATAAGAAGGTCCAAGGGATACTGTAAACCTGAAGTGAAGCATTGGAATCTAATACTTGACTTACTGGAGAGGATCAAATCATAGAAAGTTAGAATGTCAGTCCTCTTGTATTTAAGTCGGCATTGTGCCTTTTGTATTAAATTCGGATGCAATTTCTGAGTTTCATCGTCAATCAGAAGGTTTAAGGGATACAGTAAACCTGAAGTGAAACATCGGAATCCAAAACTGCACTCACAGGAGAGGTTCAAATCATAGAAAGTTACAGTGTCAGTCCTAATGTACTTAAGTCGGCATTGTACATTTTGTATTAAATTGGGCTGCAATTTCTTTGTTTTATCGTCAATACGAAGGTACAAGGTATACAGTAAACCTGAAGTGAAGCATCGGAATCTAAAACTGGCCTCACAGGAGTGGTTCAAATCATAGAAAGTTTGAGTGTCAGTCCTCTTGTACTTAAGTCGACACTATGCCTTTTCTATTAAATTCGGATGCAATGTCTGTGTTTCATCGTCAATAATAAGGTCCAAGGGAAACCTGAAGTGAAGCATCGGAATCTAATACTGGTCTCACAGGAAAGGTTCAAAACAAAGAGAGTAAGAAGAGTCGGTCTTTTCGTACTTAATTCGGCATTGTGCCTTTTGTATTAAATTCGGATGCAATATCTGTGTTTCATCGTCAATAAGAAGGTCCAAGGGATTCAGTAAACCTGAAGTGAAGCATCGGAAGCTAAAACAGGGCACACAGGAGATGTTCTAATCATAGAAAGTTAGAGTGTCAGTGCTCTTGTACTTAAGTCGGCATTGTGCCTTTTGTATTAAATTCGGATGCAATTTCTGTGTTTCATCTCCAATAAGAAGGTCCAAGGGATACTGTAAACCTGAAGTGAAGCATTGGAATCTAATACTGGACTTACTGGAGAGGATCAAATCATAGAGAGTTAGAGTGTCATTCCTCTTGTACTAAAGTTGGCATTGCGCCTTTTGTAGTAAATTCAGATGCAATTTCTGTGTTTCATCGTCAATAGGAAGGTACAAGTGTTACAGTAAACCAGACGTGAAGCATCGGAATCTAAATCTGGACTCACAGGTGAGGTTCAAATCATAGAAAGTTAGAGTGTCAGTTCTCTTGTACTTAAGTCGGCATTGTGCCTTTTGTATTAAATTCGGATGCAATTTCTGTGTTTCATCGTCAATAAGAAGATCCAAGGGATACAGTAAACCTGAAGTGAAGCATCGGAATCTAAAACTGGACGCACCGCAGAGGTTCAAATCATAGATAGTTAGAGTGTAAGTCCTCTTGTACTTAAGTCGGCATTGTGCCTTTTGTATTAAATTCGGATGCAATTACTGTGTTTCATCGCCAATAGGAAGGTCCAAGGGATACAGTACACCAGAAGTGAAGCATCGGAATCTAAAACTTGACTCTGAGGAGAGGTTCAAATCATAGAAAGTTAGAGTGTCAGTCCTCTTGTACTTAAGTCAGCATTGTGCATTTTGTATTAAATTCGGTTGCAATTTCTGTGTTTCATCGTCAATAAGAAGGTCCAAGGGATACAGTAAACCTGAAGTGAAGCATCGGAAGCTAAAATAGGGCACACAGGAGAGGTTCAAATCTTAGAACGTTAGAGTGTCAGTCCTCTTGTACTTCAATCGGCATTGCGCCTTTTGTATTAAATTCGGATGCAATATCTGTATTTCATCGTCAATAAGAAGATCCAAGGGATACAGTAAACCTGAAGTGAAGCATCGGAAAATAAAACTGGACACACAGGAGAGGTTCAAATCATAGGAAGTTACAGTGTCAGTCCTCTTGTACTTAAGTCGGCATTGTACATTTTGTATTAAATTGGGATGCAATTTCTTTGTTTTATCGTCAATAAGAAGGTCCAAGGTATACAGTAAACCTGAAGTGAAGCATCGGAATCTAAAACTGGACTCACAGGAGAGGTTCAAATCATAGAAAGTTTGAGTGTCAGTCCCCTTGTACTTAAGTCGGCATTGTGCCTCTTCTATTAAATTCGGATGCAATGTCTGTGTTCCATCGTCACTAAGAAGGTCCAAGGGAAACCTGAAGTGAAGCATCGGAATCTAAAACTGGTCTCACAGGAAAGGTTGAAAACAAGGAGAGTAAGAAGAGTCGGTCTTTTCGTACTTAATTCGGCATTGTGCGTTTTGTATTAAATTCGGATGCCATTTCTGTGTTTCATCGTCAATAAGAAGGTCTAAGGGATACAGTAAACCTGAAGTGAAGCATTGGAATCTAAAACTGGATTCACGGGTGAGGTTCAAATCGTAGAAAGTTAGAGTGGCAGTCCTCTTGTACTTAAGTGGGCATTGTGCTTTTGTATTAAATTCGGATGCAATTTCTGAATTCCATCGTCAATAAGAAAGTCCAAGGGATACAGTAAACCTGATGTGAAGCATCGGAATCTAACACTGGACTCACAGGAGAGGTTCAAATCATAGAGAGTTAGAGTGTCAGTCCTCTTGTACTTAAGTGGGCATTGTGCCTTTTGTATTAAATTCGGATGCAATTTCTGTGTTTCATCGTCAATAAGAAGGGCCAAGGGATACAGTTAACCTGAAGTGAAGCATCGGATTCAAAAACTGGACTCACTGGAGAGGTTCAAATTATAGAAAGTTAGAGTGTCAGTCCTCTTGTACTTGAGTCGGCATTGCGCCTTTTGCTTTAAATTCGGATGCAATTTCTGTGTTTCATCGTCAATAAGAAGGTGCAAGGGATACAGGAAACCTGAAGTGAAGCATCGGAATCCAAAACTGGACTCACAGGAGAGGTTCAAATCATAGAGAGTTAGTTTGTCAGTCCTCTTGTACTTAGGTCGGCATTGTGACTTTTGTATTAAATTCGGGTGCGCATTCAGTGTTTCATCGTCAATAAGAAGGTCCAAGGGATACAGTAAACCTGAAGTGAAGCATCGGAATCTAAAACTGGACTCACAGGAGAGGTTCAAATCACAGAGATTTAGTGTGTCGGTCCTCTTGTACTTAAGTCGGCATTGTGCCTTTTGTATTAAATTCGGGTGCAATTTCTGTGTTTCATCTCCAATAAGAAAGTCCAAGGGATACTGTAAACCTGAAGTGAAGCATTCGAATCTAATACTCGACTTACTGGAGAGGATCAAATCATAGAGAGTTAGAGTGTCATTCCTCTTGCACTTAAGTCGTCATTGTGCCTTTTGTAGTAAATTCGGATACAATTTCTGTGTTTCATCGTCAATAAGAAGGTCCAAGTGATACAGTAAACCTGACGTGAAGAATCGGAATCTAAAACTGGACTCACAGGAGAGGTTAATATCATAGAAAGTTAGAGTGTCAGTCCTCTTGTACTTAAGTCGGCATTGTGCGTTTTGTATTAAATTCGGATGCAATTTCTGAGTTTCATCGTCAATAAGAAGGTTTAAGGGATACAGTAAACCTGAAGTGAAACATCGGAATCTAAAACTGCACTCACAGGAGAGGTTCAAATCATAGAAGGTTAGAGTGTCAGTCCTCTTGTACTTAAGTTGGCATTGTGCCTTTTGAATTAAATTCGGATGCAATTTCTGAGTTTCATCGTCAATAAGAAGGTCCGTGGGATACAGTAAACCTGAAGTGAAGCATCGGAATATAAAACTGGACACGTAGGAGAGGTTCAAATCATAGAAAGTTACAGTGTCAGTCCTCTTGTACTTAAGTCGGCATTGTAAATTTTGTATTAAATTGGGATGCAATTTCTTTGTTTTATCGTCAATAAGAAGCTAATAGGTATACAGTAAACCTAAAGTGAAGCATCGGAATCTAAAACTGGACTCACAGGAGAGGTTCAAATCATAGAAAGTTTGAGTGTCAGTCCTCTTGTACTTAAGTCGACATTACGCCTTTTCTATTAAATTCGGATGCAATGTCTGTGTTTCATCGTCAATAAGAAGGTCCAAGGGAAACCTGAAGTGAAGCATCAGAATCTAATACTGGTCTCACAGCAAAGGTTCAAAACAAGGAGAGTAAGAAGAGTCGGTCTTTTCGTACTTAATCCGGCATTGTGCCTTTTGTATTAAATTCGGATGCAATTTCTGTGTTTCATTGTCAATAAGAAGGTCCAAGGGATACAGTAAACCTGAAGTAAAGCATCGGAATCTATAACTGGACTCACAGGAGAGGTTCAAATCATAGAAAGTTAAAGTGTCAGTCCTCTTGTACTTAAGTCCGCATTGTGCCTTTTGTATTAAATTCGGGTGCAATTTCTGTGTTTCATCGTCGATAAGAAGGTCCATGCCATACAGTACACCTGAAGTGAAGTATCGGAATCTAAAACTGGACTCAAAGGAGAGGTTCAAATCATAGAAAGTTAGAGTGTCAGTCCTCTTGTACTTAAGTCAGCATTGTGCATTTTGTATTAAATTCGGATGCAATTTCTGTGTTTCATCGTCAATAAGAAGGTCCATGGGATACAGTAAACCTGAAGTGAAGCATCGGAAGCTAAAACAGGGCACACAGGAGAGGTTCAAATAATAGAAAGTTAGAGTGTCAGTCCTATTGTACTTAAATCGGCATTGCGCCTTTTGTATTAAATTCGGATGCCATATCTGTATTTCATCGTCAATAAGAAGATCCATGGGATACAGTAAACCTGAAGTGAAGCATCGGAATATAAAACTGGACACGTAGGAGAGGTTCAAATCATAGAAAGTTACAGTGTCAGTCCTCTTGTACTTAAGTCGGCATTGTAAATTTTGTATTAAATTGGGATGCAATTTCTCTGTTTTATCGTCAATAAGAAGCTAATAGGTATGCAGTAAACCTAAAGTGAAGCAACGGAATCTAAAACTGGACTCACAGGACAGGTTCAAATCATAGAAAGTTTGAGTGTCAGTCCTCTTGTACTTAAGTCGACATTACGCCTTTTCTATTAAATTCGGATGCAATGTCTGTGTTTCATCGTCAATAAGAAGGTCCAAGGGAAACCTGAAGTGAAGCATCAGAATCTAATACTGGTCTCACAGCAAAGGTTCAAAACAAGGAGAGTAAGAAGAGTCGGTCTTTTCGTACTTAATCCGGCATTGTGCCTTTTGTATTAAATTCGGATGCAATTTCTGTGTTTCATCGTCAATAAGAAGGTCCAAGGGATACAGTAAACCTGAAGTGATGCATCAGAATCTAAAACTGGACTCACAGGAGAGGTTCAAATCATACAAATTTAGAGTGCCAGTTCTCTTGTATTTAAGTAGGCATTGTGCCTTTTGAATTTAATTCCGATGCAATTTCTGTGCTTCATCGTCAATAAGAAGGTCCAAGGGATACAGTAAACCTGAAGTAAAGCATCGGAATCTATAATTGGACTCACTGTAGAGGTTCAAATCATAGAAAGTTAAAGTGTCAGTCCTCTTGTACTTAAGTCCGCATTGTGCCTTTTGTATTAAATTCGGATGCAATTTCTGTGTTTCATCGTCAATAAGAAGGTCCAAGCGATACAGTAAACCTGAAGTGAAGTATCGGAATCTAAAACTGGACTCAAAGGAGAGGTTCAAATCATAGAAAGTTAGAGTGTCAGTCCTCTTGTACTTAAGTCAGGATTGTGCCTTTTGTATTAAATTCAGATGCAATTTCTGTGTTTCATCGTCAATAAGAAGGTCCAATGGATACAGTAAACCTGAAGTGAAGCATCGGAATCTGAAACTGGACTCACAGGAGAGGTTCGATGATAGTAATTTAGAGTGTCAGTCCTCTTGTACTTAAGTCGGCATTGTGCCTTTTGTATTAAATTCGGATGCAATTTCTGTGTTTCATCGTAAATAAGAAAGTCCAAGGGATACAGTAAACCTGAAGTGAAGCACGGAATCTAAAACGGGACTCACAGGTGAGGTTCAAATCACAGAAAGTTAGAGTGTCAGTGCTGTTGTACTTAAGTCGGCATTGTGCGTTTTGTATTAAATTCGGATGCAATTTCTGTGTTTCATCTCCAATAAGAAAGTGCAAGGGATACTGTAAACCTGAAGTGAAGCATTCGAATCTAACACTCGACTTACTGGAGAGGATCAAATCATAGAGAGTTAGAGTGGCATTCTTCTTGCACTTAAGTCGGCATTGTGCCTTTTGTAGTAAATTCGGATGCAATTTCTGTGTTTCATCGTCAATAACAAGGTCCAAGTGATACAGTAAACCTGACGTGAAGCATCGGAATCTAAATCTGGACTCACAGGAGAGGTTCAAATCATAGAAAGTTAGATTGTCAGTCCTCTTGTACTTAAGTCGGCATTGTGCCTTTTGTATTAAATTCGGATGCAATTGCTGATTTCATCGTCAATAAGAAGGTTTAAGGGATACAGTAAACCTGAAGTGAAACATCGGAATCTAAAACTGCACTCACAGGAGAGGTTCAAATCATAGAAAGTTAGAGTGTCAGTCCTCTTGTACTTAAGTTGGCATTGTGCCTTTTGAATTAAATTCGGATGCAATTTCTGTGTTTCATCGTCAATAAGAAGATCCATGGGATACAGTAAACCTGAAGTGAAGCATCGGAATCTAAAACTGGACTCAAAGGAGAGGTTCAAATCGTAGAAAGTTAGAGTGTCAGTCCTCTTGTACTTAAGTCAGCATTGTGCATTTTGTATTAAATTCGGATGCAATTTCTGTGTTTCATCGCCAATAAGAAGGTCCAAGGTATACAGTAAACCTGAAGTGATGCATCGGAAGCTAAAACAGGGCACACAAGAGAGGTTCAAATAATAGAAAGTTAGAGTGTCAGTCCAATTGTACTTAAATCGGCATTGCGCCTTTTGTATTAAATTCGGATGCAATAACTGTATTTCATCGTCAATAAGAAGATCCGTGGGATACAGTAAACCTGAAGTGAAGCATCGGAATATAAAACTGGACACATAGGAGAGGTTCAAATCATAGAAAGTTACAGTGTCAGTCCTCTTGTACTTAAGTCGGCATTGTTCATTTTGTATTAAATTGGGATGCAATTCCTTTGTTTTATCGTCAATAAGAAGCTAATAGGTATACAGTAATCCTAAAGTGAAGCATCGGAATCTAAAACTGGACTCACAGGAGATGTTCAAATCATAGAAAGTTTGAGTGTCACTCCTCTTGTACTTAAGTCGACATTACGCCTTTTGTATTAAATTCGGATGCAATTTCTGTGTTTCATCGTCAATAAGAAGGTCCAAGCGATACAGTAAACCTGAAGTGAAGTATCGGAATCTAAAACTGGACTCAAAGGAGAGGTTCAAACCATAGAAAGTTAGAGTGTCAGTCCTCTTGTACTTAAGTCAGGATTGTGCCTTTTGTATTAAATTCAAATGCAATTTCTGTGTTTCATCGTCAATAAGTAGGTCCAAGGGATACAGTAAACCTGAAGTGAAGCATCAGAATCTGAAACTGGACTCACAGGAGAGGTTCGATGATAGTAATTTAGAGTGTCATTCCTCTTGTACTTAAGTCGTCATTCTGCCTTTTGTATTAAATTCGGATGCTATTTCTGTATTTCGTCGTCAATAAGAAGGTCCAAGGGATACAGTAAACCTGAAGTGAGGCATCGGAATCTAAAACTGGACTCACAGAGGAGATTCAAATCATAGAGAGTTAGAGTGTCAGTCCTCTTGTACTTAAGTCGGCATTGTGCCTTTTGTATTAAATTCGGATGCAATTTCTGTGTTTCATCGTCAATATGAAGGTCCAAGTGATACAGTAAACCTGTAGTAAAGCATCGGAATCTAAAACTGGACTAACAGGAGAGGTTCGAATCATAGAGAGTTAAAGGGTCAGTCCTCTTGTACGTAAAGTCAGCATTGTGCCTTTTGTATTCAATTCGGATGCAATTACTGTGTTTCATCGTCAATAAGAAGGTCCAAGGGATTCAGTAAACCTGAAGTGAAGCATCGGAAGCTAAAACAGTTCACACAGGAGAGGTCCAAATCATAGAAAGTTAGAGTGTCAGTGCTCTTGTACTTAAGTCGGCATTGTGCCTTTTGTATTAAATTCGGATGCAATTTCTGTGTTTCATCTCCAATAAGAAGGTCCAAGGGATACTGTAAACCTGAAGTGAAGCATTGGAATCTAATACTGGACATACTGGAGAGGATCAAATCATAGAGAGTTAGAGTGTCATTCCTCTTGTACTTAAGTTGGCATTGTGCCTTTTGTAGAAAATTCGGATGCAATTTCTGTGTTTCATCGTCAATAAGAAGGTCCAAGTGATACAGTAAACCTGACGTGAAGCATCGGAGTCTATATCTGGACTCACAGGAGAGGTTCAAATCATAGAAAGTTAGAGTGTCAGTCCTCTTGTACTTAAATCGGCATTGTGCCTTTTGTATTAAATTCGGATGCAATTTCTGAGTTTCATCGTCAATAAGAAGGATTAAGGGATACAGTAAACCTGAAGTGAAACATCTGAATCTAAAACTGGACTCACAGGAGAGGTTCAAATCATAGAAAGTTAGAGTGTCGGTCCTCTTGTACTTAAGTCGGCATTGTGCCTTTTGTATTAACTTCGGATGCAATTTCTGTATTTCATCGTCAATAAGAAGATCCAAGGGATACAGTAAACCTGAAGTGAAGCATCGGAATCTAAAACTGGACTCACCGCAGAGGTTCAAATCATAGAAAGTTAGAGTGTCAGTGCTCTTGTACTTAAGTCGGCATTGTGCCTTTGTATTAAATTCGGATGCAATTACAGTGTTTCATCGCCAATAGGAAGGTAAAAAGGGATACAGAAAACCTGAAGTGAAGCATCGGAATCTAAAACTGGACTCAAAGCAGAGGTTCAAATCATAGAAAGTTAGGGTGTCAGTCCTCTTGTACTTAAGTCAGCATTGTGCATTTTGTATTAAATTCGGATGCAATATCTGTGTTTCATCGTCAATAAGAAGGTCCAAGGGATACAGTAAACCTGAAGTGAAGCATCGGAAGCTAAAACAGGGCACACAGGAGAGGTTCAAATCATAGAAAGTTAGAGTGTCAGGCCTCTTGTACTTAAATCGGCATTGCGCCCTTTGTATTAAATTCAGAAGCAATATCTGTATTTCATTGTCAATAGGAAGATCCAAGGGATACAGTAAACCTGAAGTGAAGCATCGGAAAATAAAACTGGACACACAGGAGAGGTTCAAATCATTGAATGTTACAGTGTCAGTCCTCTTGTACTTAAGTCGGCATTGTACATTTTGTATTAAATTGGGATGCAATTTCTTTGTTTTATGCTCAATAAGAAGGTCCAAGGTATACAGTAAACCTGAAGTGAAGCAACGGAATCTAAAACTGGACTCACAGGAGAGGTTCAAACCATAGAAAGTTTAAGTGTCAGTCCTATTGTACTTAAGCCGACATTGTGCCTTTTCTATTAAATTCGGATGCAATGTCTGTGTTTCATCGTCAATAAGAAGGTCCAAGGGAAACCTGAAGTGAAGCATCGGAATCTAAAACTGGTCTCACAGGAAAGGTTCAAAACAAAGAGAGTAAGAAGAGTCGGTCTTTTCGTACTTACTTCGGCATTGGGCCTTTTGTATTAAATTCGGATGCAATTTCTGTGTTTCATCGTCAATAAGAAGGTCCAAGGGGTTACAGTAAACCTGAGGTGAAGCATCGGAATCTAAAACTGGACTCACAGGAGAGGTTCAAATCATAGAAATTTAGAGTGTCAGTTCTATTGTACTTAAGTCGGCATTGTGCCTTTGGATTTTAATTCCGATGCAATTTCTGTGCTTCATCGTCAATAAGAAGGTCCAAGGGATACAGTAAACCTGAAGTGAAGCATCGGAATCTATAACTGGACTCACAGGAGAGGTTCAAATCATAGAAAGTTAGAGTGTCAGTCCTCTTGTACTTAAGTCCGCATTGTGCCTTTTGTATTAAATTCGGATGCAATTTCTGTGTTTCACCGTCAATAAGAAGGTCCAAGCGATACAGTACACCTGAAGTGAAGCATCGGAATCTAAAACTGGACTCAAAGGAGAGGTTCAAATCATAGAAAGTTAGAGTGTCAGTCCTCTTGTACTTAAGTCAACATTGTGCCTTTTGTATTAAATTCAGATGCAATTTCTGTGTTTCATCGTCAATAAGAAGGTCCAAGGGATACAGTAAACCTGAAGTAAAGCATCGGAATCTAAAACTGGACTCACAGGAGGGGTTCGGTGATAGTAATTTAGAGTGTCAGTCCTCTTGTACTTAAGTCGTCATTGTGCCTTTTGTATTAAATTCGGATGCTATTTCTGTGTTTCGTCGTCAATAAGAAGGTCCAAGGGATACAGTAAACGTGAAGTGAAGCATCGGAATCTAAAACTTTACTCACAGGAGAGGTTCAAATCATACAATGTTAGAGTGTCAGTCCTCTTGTACTTAAGTCGGCATTGTGACTTTTGTATTAAATTCGGATGCAATTTCTGTGTTTCATCGTCAATAAGAAGGTCCAAGTGATACAGTAAACCTATAGTGAAGCATCGGAATCTAAAACTGGACTCACAGGAGAGGTTCGAATCATAGTGAGTTAGAGTGTCAGTCCACTTGTACTTAAGTCGGCAATGTGCCTTTTGTATTAAATTCGAATGCAATTTCTGCGTTTCATCGTCAGTAAGAAGGTCCCAGGGATACAGTAAACCTGAAGTGAAGCATCGGAAGCTAAAACAGGGCACACAGGAGAGGTTCAAATCATAGAAAGTTAGAGTGTCAGTCCTCTTGTACTTAAATCGGCATTCCGCCTTTTGTATTAAATTCGGATGCAATATCTGTATTTCATCGTCAATAAGAAGATCCAAGGGATACAGTAAACCTGAAGTGAAGCATCGGAAAATAAAACTGGACACACAGGAGAGGTTCAAATCGTAGAAAGTTACAGTGTCAGTCCTCTTGTACTTAAGTCGGCATTGTACATTTTGTATTAAATTGGGATGCAATTTCTTTGTTTTATCGTCAATAAGAAGGTCCAACGTATACAGTAAACCTGAAGTGAAGCATCGGAATCTAAAACTGGACTCACAGGAGAGGTTCAAATCATAGAAAGATTGAGTGTCAGTCCTCTTGTACTTAAGTCGACATTGTGCCTTTTCTGTTAAATTCGGATGCAATGTCTGTGTTTCATCGTCAATAAGAGGGTCTAAGGTAAACCTGAAGTGAAGCATCGGAATCTAAATCTGGTCTCACAGGAAAGGTTCAAACCAAAAAGAGTAGGAAGAGTCGGTCTTTTCGTACTTAATTCGGCATTGTGCCTTTAGTATTAAATTCGGATGCAATTTCTGTGTTTCATCGTCAATACGAAGGTCCAAGGGATACAGTAAACCTGAAGTGAAGCATCGGAATCGAAAAGTGGACTCACAGGAGAGGTTCAAATCATAGAAATTTAGAGTGTCAGTTCTCTTGTACTTAAGTCGGCATTGTGCCTTTTGAATTTAATTCCGATGCAATTTCTGTGCTTCATCGTCAAGAAGAAGGTCCAAGGGATACAGTAAACCTGAAGTGAAGCATCGGAATTTAAAACTGGACTCACATTAGAGGTTCAAATCATAGAAAGTTAGAGTGTCAGTCCTCTTGTACTTAAGTCCGCATTGTGCCTTTTGTATTAAATTCGGATGCAGTTTCTGTGTTTCATCGTCAACAAGACGGTCCAAGGGATACAGTAAACCTGAAGTGAGGCATCGGAATGTAAAACTGGACTCACAGGAGAGGTTCAAATCATAGAAAGTTAGAGTGTCAGTCCTCTTGTACTTAAGTCGGCATTGTGCCTTTTGTATTACATTCGGATGCAATTTCTGTGTTTCATCGCCAGTAAGAAGGTCCAAGGGATACAGTAAACCTGGAGTGAAGCATCGGAATCTAAAACTGGACTCTGAGGAGCGGTTCAAATCAAAGAAAGTCAGAGTGTCAGTGCTTTTGTACATAAGTCGGCATTGTGCCTATTGTATTAAATTCGGATGCAATTTATGTGTTTCATCTTCAATAAGAAGGTCCAAGGGATACAGGAAACATGAAGTCAGATACGGAATCTAAAACTGGACTCACAGGAGAGGTTCAAATCATAGAGGGTTAGAGTGTCAGTCCCCTTGTACTTAAGTCGGCATTGTGACATTTGTATTAAATTCGGATGCAATTTCTGTGTTTCATCGTCAACAAGAAGGTCCAAGCGATACAGTAAACCTAAAGTGAAGCATCGGAATCTAAAACTGGACTCAAAGGAGAGGTTCAAATCATAGAAAGTTAGAGTGTCAGTCCTCTTGTACTTAAGTCAGCATTGCGCCTTTTGTATTAAATTCAGATGCAATTACTGTGTTACATCGTCAATAAGAAGGTCCAAGGGATACAGTAAACCTAAAGTGAAGCATCGGAATCTAAAACTGGACTCACAGGAGAGGTTCGATCATAGAAATTTAGAGTGTCAGTCCTCTTGTACGTAAGTCGTCATTGTGCCTTTTGTACTAAATTCGGATGCTATTTCTGTGTTTCATCGTCAATAAGAGGGTCCAAGGGATACAGTAAACCTGAAGTGAGGCATCGAAATCTAAATCTGGACTCACAGAGGAGATTCAAATCATAGAGAGTTTGAGTGTCAGTCCTCTTGTTCTTAACTCGGCATTGTTCCTTTTGTATTAAATTCGGATGCAATTTCTGTGTTTTATCGTCAATAAGAAGGTCCAAGGGATACAGTAAACCACAAGTGAAGCATCGGAATCTAAAACGGGACTCACAGCAGAGGTTCAAATCATAGAAACTTAGAGTGTCAGTCCTCTTGTACTTAAGTCGGTATTGTGCCTTTTGTATCAAATTCGGATGCAATTTCTGTGTTTCATCGTCAATTAGAAGGTCCAAGGGATACAGTAAACCTGAAGTGAAGCATCAGAATCTAAGACTGGACTCACAGGAGAGTTTCAAATCATAGAAATTTAGAGTGTCAGTTCACTTGTACTTATGTCGGCGTTGTGCCTTTTGAATTTAATTCCGATGCAATTTCTGTGCTTCATCGTCACGATGAAGGTCCACGGGATACAGTAAACCTGAAGTGAAGCATCGGAATTTAAAACTGGACTCACAGGAGAGGTTCAAATCATAGAAAGTTAGAGTGTCAGTCCTCTTGTACTTAAGTCCGCATTGTGCCTTTTGTATTAATTTCAGATGCAATTTCTGTGCTTCATCGTCAATAAGACGGTCCAAGGGATACAGTAAACCTGAAGTGAAGCATCGGAATCTAAATCTGGACTCACAGGAGAGGTTCAAATCATAGAAAGAGAGTGTTAGTTCTCTTGTACTTAAGTCGGCATTGTTCCTTTTGTATTAAATTCGGATGCAATTTCTGTGTTTCATCGTCAATAAGAAGGTCCAAGGGATACAGTAAACCTGAAGTGAAGCATCGGAATCTAGAACTGGACTAACAGGTGAGGTTCAAATCATAGAGAGTTAGAGTGTCAGTCCTCTTGTACTTAAGTCGGCATTGTGCCTTTTGTATTACATTCGGATGCAATTTCTGTGTTTCATCGTCAATAAGATGGTCCAAGGAATAAAGTAAACCTGAAGTGAAGCATCGGAATCTAAAACTGGACTCACAGGAGAGGTTCAAATCATAGAACGTTAGAGTGTCAGTCCTCTTGTACTTATGTCGGCATTGTGCCTTTTGTTTTAATTTCGGATGCAATTTCTGTGTTTCATCGTCAATAAGAAAGTCCAAGGGATACAGTAAACCTGAAGTGAAGCATCGGAATCTAAAACTGAACTCACAGAGGAGGTTCAAATCATAGAGGGTTAGAGTGTCAGTCCTCTTGTTCTTAAGTCGGCATTGTGCCTTTTGTATTAAATTTTAATGCAATTTCTGTGTGTCATCGTCAATAAGAAGGTCCAAGGGATACAGCAAACATGAAGTGAAGGATCGCAAGCTAAAACAGGACACACAGGAGAGGTTCAGATCATAGAAAGTTTGAGTGTCAGTCCTCTTGTACTTAAATCGGCATTGCGCCTATTGTATTGATTTCGTATGCAATATCTGTATTTCATCGTCAATAAGAAGATCCAAGGGATACAGTAAACCTGATGTGATGGATCGGAATCTAAAACTGGACACACAGGAGAGGTTCAAATCATAGAAAGTTAGAGTGTCAGTCCTCTTGTACTTAAGTCGGCATTGTGCCTTTTGTATTACATTCGGATGCAATTTCTGTGTTTCATCGTCATTAAGAAGGTCCAAGGGATACAGTAAACCTGAAGTGAAGCATCGGAATCTAAAACTGGACTCTGAGGAGAAGTTCAAATTAAAGAAAGTTAGAGTGTCAGTGCTCTTGTACTTATGTCGGCATTGTGCCTATTGTATTAAATTCGGATGCAATTTATGTTTTTCATCTTCAATAATAAGGTCCAAGGGATACAGTAAACATGAAGTGAAGCACGGAATCTAAAACTGCACTCACAGGTGAGGTTCAAATCATAGTGATTTAGAGTGTCAGTCCTCTTGTACTTAAGTCGGCATTGTGCCTTTTGTATTGAATTCGGAAGCAATTTCTGTGTTTCATCGTCAATAAGAAGGTCCAAGTGATACAGTTAACGTGTAGTGAAGCATCGGAACCTAAAACTGGACTCACAGGAGAGGTTCGAATCAAAGAGAGTTAGAGGGTCAGTCCTCTGGTACTTAAGTCGGCATTGTGCCTTTTGTATTAAATTCGGATGCAATTTCTGTGTTTCATCGTCAATAAGAAGGTCCAAGGTACACAGTTATCCGGAAGTGAAGCATCGGAATCTAAAACTGGACTCACAGCAGAGGTTCAAATCACGGAAAGTTAGAGTGTCAGTCCTCTTGTGCTTAAGTCGGCATTGTGCCTTTGGTATTAAATTCGGATGCAATTTCTGTGTTTCATCGTCAATTAGAAGGTCCAAGGGATACAGTAAACCTGAAGTGAAGCATCAGAATCTAAGACTGGACTCACAGGAGAGTTTCAAATCATAGAAATTTAGAGTGTCAGTCCTCTTGTACTTAAGTCCGCATTGTGCCTTTTGTATTAATTTCAGATGCAATTTCTGTGCTTCATCGTCACGAAGAAGGTCCACGGGATACAGTAAACCTAAAGTGAAGCATCGGAATTTAAAACTGGACTCACAGGAGAGGTTCAAATCATAGAAAGTTAGAGTGTCAGTCCTCTTGTACTTAAGTCCGCATTGTGCCTTTTGTATTAATTTCAGATGCAATTTCTGTGCTTCATCGTCAATAAGACGGTCCAAGGGATACAGTAAACCTGAAGTGAAGCATCGGAATCAAAATCTGGACTCACAGGAGAGGTTCAAATCATAGAAAGAGAGTGTCAGTCCTCTTGTTCTTAAGTCGGCATTGTCCCTTTTGTATTAAATTTTAATCCAATTTCTGTGTGTCATCGTCAATAAGAAGGTCCAAGGGATACAGCAAACATGAAGTGATTCGTCGGAATCTAAAACTTTACTCACTGGAAAGGTTCAAATCATAGAAAGTTAGAGTGAAAGTCCTCTTGTACTTAAGTCGGTATTGTGCCTATTGTATTAAATTCGGATGCAATTTCTGTGTTTCATCGTCAATAAGAAGGTCCAAGGGATACAGTAAACCTGATGTGAAGGATCGCAAGCTAAAACAGGACACACAGGAGAGGTTCAAATCATAGAAAGTTGGAGTGTCAGTCCTCTTGTACTTAAATCGGCATTGCGCCTTTTGTATTAAATTCGTATGCAATATCTGTATTTCATCGTCAATAAGAAGATCCAAGGGATACAGTAAACCTGATGTGAAGGATCGCAAGCTAAAACAGGACACACAGGAGAGGTTCAAATCATAGAAAGTTGGAGTGTCAGTCCCCTTGTACTTAAATCGGCATTGTGCCTTTTGTATTAAATTCGTATGCAATATCTGTATTCATCGTCAATAAGAAGATCCAAGGGATACAGTAAACCTGATGTGATGGATCGGAATCTAAAACTGGACACACAGGAGAGGTTCAAATCATGGAAAGTTAGAGTGTCAGTCCTCTTGTACTTAAGTCGGCATTGTGCCTTTTGTATTACATTCGGATGCAATATCTGTGTTTCATCGTCATTAAGCAGGTCCAAGGGATACAGTAAACCTGAAGTGAAGCATCGGAATCTAAAACTGGACTCTGAGGAGAAGTTCAAATCAAAGAAAGTTAGAGTGTCAGTGCTCTTGTACTTATGTCGGCATTGTGCCTATTGTATTAAATTCGGATGCAATTTATGTTTTTCATCTTCAATAAGAAGGTCCAACGGATACAGTAAACATGAAGTGAAGCACGGAATCTAAAACTGCACTCACAGGTGAGGTTCAAATCATAGTGATTTAGAGTGTCAGTCCTCTTGTACTTAAGTTGGCATTGTGCCTTTTGTATTGAATTCAAAAGCAATTTCTGTGTTTCATGGTCAATAAGAAGGTCCAAGTGATACAGTTAACCTGTAGTGAAGCATCGGAACCTAAAACTGGACTCACAGGAGAGGTTCGAATCAAAGAGAGTTAGAGGGTCAGTCCTCTGGTACTTAAGTCGGCATTGTGCCTTTTGTATTAAATTCGGATGCAATTTCTGTGTTTCATCGTCAATAAGAAGGTTCAAGGAATACTGTAAACCTAAAGTGAAGCATCGGAAGCTAAAACAGGACACACAGGAGAGGTTCAAATCATAGAAAGTTAGAGTGTCAGTCCTCTTGTACTTAAATCGGCATTGCGCCTTTTGTATTAAATTCGGATGCAATATCTGTATTTCAACGTCAATAGGAAGATCCAAGGGATACAGTAAACCTGAAGTGAAGCATCGGAATCTAACACTGGACTCACAGGAGAGGTTCAAATCAGAGAAAGTTAGAGTGTCAGTCCTCTTGTACTTAAGTGGGCATTGTGCATTTTGTATTAAATTCGAATGCAATTTCTGATATCCATCGTCAATAAGAAGGTCCAAGGGATACAGTAAACCTGAAGTGAAGCATCGGAATCTAAAACTTTCCTCACAGGAGAGGGTCAAATCATAGAAAGTTAGAGTGTCAGTCCTCTTGTACTTAAGTCAGCATTGTGCCTTTTGTATTAAATTCAGATGCAATTTCTGTGTTTCGTCGTCAATAAGAAGGTCCAAGGGATACAGTAAACCTGAAGTGAAGCATCGGAATCTAACACTGGACTCACAGGAGAGGTTCAAATCATAGAAAGTTAGAGTGTCAGTCCTCTTGTTCTTAAGTCGGCATTGTGCCTTTTGTATTAAATTTGGATGCAATATCTGTGTGTCATCGTCAATAAGAAGGTCCAAGGGATACAGTAAACACGAAGTGAAGCATCGGAATCTAAAACTGGACTCACAGGAGAGGTTCAAATGATAGAAAGTTTGAGTGTCAGTCCTCTTGTACTTCAGTCGGAATTGTGCATTTTGTATTAAATTCGAATGCAATTTCTGTGTTTCATCGTCAATAAGAAGGTCCAAGGTATACAGTTATCCTGAAGTGAAGCATCGGAATCTAAAACTGGACTCACACGAGAGGTTCAAATCATAGAATGTTAGAGTGTCAGTCCTCTTGTACTTAATTCGGCATTGTGCCTTTTGTATTAAATTCGGATGCAATTTCTGTGTTTCACCGTCAATATGAAGGTCCATGCGATACAGTAAACCTGAAGTGAAGCATCGGAATCTAAAACTGGACTCAAAGGAGAGGTTCAAATCATAGAAAGTTATAGTGTCAGTCCTCTTGTACTTAAGTCAGCATTGTGCCTTTTGCATTAAATTCAGATGCAATTTCTGTGTTTCATCGTCAATAAGAAGGTCCAAGGGATACAGTAAACCTGAAGTGAAGCATCGGAATCTAACACTGGACTCACAGGAGAGGTTCAAATCATAGAAAGTTAGAGTGTCAGCCCTCTTGTACTTAACTGGGCATTGTGCATTTTGTATTAAATTCGGATGCATTTTCTGATTTCCATCGTCAATAAGATGGTCCAAGGGATACAGTAAACACGAAGTGAAGCATCGGAATCTAAAACTTTCCTCACAGGAGAGGTTCAAATCATAGAAAGTTAGAGTGTCAGTCCTCTTGTACTTAAGTCGGCATTGTACCTTTTGTATTAAATTCAGATGCAATTTCTGTGTTTCATCGTCAGTAAGAAGGTCCAAGGGATGCAGTAAACCTGAAGTGAAGCATCGGAATCTAAAACTGGACTCTGAGGAGAGGTTGAAATCAAAGAAAGTTAGAGTGTCAGTGCTCTTGTACTTACGTCGGCATTGTGCCTATTGTATTAAATTCGGATGCAATTTATGTTTTTCATCTTCAATACGAAGGTCCAAGGGATACAGTAAACATGAAGTGAAGCACGGAATCTAAAACTGGACTCACAGGAGAGGATCAAATCATAGTGATTTAGAGTGTCAGTCCTCTTGTACTTAAGTCGGTATTGTGCCTTTTGTATTAAATTCGGAAGCAATTTCTGTGTTTCATCGTCAATAAGAAGGTCCAAGTGATACAGTTAACCTGTAGTGAAGCATCGGAATCTAAATCTGGACCCACAGGAGAGGTTCGAATCTAAGAGAGTTAGAGTGTCTGTCCTCTTGTACTTAAGTCGGCATTGTGCCTTTTGTATTAAATTCGGATGCAATTTCTGTGTTTCATCGTCAATAAGAAGGTTCAGGGGATACTGTAAACCTGAAGTGAAGCATCGGAAGCTAAAACAGGACACACAGGAGAGGTTCAAATCATAGAAAGTTAGAGTGTCAGTCCTCTTGTACTTAAATCGGCATTGCGCCTTCTGTATTAAATTCGGATGCAATATCTGTATTTCATCGTCAATAAGAAGGTCCAAGGGATACAGTAAACCTGAAGTGAAGCATCGGAATCTAAAACTGGACTCATAGGAGAGGTTCAAATCATAGAAAGTTAGAGTGTCAGTCCTCTTGTACTTAATTGGGCATTGTGCCTTTTGTATTAATTTCGGATGCAATTTCTGAATTCCATCGTCAATACGAAGGTCCAAGGGATACAGTAAACTTGAAGTGAAGCATCGGAAACTAACACTGGACTCACAGGAGAGGTTCAAATCATAGAGAGTCAGAGTGTCAGTCCTCTTGTACTGAAGTGGGCATTGTGCCTTTTGTATTAAATTCGGATGCAATTTCTGTGTTTCATCGCCAGTAAGAAGGGCCAAGGGATACAGTAAACCTGAAGTGAAGCATCGGATTCTAAAACTGGACACACTGGAGAGGTTCAAAATATAGAAAGTTAGAGTGTCAGTCCTCTTGTACTTGAGTCGGCATTGCGCCATTTGCTTTAAATTCGGATGCATTTTCTGTGTTTCATCGTCAATAAGAAGGTGCAAGGGATACAGTAAACCTAAAGTGAAGCATCGGAATCTAAAACTGGACTCACAGGAGAGGTTCAAATCATAGGGAGTTAGATTGTCAGTCCTCTTGTACTTAGGTCGGCATTGTGCCTTTTGTATTAAATTAGGTTGCACATTCAGTGTTTCATCGTCAGTAAGAAGGTCCAAGGGATACAGTAAACCTGAAGTGATGCATCGGAATCTAAAACTGGACTCACAGGAGAGGTTCAAATCACAGAGATTTAGTGTGTCGGTCCTCTTGTCCTTAAGTCGGCATTGTGCCTTTTGTATTAAATTCGGATGCAATTTCTGTGTTTCATCTCCAATAAGAAGGTCCAAGGAATACTGTAAACCTGAAGTGAAGCATTGGAATCTAATACTGGACATACTGGAGAGGATCAGATCATAGAGAGTTAGAGTGTCATTCCTCTTGTACTTAAGTCGGCATTGTGACTTTCGTAGTAAATTCGGATGCAATTTCTGTGTTTCATCGTCAACAAGAAGGGCCAAGTGATACAGTAAACCTGACGTGAAGCATCGGAATCTAAAATTGGACTAACAGGAGAGGTTCAAATCATAGAAAGTTAGAGTGTCAGCCCTCTTGTACTTATGTCGGCATTGTGAATTTTGTATTAAATTGGGATGCAATTTCTGAATTTCATCGTCAATAAGAAGGTTTAAGGGATACAGTAAACCTGAAGTGGAACATCGGAATCTAAAACTGGACTCACAGGAGAGGTTCAAATCATAGAAAGTTAGAGTGTCAGTCCTCTTGTACTTAAGTCGGCATTCTGCCATTTGTATTAAATTCGGATGCAATTTCTGTGTTTCATCGTCAATAAGAAGATCCAAATGAGACAGTAAACCTGAAGTGAAGCATCGGAATCTAAGACTGGACTCACCGCAGAGGTTCATATCATAGAAAATTAGAGTGTCAGTCCTCTTGTACTTAAGTCGGCATTGTGCCTTTAGTATTAAATTCGGATGCAATTACTGCGTTTCATCGCCAATTAGAAGGTCCAAGGGATACAGTGAACCTGAAGTGAGGCATGGGAATCTAAAACTGGACTCAAAGGAGAGGTTCTAATCATAGAAAATTAGAGTGTCAGTCCTCTTGTACTTAAGGCAGCAATGTGCCTTTTGTATTAAATTCGGATGCAATTTCTGTGTTTCATCGTCAATAAGAAGTTCCAAGGGATACAGTAAACCTGAAGTGAAGCATCGGAATCTAAAACAGGAATCACAGGAGAGGTTCAAATCGTAGAAAGTTAGAGTGTCAGTCCTCTTGTACTTAAGTCGGCATTGTGCCTTTTTTTATTAAATTCGGATGGAATTTCTGTGTTTCATCGTCAATCAGAGGGTCCAAGGTATATAGTAAACCTGAAGTGAAGCATCGGAATCTAGAACTGGACTCACAGGAGAGGTTCAAATCATAGAGAGTTCGAGTGTCAGTCCTCTTGTACTTAAGTCGCATTATGCCTTTCGTATTAAATTCGGATGCAATTTCTGTTTTTCATCGTCGATAAGAAGGTCCAAGGTATACAGTAAACCTGAAGTGAAGCATCGGAATCTAAAACTGGACTCACAGGAGAGGTTCAAATCATAGAAAGTTAGAGTGTCAGTCCTCTTGTACTTAAGTTGGCATTGTGCCTTTTGTATTAAATTTGGATGCAATTTCTGTGTTTCATCGTCAATAAGAAGGTCCAAGGGATACAGTAAACCTGAAGTGAAGCATCGGAAACTAAAACTGGACTCAAAGGAGAGGTTCAAATCATAGAGAGTTAGAGTTCAGACCACTTGTACTTAAGTGGGCATTGTGCCTTTTGTATTAAATTCGGATGCAATTTCTGTGTTTCATCGAAAATAAGAGGGTCCAAAGGATACAGTAAACCTGAAATGAAGCATCGGATTCTAAAACTGGACTCACAGGAGAGGTTCAAATCATAGAAAGTTAGAGTGTCAGTCCTCTCGTACTTATGTCGTCATTATGCCTTTTGTATAAAATTCGGATGCAATTTCTGTGTTTCTTCGTCAATAAGAAGGTCCTAGGGATACAGTCAACCTGAAGTGTAGCATCGGAATCTAAAACTGGACTAACAGGAGTGGTTCAAATCATAGAGAGTTAGAGTGTCAGTCCTCTTGTACTTAAGTCGGCATTGTGCCTTTTGTATTAAATTCGGATGCAATTTCTGTGTTTCATCGTCAATAAGAAGGTCCAAGGTATACAGTAAACCTGAAGTGAAGCATCGAAATGTAGAACTGGACTCAAAGGAGAGGTTCAAATTATAGAGAGTTAGAGTGTCAGTGCTCTTGTACTTAAGTCGGCATTGTGCCTTTAGTATTAAATTCGGATGCAATTACTGCGTTTCATCGCCAATAAGAAGGTCCAAGGGATACAGTAAACCTGAAGTGAAGCATCGGAATCTAAAACTGGACTCAAAGGAGAGGTTCAAATCATAGAAAATTAGTGTGTCAGTCCTCTTGTACTTTAGTCAGCATTGTGCCTTTTGTCTTAAATTCAAATGCAATTTCTGTGTTTTATCGTCAATAAGAAGTACCAAGGGATACAGTAAACCTGAAGTGAAGCGTCGGAATCTAAAACTGGACTCACAGGTGAGGTTCAAATCGTAGAAAGTTACAGTGTCAGTCCTCTTGTACTTAAGTCGGCATTGTGCCTTTTGTATTAAATTCGGATGGAATTTCTGTGTTTCATCGTCAATCAGAGGGTCCAAGGTATATAGTAAACCTGAAGTGAAGCATCGGAATCTAAAACTGGACTCACATTAGAGGTTCAAATCATAGAGAGTTAGAATGTCAGTCCTGTTGCACTTAAGTGGGCATTGTGCCTTTTGTATTAAATTCGGATGCAATTTCTGTGTTTCATCGTCAATAAGAAGGTCCAAGGGATACAGTAAACCTGAAATGAAGCATCGGATTATAAAACTGGACTCACAGGAGAGGTTCAAATCATAGAAGGTTAGAGTGTCAGTCCTCTCGTACTTATGTCGTCATTGTGCCTTTTGTATAAAATTCGGATGCAATATCTGTGTTTCGTCGTCAGTAAGAAGGTCCTAGGGATACAGTAAACCTGAAGTGTAGCATCGGAATCTAAAACTGGACTCCCAGGAGTGGTTCAAATCATAGTGAGTTAGAGTGTCAGTCCTCTTGTACTTAAGTCGGCATTGTGCCTTTTGTATTAATTTCGGATGCAATTTCTGTGTTTCATCGTCAATAAGAAGGTTTAAGGGATACAGTAAACCTGAAGTGGAACATCGGAATCTAAAACTGGACTCACAGGAGAGGTTCAAATCATAGAAAGTTAGAGTGTCAGTCCTCTTGTACTTAAGTCGGCATTCTGCCATTTGTATTAAATTCGGATGCAATTTCTGTGTTTCATCGTCAATAAGAAGATCCAAATGAGACAGTAAACCTGAAGTGAAGCATCGGAATCTAAGACTGGACTCACCGCAGAGGTTCATATCACAGAAAATTAGAGTGTCAGTCCTCTTGTACTTAAGTCGGCATTGTGCCTTTAGTATTAAATTCGGATGCAATTACTGCGTTTCATCGCCAATTAGAAGATCCAAGGGATACAGTGAACCTGAAGTGAGGCATGGGAATCTGAAACTGGACTCAAAGGAGAGGTTCTAATCATAGAAAATTAGAGTGTCAGTCCTCTTGTACTTAAGGCAGCAATGTGCCTTTTGTATTAAATTCGGATGCAATTTCTGTGTTTCATCGTCAATAAGAAGTTCCAAGGGATACAGTAAACCTGAAGTGAAGCATCGGAATCTAAAACAGGAATCACAGGAGAGGTTCAAATCGTAGAAAGTTAGAGTGTCAGTCCTCTTGTACTTAAGTCGGCATTGTGCCTTTTTTTATTAAATTCGGATGGAATTTCTGTGTTTCATCGTCAATCAGAGGGTCCAAGGTATATAGTAAACCTGAAGTGAAGCATCGGAATCTAGAACTGGACTCACAGGAGAGGTTCAAATCATAGAGAGTTCGAGTGTCAGTCCTCTTGTACTTAAGTCGCATTATGCCTTTCGTATTAAATTCGGATGCAATTTCTGTTTTTCATCGTCGATAAGAAGGTCCAAGGTATACAGTAAACCTGAAGTGAAGCATCGGAATCTAAAACTGGACTCACAGGAGAGGTTCAAATCATAGAAAGTTAGAGTGTCAGTCCTCTTGTACTTAAGTTGGCATTGTGCCTTTTGTATTAAATTTGGATGCAATTTCTGTGTTTCATCGTCAATAAGAAGGTCCAAGGGATACAGTAAACCTGAAGTGAAGCATCGGAAACTAAAACTGGACTCAAAGGAGAGGTTCAAATCATAGAGAGTTAGAGTTCAGACCACTTGTACTTAAGTGGGCATTGTGCCTTTTGTATTAAATTCGGATGCAATTTCTGTGTTTCATCGAAAATAAGAGGGTCCAAGGGATACAGTAAACCTGAAATGAAGCATCGGATTCTAAAACTGGACTCACAGGAGAGGTTCAAATCATAGAAAGTTAGAGTGTCAGTCCTCTCGTACTTATGTCGTCATTATGCCTTTTGTATAAAATTCGGATGCAATTTCTGTGTTTCTTCGTCAATAAGAAGGTCCTAGGGATACAGTCAACCTGAAGTGTAGCATCGGAATCTAAAACTGGACTAACAGGAGTGGTTCAAATCATAGAGAGTTAGAGTGTCAGTCCTCTTGTACTTAAGTCGGCATTGTGCCTTTTGTATTAAATTCGGATGCAATTTCTGTGTTTCATCGTCAATAAGAAGGTCCAAGGTATACAGTAAACCTGAAGTGAAGCATCGAAATGTAGAACTGGACTCAAAGGAGAGGTTCAAATTATAGAGAGTTAGAGTGTCAGTGCTCTTGTACTTAAGTCGGCATTGTGCCTTTAGTATTAAATTCGGATGCAATTACTGCGTTTCATCGCCAATAAGAAGGTCCAAGGGATACAGTAAACCTGAAGTGAAGCATCGGAATCTAAAACTGGACTCAAAGGAGAGGTTCAAATCATAGAAAATTAGTGTGTCAGTCCTCTTGTACTTTAGTCAGCATTGTGCCTTTTGTATTAAATTCAAATGCAATTTCTGTGTTTTATCGTCAATAAGAAGTACCAAGGGATACAGTAAACCTGAAGTGAAGCGTCGGAATCTAAAACTGGACTCACAGGTGAGGTTCAAATCGTAGAAAGTTACAGTGTCAGTCCTCTTGTACTTAAGTCGGCATTGTGCCTTTTGTATTAAATTCGGATGGAATTTCTGTGTTTCATCGTCAATCAGAGGGTCCAAGGTATATAGTAAACCTGAAGTGAAGCATCGGAATCTAAAACTGGACTCACATTAGAGGTTCAAATCATAGAGAGTTAGAATGTCAGTCCTGTTGCACTTAAGTGGGCATTGTGCCTTTTGTATTAAATTCGGATGCAATTTCTGTGTTTCATCGTCAATAAGAAGGTCCAAGGGATACAGTAAACCTGAAATGAAGCATCGGATTATAAAACTGGACTCACAGGAGAGGTTCATATCATAGAAAATTAGAGTGTCAGTCCTCTTGTACTTAAGTCGGCATTGTGCCTTTAGTATTAAATTCGGATGCAATTACTGCGTTTCATCGCCAATTAGAAGATCCAAGGGATACAGTGAACCTGAAGTGAGGCATGGGAATCTGAAACTGGACTCAAAGGAGAGGTTCTAATCATAGAAAATTAGAGTGTCAGTCCTCTTGTACTTAAGTCGGCATTATGCGTTTCGTATTAAATTCGAATGCAATTTCTGTTTTTCATCGTCGATAAGAAAGTCCAAGGTATAAAGTAAACCTGAAGTGAAGCATCGGAATCTAAAACTGGACTCACAGGAGAGGTTCAAATCATAGAGAGTTCGAGTGTCAGTCCTCTTGTACTTAAGTCGGCATTATGCCTTTCGTATTAAATTCGGATGCAATTTCTGTTTTTCATCGTCGATAAGAAAGTCCAAGGTATACAGTAAACCTGATGTGAAGCATCGGAATCTAAAACTGGACTCACAGGAGGGGTTCAAATCATAGAAAGTTAGAGTGTCAGTCTTCTTGTACTTAAGTTGGCATTGTGCCTTTTGTATTAAATTTTGATGCAATTTCTGTGTTTCATCGTCAATAAGAAGGTCCAAGGGATACAGTAAACCTGAAGTGAAGCATCGGAAACTAAAACTGGACTCACAGGAGAGATTCAAATCATAGAGAGTTAGAGTGTCAGACCACTTGTACTTAAGTGGGCATTGTGCCTTTTGTATTAAATTCGGATGCAATTTTTGTGTTTCATCGTCAATAAGAAGGTCCAAGTGATACAGTAAACCTGAAGTGAAGCATCGGAATCTAAAACCGGACTCACTGGAGAGGTTGAAATCATAGAGAGTTAGAGTGTAAGTCCTCTTGTACATAAGTCGGCATTGTGCCTTTTGTGTTAAATTCGGATGCAATATCTGTGTTTCATCGTCAATAGGCATAGCCAAGGGATACAGTAAACCAGAAGAGAAGCATCGGAACCTAAAACTGGACCCACAGCAGAGGTTCAAATCATAGAAAGTTAGAGTGTCTGTGCTCTTGTACTTAAGTCGACATTGTACCTTTCATATTAAATTCGGATGCAATTTCTGTGTTTCATCGAAAATAAGAGGGTCCAAGGGATACAGTAAACCTGAAGTGAAGCATCGGAATCTAAAACTGGACTCATATTAGAGGTTCAAATCATAGAGACTTAGAGTGTCAGTCCTCTTGTACTAAAGTCGTCTTGTGCCTTTTGTATTTAATTCGGATGCAATTTCTGAGTTTCATCGTCAATAAGAAGGTCCAAGGGATACAGTAAACCTGAATTGAAACATCGGATTCTAAAACTGGCCTCACAGGAGAGGTTCAAATCATAGAAAGTTAGAGTGTCAGTCCTCCCGTACTTATGTCGTCATTGTGCCTTTTGCATAAAATTCGGATGCAATTTCTGAGTTTCGTCGTCAATAAGACGGTCCTAGGGATACAGTAAACCTGAAGTGTAGCGTCGGAACCTAAAACTGGTCTCCCAGGAGTGGTTCAAATCATAGAGAGTTAGAGTGTCAGTCCTCTAGTACTTAAGTCGGCATTGTGCCTTTTGTATTAAATTCGGTTGCAATTTCTGTGTTTCATCGTCAATAAGAAGGTCCAAGGGATACAGTAAACCTGAAGTGAAGCATCGGAATCTAGAACTGGACTCAAAGGAGAGGTTCAAATCATAGAAAGTTAGAGTGTCAGTACTCTTGTACTTAAGTCAGCATTGAGTCTTTTGTATTAAATTCATATGCAATTTCTGTGTTTCATCGTCAATAAGAAATTCCAAGGGAAACAGTAAACCTGAAGTGAAGCATCGGAATCTAAAACTGGACTCACAGGAGAGGTTCAAATCATAGAAAGTTAGAGTGTCAGTCCTCTTGTACTTAAGTTGGCATTGTGCCTTTTATATTAAATTTGGATGCAATTTCTGTGTTTCATCGTCAATAGGAAGGTCCAAGGGATACAGTAAACCTGAAGTGAAGAATCGGAAACTAAACCTGGACTCAAAGGAGAGGTTCAAATCATACAGAGATAGAGTTTTGACCACTTGTACTTAAGTGGGCATTGTGAATTTTGTATTAAATTCGGATGCAATTTCTGTGTTTCATCGTCAATAAGAAGGTCCAAGTGATACAGTAAACCTGATGTGAAGCATCGGAATCTAAAACTGGACTCACATTAGAGGTTCAAATCATAGAGACTTAGAGTGTCAGTCCTCTTGTACTTAAGTCGGCTTGTGCCTTTTGTATTTAATTCGGATGCAATTTCTGTGTTTCATCGTGATAAGAAGGTCCAAGGGATACAGTAAACCTGAAGTGAAGCATCGGAATCTAAAACTGGACCCACAGGAGAGGTTCAAATCATAGAAAGTTAGACTGTCAGTTCTCTTGTACTTAAGTCGACATTGTGCCTTTCGTATTAAATTCGGATGCAATTTCTGTGTTTCATCGAAAATAAAAGGGTCCAAGGGCTACAGTAAACCTGAAGTGAAGCATCGGAATCTAAAACTGGACTCACATTAGAGGTTCAAATCATAGAGAGTTAGAATGTCAGTCCTGTTGTACTTAAGTGGGCATCGTGCCTTTTGTATTAAATTCGGATGCAATTTCTGTGTTTCATCGAAAATAAGAGGGTCCAAGGGATACAGTAAACCTGAAGTGAAGCATCGGAATCTAAAACTGGACTCACATTAGAGGTTCAAATCATAGAGACTTAGAGTGTCAGTCCTCTTGTACTTAAGTCGGCTTGTGCCTTTTGTATTTAATTCGGATGCAATTTCTGTGTTTCATCGTGATAAGAAGGTCCAAGGGATACAGTAAACCTGAATTTCAGCATCGGACTCTAAAACTGGAATCACAGGAGAGGTTCAAATCATAGAAAGTTAGAGTGTCAGTCCTCTCGTACTTATGTCGTCATTGTGCCTTTTGCATAAAATTCGGATGCACTTTTTGAGTTTCGTCGTCAATAAGACGGTCCTAGGGATACAGTAAACCTGAAGTGTAGCATCGGAAACTAAAACTGGACTCCCAGCAGTGGTTCAAATCATAGAGAGTTAGAGTGTCAGTCCTCTTGTACTTAAGTCGGCATTGTGCCTTTTGTATTAAATTCGGATGCAATTTCTGTGTTTCATCGTCAATAAGTAGGTCCAAGGGATACAGTAAACCTGAAGTGAAGCATCGGAATCTAAATCTGGACTCACAGGAGAGGTTCAAATCATAGAAAGTTAGAGTGTCAGTTCTCTTGTACTTAAGTCGACATTGTGCCTTTCGTATTAAATTCGGATGCAATTTCTGTGTTTCATCGAAAATAAAAGGGTCCAAGGGCTACAGTAAACCTGAAGTGAAACATCGGAATCTAAAACTGGACTCACATTAGAGGTTCAAATCATAGAGAGTTAGAATGTCAGTCCTGTTGTACTTAAGTGGGCATTGTGCCTTTTGTATTAAATTCGAATGCAATTTCTGTGTTTCATCGTCAATAAGAAGGACCAAGGGATACCGTAAACCTGAAATGAAGCATCGGATTCTAAAACTGGACTCACAGGAGAGGTTCAAATCATAGAAAGTTAGAGTGTCAGTCCTCTCGTACTTATGCCGTCATTGTGCCTTTTGTATAAAATTCGGATGCATTTTCTGTGTTTCGTCGTCGATAAGAAGGTCCTAGGGATGCAGTAAACCTGAAGTGTAGCATCGGAATCTAAAACTCGACTCCCAGAAGTGGTTCAAATCATAGAGAGTTAGAGTGTCAGTCCTCTTGTACTTAAGTCGGCATTGTGCCTTTTGTATTAAATTCGGATTCAATTTCTGTGTTTCATCGTCAATAAGAAGGTCCAGGGGATACAGTAAACCTGAAGTGAAGCATCTGAATCTAGAACTGGACTCAAAGGAGAGGTTCAAATCATAGAAAGTTAGAGTGTCAGTACTCTTGTACTTAAGTCAGCATTGAGTCCTTTGTATTAAATTCGAATGCAGTTTCTGTGTTTCATCGCCAATAAGAAATTCCAAGGGATACAGTAAACCTGAAGTGAAGCATCGGAATATAAAACTGGACTCACAGGAGAGGTTCAAATTATAGAGAGTTAGAGTGTCATTCCTCTTGTACTTAAGTCGGCGTTATGCCTTTCGTCTTAAATTCGGATGCAATTTCTGTTTTTCATCGTCGATAAGAAAGTCCAAGGTATACAGTAAACCTGAAGTGAAGCATCGGAATCTAAAACTGGACTCACCGCAGAGGTTCAAATCATAGAAAGTTAGAGTGTCAGTCCTCTTGTACTTAAGTCGGCATTGTGTCTTTAGTATTAAATTCGGATGCAATTACTGCGTTTCATCGCCAATAAGAAAGTCCGAGGGATACAGTAAACCTGAAGTGAAGCATCGGAATCTAAAAGTGGACTCAAAGGAAAGGTTCAAATCATAGAAAATTAGAGTGTCAGTCCTCTTGTACTTAAGTCAGCATTGTGCCTTTTGTATTAAATTCGGATGCAATTTCTGTGTTTCATCGTCAATAAGAAGTCCCAAGGGATACAGTAAACCTGAAGTGAAGCATCGGAATCTAAAACTGGACTCACAGGTGAGGTTCAAATCGTAGAAAGTTAGAGTGTCAGTCCTCTTGTACTTAAGTCGGCATTGTGCCTTTTGTATTGAATTCGGATGGAATTTCTGTGTTTCATCGTCAATCAGAGGGTCCAAGGTATATAGTAAACCTGAAGTGAAGCATCGGAATCTAAAACTGGACTCACAGGAGAGGTTCAAATCATTGAGAGTTCGAGTGTCAGTCCTGTTGTACTTAAGTCGGCATTATGCATTTCGTATTAAATTCGGATGCAATTTCTGTTTTTCATCGTCGATAAGAAAGTCCAAGGTATACTGTAAACCTGAAGTGAAGCATCGGAATCTAAAACTGGACTCACAGGAGAGGTTCAAATCATAGAAAGTTCGAGTGTCAGTCCTCTTGTACTTAAGTTGGCATTGTGCCTTTTGTATTAAATTTGGATGCAATTTCTGTGTTTCATCGTCAATAAGAAGGTCCAAGGGATACAGTAAACCTGAAATGAAGCATCGGATTCTAAAACTGGACTCACAGGAGAGGTTCAAATCATAGAAAGTTAGAGTGTCAGTCCTCTCGTACTTATGTCGTCATTGTGCCTTTTGTATAAAATTCGGATGCAATTTCTGTGTTTCGTCGTCAATAAGAAGGTCCTAGGGATACAGTAAACCTGAAGTGTAGCATCGGAATCTAAAACTGGACTCACAGGAGAGGTTCAAATTATAGAGAGTTAGAGTGTCAGTCCTCTTGTACTTAAGTCGGCATTATGCCTTTCGTATTAAATTCGGATGCAATTTCTGTTTTTCATCGTCGATAAGAAAGTCCAAGGTATACAGTAAACCTGAAGTGAAGCATCGGAATCTAAAACTGGACTCACAGGAGAGGTTCAAATCATAGAACGTTAGAGTGTCAGTCCTCTTGTACTTAAGTCGGCATTGTGTATTTTGTATTAAATTCGGATGCAATATCTGTGTTTCATCGTCAATCAGATGGTCCAAAGTATATAGTAAATCTGAAGTGAAGCATCGGAATCTAAAACTGGACTCACAGGAGAGGTTCAAATCATAGAGAGTTCGAGTGTCAGTCCTCTTGTACTTAAGTCGGCATTATGCCTTTCATATTAAATTCGGATGCAATTTCTGTTTTACATCGTCGATAAGAAAGTCCAAGGTATACAGTAAACCTGAAGCGAAGCATCGGAATCTAAAACTGGACTCATATTAGAGGTTCAAATCATAGAGACTTAGAGTGTCAGTCCTCTTGTACTTAAGTCGGCTTGTGCCTTTTGTATATAATTCGGATGCAATTTCTGTGTTTCATCGTCAATAAGAAGGTCCAAGGGATACAGTAAACCTGAATTGAAGCATCGGATTCTAAAACTGGACTCACAGGAGAGGTTCAAATCATAGAAAGTTAGAGTGTCAGTCCTCTGGTACTTATGTCGTCATTGTGCCTTTTGCATAAAATTCGGATGCAATTTCTGAGTTTCGCCGTCAATAAGACGGTCCTAGGGATACAGTAAACCTGAAGTGTAGCATCGGAATCTAAAACTGGACTCCCAGGAGTGGTTCAAATCATGGAGAGTTAGAGTGTCAGTCCTCTAGTACTTAAGTCGGCATTGTGCCTTTTGTATTTAATTCGGATGCAATTTCTGTGGTTCATCGTCAATAAGAAGGTCCAAGGGATACAGTCAACCTGAAGTGAAGCATCGGAATCTAGAACTGGACTGAAAGGAGAGGTTCAAATCATTGAAAGTTAGAGTGTCAGTACTCTTGTACTTAAGTCAGCATTGAGTCTTTTGTATTAAATTCATATGCAATTTCTGTGTTTCATCGTCAATAAGAAATTCCAAGGGATACAGTAAACCTGAAGTGAAGCATCGGAATCTAAAACTGGACTCACAGGAGAGGTTCAAATCATAGAAAGTTAGAGTGTCAGTCCTCTTGTACTTAAGTTGGCATTGTGACTTTTATATTAAATTTGGATGCAATTTCTGTGTTTCATCGTCAATAAGAAGGTCCAAGGGATACAGTAAACCTGAAGTGAAGCATCGGAAACTAAAACTGGACTCAAAGGAGAGGTTCAAATCATAGAGAGTTAGAGTTTTGACCACTTGTACTTAAGTGGGCATTGTGCCTTTTGTATTAAATTCGGATGCAATTTCTGTGTTTCATCGTCAATAAGAAGGTCCATGGATACAGTAAACCTGAAGTGAAGCATCGGAATCTAGAACTGGACTCAAAGGAGAGGTTCAAATCATAGAATGTTAGAGTGTCAGTACTCTTGTACTTAAGTCAGCATTGAGTCTTTTGTATTAAATTCGGATGCAGTTTCTGTGTTTCATCGCCAATAAGAAATTCCAAGGGATACAGTAAACCTGAAGTGAAGCATCGGAATCTAAAACTGGACTCCCAGGAGTGGTTCAAATCATAGAAAGTTAGAGTGTGAGTCCTCTTGTACATAAGTCGGCATTGTGCCTTTTGTGTTAAATTCGGATGCAATATCTGTGTTTCATCGTCAATAGGCAGAGCCAAGGGATACAGTAAACCGGAAGTGAAGCATCGGAATCTAAAACTGGACTCACAGGAGAGGTTCAAATCATAGAAAGTTAGAGTGTCAGTGCTCTTGTACTTAAGTCGACATTGTGCCTTTCAAATTAAATTCGGATGCAATTTCTGTGTTTCATCGAAAATAAGAGGGTCCAAGGGATACAGTAAACCTGAAGTGAAGCATCGGAATCTAAAACTGGACTCACATTAGAGGTTCAAATCATAGAGACTTAGAGTGTCAGTCCTCTTGTACTTAAGTCGGCTTGTGCCTTTTGTATTTAATTCGGATGCAATTTCTGTGTTTCATCGTCAATAAGAAGGTCCAAGGGATACAGTAAACCTGAATTGAAGCATCGGATTCTAAAACTGGACTCACAGGAGAGGTTCATATCATAGAAAGTTAGAGTGTCAGTCCTCTCGTACTTATGTCGTCATTGTGCCTTTTGCATAAAATTCGGATGCACTTTCTGAGTTTCGTCGTCAATAAGACGGTCCTAGGGATACAGTAAACCTGAAGTGTAGCATCGGAAACTAAAACTGGACTCCCAGGAGTGGTTCAAATCATAGAGAGTTAGAGTGTCAGTCCTCTTGTACTTAAGTCGGCATTATGCCTTTCGTATTAAATTCGGATGCAATTTCTGTTTTTCATCGTCGATAAGAAAGTCCAAGGTATACAGTAAACCTGAAGTGAAGCATCGGAATCTAGAACTGGGCTCAAAGGAGAGAATCAAATCATAGAAAGTTAGAGTGTCAGTACTCTCGTACTTAAGTCAGCATTGAGTCTTTTGTATTAAATTCGGATGCAGTTTCTGTGTTTCATCGCCAATAAGAAATTCCAAGGGATACAGTAAACCTGAAGTGAAGCATCGGAATCTAAAACTGGACTCACAGGAGAGGTTCAAATTATAGAGACTTAGAGTGTCAGTCCTCTTGTACTTAAGTCGGCATTATGCCTTTCGTATTAAATTCGGATGCAATTTCTGTTTTTCATCGTCGATAAGAAAGTCCAAGGTATACAGTAAACCTGAAGTGAAGCATCGGAATCTAGAACTGGGCTCAAAGGAGAGAATCAAATCATAGAAAGTTAGAGTGTCAGTACTCTTGTACTTAAGTCAGCATTGAGTCTTTTGTATTAAATTCGGATGCAGTTTCTGTGTTTCATCGCCAATAAGAAATTCCAAGGGATACAGTAAACCTGAAGTGAAGCATCGGAATCTAAAACTGGACTCACAGGAGAGGTTCAAATTATAGAGACTTAGAGTGTCAGTCCTCTTGTACTTAAGTCGGCATTATGCCTTTCGTATTAAATTCGGATGCAATTTCTGTTTTTCATCGTCGATAAGAAAGTCCAAGGTATACAGTAAACCTGAAGTGAAGCATCAGATTCTAAAACTGGACTCACAGGAGAGGTTCAAATCATAGAAAGTTAGAGTGTCAGTCCTCTCGTACTTATGTCGTCATTGTGCCTTTTGCATAAAATTCGGATGCAATTTCTGAGTTTCGTCGTCAATAAGACGGTCCTAGGGATACAGTAAACCTGAAGTGTAGCATCGGAATCTAAAACTGGACTCCCAGGAGTGGTTCAAATCATAGAGAGTTAGAGTGTCAGTCCTCTAGTACTTAAGTCGGCATTGTGCCTTTTGTATTTAATTCGGATGCAATTTCTGTGGTTCATCGTCAATAAGAAGGTCCAAGGGATACAGTCAACCTGAAGTGAAGCATCGGAATCTAGAACTGGACTCAAAGGAGAGGTTCAAATCATAGAAAGTTAGAGTGTCGGTACTCTTGTACTTAAGTCAGCATTGAGTCTTTTGTATTAAATTCATATGCAATTTCTGTGTTTCATCGTCAATAAGAAATTCCAAGGGATACAGTAAACCTGAAGCGAAGCATCGGAATCTAAAACTGGACTCACAGGAGAGGTTCAAATCATAGAAAGTTAGAGTGTCAGTCCTCTTGTACTTAAGTTGGCATTGTGACTTTTATATTAAATTTGGATGCAATTTCTGTGTTTCATCGTCAATAAGAAGGTCCAAGGGATACAGTAAACCTGAAGTGAAGCATCGGAAACTAAAACTGGACTCAAAGGAGAGGTTCAAATCATAGCGAGTTAGAGTTTTGACCACTTGTACTTAAGTGGGCATTGTGCCTTTTGTATTAAATTCGGATGCAATTTCTGTGTTTCATCGTCAATAAGAAGGTCCAAGTGATACAGTAAACCTGAAGTGAAGCATCGGAATCTAAAACCGGACTCACTGGAGAGGTTCAAATCATAGAGAGTTAGAGTGTCAGTCCTCTTGTACATAAGTCGGCATTGTGCCTTTTGTGTTAAATTCGGATGCAATATCTGTGTTTCATCGTCAATAGGCAGAGCCAAGGGATACAGTAAACCAGAAGTGAAGCATCGGAATCTAAAACTGGACTCACAGGAGAGGTTCAAATCATAGAAAGTTAGAGTGTCAGTGCTCTTGTACTTAAGTCGACATTGTGCCTTTCATATTAAATTCGGATGCAATTTCTGTGTTTCATCGAAAATAAGAGGGTCCAAGGGATACAGTAAACCTGAAGTGAAGCATCGGAATCTAAAACTGGACTCACATTAGAGGTTCAAATCATAGAGACTTAGAGTGTCAGTCCTCTTGTACTTAAGTCGGCTTGTGCCTTTTGTATTTAATTCGGATGCAATTTCTGTGTTTCATCGTCAATAAGAAGGTCCAAGGGATACAGTAAACCTGAATTGAAGCATCGGATTCTAAAACTGGACTCACAGGAGAGGTTCATATCATAGAAAGTTAGAGTGTCAGTCCTCTCGTACTTATGTCGTCATTGTGCCTTTTGCATAAAATTCGGATGCACTTTCTGAGTTTCGTCGTCAATAAGACGGTCCTAGGGATACAGTAAACCTGAAGTGTAGCATCGGAAACTAAAACTGGACTCCTAGGAGTGGTTCAAATCATAGAGAGTTAGAGTGTCAGTCCTCTTGTCCTTAAGTCGGCATTGTGCCTTTTGTATTAAATTCGGATGCAATTTCTGTGTTTCATCGTCAATAAGAAGGTCCATGGGATACAGTAAACCTGAAGTGAAGCATCGGAATCTAGAACTGGACTCAAAGGAGAGGTTCAAATCATAGAATGTTAGAGTGTCAGTACTCTTGTACTTAAGTCAGCATTGAGTCTTTTGTATTAAATTCGGATGCAGTTTCTGTGTTTCATCGCCAATAAGAAATTCCAAGGGATACAGTAAACCTGAAGTGAAGCATCGGAATCTAAAACTGGACTCACAGGAGAGGTTCAAATTATAGAGAGTTAGAGTGTCAGTCCTCTTGTACTTAAGTCGGCATTATGCCTTTCGTATTAAATTCGGATGCAATTTCTGTTTTTCATCGTCGATAAGAAAGTCCAAGGTATACAGTAAACCTGAAGTGAAGCATCGGAATCTAAAACTGGACTCACAGGAGAGGTTCAAATCATAGAACGTTAGAGTGTCAGTCCTCTTGTACTTAAGTCGGCATTGTGTATTTTGTATTAAATTCGGATGCAATATCTGTGTTTCATCGTCAATCAGAGGGTCCAAAGTATATAGTAAATCTGAAGTGATGCATCGGAATCTAAAACTGGACTCACAGGAGAGGTTCAAATCATAGAGAGTTCGAGTGTCAGTCCTCTTGTACTTAAGGCGGCATTATGCCTTTCGTATTAAATTCGGATGCAATTTCTGTTTTACATCGTCGATAAGAAAGTCCAAGGTATACAGTAAACCTGAAGCGAAGCATCGGAATCTAAAACTGGACTCATATTAGAGGTTCAAATCATAGAGACTTAGAGTGTCAGTCCTCTTGTACTTAAGTCGGCTTGTGCCTTTAGTATATAATTCGGATGCAATTTCTGTGTTTCATCGTCAATAAGAAGGTCCAAGGGATACAGTAAACCTGAATTGAAGCATCGGATTCTAAAACTGGACTCACAGGAGAGGTTCAAATCATAGAAAGTTAGAGTGTCAGTCCTCTCGTACTTATGTCGTCATTGTGCCTTTTGCATAAAATTCGGATGCAATTTCTGAGTTTCGTCGTCAATAAGACGGTCCTAGGGATACAGTAAACCTGAAGTGTAGCATCGGAATCTAAAACTGGACTCCCAGGAGTGGTTCAAATCATAGAGAGTTAGAGTGTCAGTCCTCTAGTACTTAAGTCGGCATTGTGCCTTTTGTATTTAATTCGGATGCAATTTCTGTGGTTCATCGTCAATAAGAAGGTCCAAGGGATACAGTCAACCTGAAGTGAAGCATCGGAATCTAGAACTGGACTCAAAGGAGAGGTTCAAATCATAGAAAGTTAGAGTGTCAGTACTCTTGTACTTAAGTCTGCATTGAGTCTTTTGTATTAAATTCATATGCAATTTCTGTGTTTCATCGTCAATAAGAAATTCCAAGGGATACAGTAAACCTGAAGTGAAGCATCGGAATCTAAAACTAAACTCACAGGAGAGGTTCAAATCATAGAAAGTTAGAGTGTCAGTCCTCTTGTACTTAAGTTGGCATTGTGACTTTTATATTAAATTTGGATGCAATTTCTGTGTTTCATCGTCAATAAGAAGGTCCAAGGGATACAGTAAACCTGAAGTGAAGCATCGGAATCTAAAAGTGGACTCACAGGAGAGGTTCAAATCATAGAAAGTTAGAGTGTCAGTGCTCTTGTACTTAAGTCGACATTGTGCCTTTCATATTAAATTCGGATGCAATTTCTGTGTTTCATCGAAAATAAGAGGGTCCAAGGGATACAGTAAACCTGAAGTGAAGCATCGGAATCTAAAACTGGACTCACATTAGAGGTTCAAATCATAGAGACTTAGAGTGTCAGTCCTCTTGTACTTAAGTCGGCTTGTGCCTTTTGTATTTAATTCGGATGCAATTGCTGTGTTTCATCGTCAATAAGAAGGTCCAAGGGATACAGTAAACCTGAATTGAAGCATCGGATTCTAAAACTGGACTCACAGGAGAGGTTCATATCATAGAAAGTTAGAGTGTCAGTCCTCTCGTACTTATGTCGTCATTGTGCCTTTTGCATAAAATTCGGATGCACTTTCTGAGTTTCGTCGTCAATAAGATGGTCCTAGGGATACAGTAAACCTGAAGTGTAGCATCGGAAACTAAAACTGGACTCCCAGGAGTGGTTCAAATCATAGAGAGTTAGAGTGTCAGTCCTCTTGTACTTAAGTCGGCATTGTGCCTTTTGTATTAAATTTGGATGCAATTTCTGTGTTTCATCGTCAATAAGAAGGTCCATGGGATACAGTAAACCTGAAGTGAAGCACCGGAATCTAGAACTGGACTCAAAGGAGAGGTTCAAATCATAGAATGTTAGAGTGTCAGTACTCTTGTACTTAAGTCAGCATTGAGTCTTTTGTATTAAATTCGGATGCAATTTCTGTGTTTCATCGTCAATAAGAAATTCCAAGGGATACAGTAAACCTGAAGTGAAGCATCGGAATCTAAAACTGGACTCACTGGAGAGGTTCAAATCATAGAAAGTTAGAGTGTTAGTCCTCTTGTACTTAAGTTGGCATTGTGCCTTTTGTATTAAATTTGGATGCAATTTCTGTGTTTCATCGTCAATAAGAAGGTCCAAGGGATACAGTAAACCTGAAGTGAAGCATCGGAAACTAAAACTGGACTCAAAGGAGAGGTTCAAATCATAGAGAGTTAGAGTTCAGACCACTTGTACTTAAGTGGGCATTGTGCCTTTTGTGTTAAATTCGGATGCAATTTCTGTATTTCATCGTCAATCAGAGGGTCCAAGGTATATAGTAAACCTGAAGTGAAGCATCGGAATCTCCAACTGGACTCACAGGAGAGGTTCAAATCATAGAGAGTTAGAGTTTCAGTCTTCTTGTACATAAGTCGGCATTGTCCCTTTTGTGTTAAATTCGGATGCAATATCTGTGTTTCATCGTCAATAGCCAGAGCCAAGGGATACAGTAAACCAGAAGTGATGCATCGGAAACTAAAACTGAACTCACAGGAGAGGTTCAAATCATAGAAATTTAGTGCGTCGGTCCTCTTGTACTTAAGTCGCCATTGTGCCTTTTGTATTAAATTCGGACGCAATTTCTGTATATCATCGTAAATAAGAATGTCCAAGGGATACAGTAAACCTGAAGTGTAGCATCGGAATCTAAAACTGGACTCCCAGGAGTGGTTCAAATCATAGAGAGTTAGAGTGTCAGTCCTCTAGTACTTAAGTCGGCATTGTGCCTTTTGTATTTAATTCGGATGCAATTTCTGTGGTTCATCGTCAATAAGAAGGTCCAAGGGATACAGTCAACCTGAAGTGAAGCATCGGAATCTAGAACTGGACTCAAAGGAGAGGTTCAAATCATAGAAAGTTAGAGTGTCGGTACTCTTGTACTTAAGTCAGCATTGAGTCTTTTGTATTAAATTCATATGCAATTTCTGTGTTTCATCGTCAATAAGAAATTCCAAGGGATACAGTAAACCTGAAGCGAAGCATCGGAATCTAAAACTGGACTCACAGGAGAGGTTCAAATCATAGAAAGTTAGAGTGTCAGTCCTCTTGTACTTAAGTTGGCATTGTGACTTTTATATTAAATTTGGATGCAATTTCTGTGTTTCATCGTCAATAAGAAGGTCCAAGGGATACAGTAAACCTGAAGTGAAGCATCGGAAACTAAAACTGGACTCAAAGGAGAGGTTCAAATCATAGCGAGTTAGAGTTTTGACCACTTGTACTTAAGTGGGCATTGTGCCTTTTGTATTAAATTCGGATGCAATTTCTGTGTTTCATCGTCAATAAGAAGGTCCAAGTGATACAGTAAACCTGAAGTGAAGCATCGGAATCTAAAACCGGACTCACTGGAGAGGTTCAAATCATAGAGAGTTAGAGTGTCAGTCCTCTTGTACATAAGTCGGCATTGTGCCTTTTGTGTTAAATTCGGATGCAATATCTGTGTTTCATCGTCAATAGGCAGAGCCAAGGGATACAGTAAACCAGAAGTGAAGCATCGGAATCTAAAACTGGACTCACAGGAGAGGTTCAAATCATAGAAAGTTAGAGTGTCAGTGCTCTTGTACTTAAGTCGACATTGTGCCTTTCATATTAAATTCGGATGCAATTTCTGTGTTTCATCGAAAATAAGAGGGTCCAAGGGATACAGTAAACCTGAAGTGAAGCATCGGAATCTAAAACTGGACTCACATTAGAGGTTCAAATCATAGAGACTTAGAGTGTCAGTCCTCTTGTACTTAAGTCGGCTTGTGCCTTTTGTATTTAATTCGGATGCAATTTCTGTGTTTCATCGTCAATAAGAAGGTCCAAGGGATACAGTAAACCTGAATTGAAGCATCGGATTCTAAAACTGGACTCACAGGAGAGGTTCATATCATAGAAAGTTAGAGTGTCAGTCCTCTCGTACTTATGTCGTCATTGTGCCTTTTGCATAAAATTCGGATGCACTTTCTGAGTTTCGTCGTCAATAAGACGGTCCTAGGGATACAGTAAACCTGAAGTGTAGCATCGGAAACTAAAACTGGACTCCCAGGAGTGGTTCAAATCATAGAGAGTTAGAGTGTCAGTCCTCTTGTCCTTAAGTCGGCATTGTGCCTTTTGTATTAAATTCGGATGCAATTTCTGTGTTTCATCGTCAATAAGAAGGTCCATGGGATACAGTAAACCTGAAGTGAAGCATCGGAATCTAGAACTGGACTCAAAGGAGAGGTTCAAATCATAGAATGTTAGAGTGTCAGTACTCTTGTACTTAAGTCAGCATTGAGTCTTTTGTATTAAATTCGGATGCAGTTTCTGTGTTTCATCGCCAATAAGAAATTCCAAGGGATACAGTAAACCTGAAGTGAAGCATCGGAATCTAAAACTGGACTCACAGGAGAGGTTCAAATTATAGAGAGTTAGAGTGTCAGTCCTCTTGTACTTAAGTCGGCATTATGCCTTTCGTATTAAATTCGGATGCAATTTCTGTTTTTCATCGTCGATAAGAAAGTCCAAGGTATACAGTAAACCTGAAGTGAAGCATCGGAATCTAAAACTGGACTCACAGGAGAGGTTCAAATCATAGAACGTTAGAGTGTCAGTCCTCTTGTACTTAAGTCGGCATTGTGTATTTTGTATTAAATTCGGATGCAATATCTGTGTTTCATCGTCAATCAGAGGGTCCAAAGTATATAGTAAATCTGAAGTGAAGCATCGGAATCTAAAACTGGACTCACAGGAGAGGTTCAAATCATAGAGAGTTCGAGTGTCAGTCCTCTTTTACTTAAGGCGGCATTATGCCTTTCGTATTAAATTCGGATGCAATTTCTGTTTTACATCGTCGATAAGAAAGTCCAAGGTATACAGTAAACCTGAAGCGAAGCATCGGAATCTAAAACTGGACTCATATTAGAGGTTCAAATCATAGAGACTTAGAGTGTCAGTCCTCTTGTACTTAAGTCGGCTTGTGCCTTTAGTATATAATTCGGATGCAATTTCTGTGTTTCATCGTCAATAAGAAGGTCCAAGGGATACAGTAAACCTGAATTGAAGCATCGGATTCTAAAACTCTACTCACAGGAGAGGTTCAAATCATAGAAAGTTAGAGTGTCAGTCCTCTCGTACTTATGTCGTCATTGTGCCTTTTGCATAAAATTCGGATGCAATTTCTGAGTTTCGTCGTCAATAAGACGGTCCTAGGGATACAGTAAACCTGAAGTGTAGCATCGGAATCTAAAACTGGACTCCCAGGAGTGGTTCAAATCATAGAGAGTTAGAGTGTCAGTCCTCTAGTACTTAAGTCGGCATTGTGCCTTTTGTATTTAATTCGGATGCAATTTCTGTGGTTCATCGTCAATAAGAAGGTCCAAGGGATACAGTCAACCTGAAGTGAAGCATCGGAATCTAGAACTGGACTCAAAGGAGAGGTTCAAATCATAGAAAGTTAGAGTGTCAGTACTCTTGTACTTAAGTCTGCATTGAGTCTTTTGTATTAAATTCATATGCAATTTCTGTGTTTCATCGTCAATAAGAAATTCCAAGGGATACAGTAAACCTGAAGTGAAGCATCGGAATCTAAAACTAAACTCACAGGAGAGGTTCAAATCATAGAAAGTTAGAGTGTCAGTCCTCTTGTACTTAAGTTGGCATTGTGACTTTTATATTAAATTTGGATGCAATTTCTGTGTTTCATCGTCAATAAGAAGGTCCAAGGGATACAGTAAACCTGAAGTGAAGCATCGGAATCTAAAACTGGACTCACAGGAGAGGTTCAAATCATAGAAAGTTAGAGTGTCAGTGCTCTTGTACTTAAGTCGACATTGTGCCCTTCATATTAAATTCGGATGCAATTTCTGTGTTTCATCGAAAATAAGAGGGTCCAAGGGATACAGTAAACCTGAAGTGAAGCATCGGAATCTAAAACTGGACTCACATTAGAGGTTCAAATCATAGAGACTTAGAGTGTCAGTCCTCTTGTACTTAAGTCGGCTTGTGCCTTTTGTATTTAATTCGGATGCAATTGCTGTGTTTCATCGTCAATAAGAAGGTCCAAGGGATACAGTAAACCTGAATTGAAGCATCGGATTCTAAAACTGGACTCACAGGAGAGGTTCATATCATAGAAAGTTAGAGTGTCAGTCCTCTCGTACTTATGTCGTCATTGTGCCTTTTGCATAAAATTCGGATGCACTTTCTGAGTTTCGTCGTCAATAAGATGGTCCTAGGGATACAGTAAACCTGAAGTGTAGCATCGGAAACTAAAACTGGACTCCCAGGAGTGGTTCAAATCATAGAGAGTTAGAGTGTCAGTCCTCTTGTACTTAAGTCGGCATTGTGCCTTTTGTATTAAATTCGGATGCAATTTCTGTGTTTCATCGTCAATAAGAAGGTCCATGGGATACAGTAAACCTGAAGTGAAGCACCGGAATCTAGAACTGGACTCAAAGGAGAGGTTCAAATCATAGAATGTTAGAGTGTCAGTACTCTTGTACTTAAGTCAGCATTGAGTCTTTTGTATTAAATTCGGATGCAATTTCTGTGTTTCATCGTCAATAAGAAATTCCAAGGGATACAGTAAACCTGAAGTGAAGCATCGGAATCTAAAACTGGACTCACTGGAGAGGTTCAAATCATAGAAAGTTAGAGTGTTAGTCCTCTTGTACTTAAGTTGGCATTGTGCCTTTTGTATTAAATTTGGATGCAATTTCTGTGTTTCATCGTCAATAAGAAGGTCCAAGGGATACAGTAAACCTGAAGTGAAGCATCGGAAACTAAAACTGGACTCAAAGGAGAGGTTCAAATCATAGAGAGTTAGAGTTCAGACCACTTGTACTTAAGTGGGCATTGTGCCTTTTGTGTTAAATTCGGATGCAATTTCTGTATTTCATCGTCAATCAGAGGGTCCAAGGTATATAGTAAACCTGAAGTGAAGCATCGGAATCTCAAACTGGACTCACAGGAGAGGTTCAAATCATAGAGAGTTAGAGTGTCAGTCTTCTTGTACATAAGTCGGCATTGTCCCTTTTGTGTTAAATTCGGATGCAATATCTGTGTTTCATCGTCAATAGCCAGAGCCAAGGGATACAGTAAACCAGAAGTGATGCATCGGAAACTAAAACTGAACTCACAGGAGAGGTTCAAATCATAGAAATTTAGTGCGTCGGTCCTCTTGTACTTAAGTCGCCATTGTGCCTTTTGTATTAAATTCGGACGCAATTTCTGTATATCATCGTAAATAAGAATGTCCAAGGGATACAGTAAACCTGAAGTGAAGCATCGGAATCTAAAACTGGACTCACAGGAGAGGTTCAAATCATAGAATGTTAGAGTGTCAGTTCTCTTGTACTTAAGTCGACATTGTGCCTTTCGTATTAAATTCGGATGCAATTTCTGTGTTTCATCGAAAATAAGAGGGTCCAAGGGCTACAGTAAACCTGAAGTGAAGCATCGGAATCTAAAACTGGACTCCCAGGAGTGGTTCAAATCATAGAGAGTTAGAGTGTCAGTCCTCTTGTACTTAAGTCGGCATTGTGCCTTTTGTATTAAATTCGGATTCAATTTCTGTGTTTCATCGTCAATAAGAAGGTCCAGGGGATACAGTAAACCTGAGGTGAAGCATCGGAATCTAGAACTGGACTCAAAGGAGAGGTTCAAATCATAGAAAGTTAGAGTGTCAGTACCCTTGTACTTAAGTCAGCATTGAGTCTTTTGTATTAAATTCGAATGCAGTTTCTGTGTTTCATCGCCAATAAGAAATTCCAAGGGATACAGTAAACCTGAAGTGAAGCATCGGAATATTAAACTGGACTCACAGGAGAGGTTCAAATTATAGAGAGTTAGAGTGTCAGTCCTCTTGTACTTAAGTCAGCATTATGCCTTTCGTATTAAATTCGGATGCAATTTCTGTTTTTCATCGTCGATAAGAAAGTCCAAGGTATACAGTAAACCTGAAGTGAAGCATCGGAATCTAAAACTGGACTCACCGCAGAGGTTCAAATCATAGGAAGTTAGAGTGTCAGTCCTCTTGTACTTAAGTCGGCATTGTGCCTTTAGTATTAAATTCGGATGCAATTACTGCGTTTCATCGCCAATAAGAAGGTCCAAGGGATACAGTAAACCTGAAGTGAAGCATCGGAAACTAAAACTGGACTCAAAGGAGAGGTTCAAATCATAGAATATTAGAGTCTCAGTCCTCTTGTACTTAAGTCAGCATTGTGCCTTTTGTATTAAATTCGGATGCAATTTCTCTGTTTCATCGTCAATAAGAAGTCCCAAGGGATACAGTAAACCTGAAGTGAAGCATCGGAATCTAAAACTGGACTCACAGGAGAGGTTCAAATCGTTGAAAGTTAGAGTGTCAGTCCTCTTGTACTTAAGTCGGCATTGTGCCTTTTTTATTGAATTCGGATGGAATTTCTGTGTTTCATCGTCAATCAGAGGGTCCAAGGTAAATAGTAAACCTGAAGTGAAGCATCGGAATCTAAAACTGGACTCACAGGAGAGGATCAAATCATTGAGAGTTCGAGTGTCAGTCCTCTTGTACTTAAGTCGGCATTATGCCTTTCGTATTAAATTCGGATGCAATTTCTGTTTTTCATCGTCGATAAGAAGGTCCAAGGGATACAGTAAACCTGAAGTGAAGCATCGGAATCTAAAGCTGGATTCACATTAGAGGTTCAAATCATAAAGAGTTGGAATGTCAGTCCTGTTGTACTTAAGTGGGCATTGTGCCTTTTGTATTAAATTCGGATGCAATTTCTGTGTTTCATCGTCAATAAGAAGGTCCAAGGGATACAGTAAACCTGAAATGAAGCATCGGATTCTAAAACTGGACTCACAGGAGAGGTTCAAATCATAGAAAGTTAGAGTGTCAGTCCTCTCGTACTTATGTCGTCATTGTGCCTTTTGTATAAAATTCGGATGCAATTTCTGTGTTTCGTCGTCAAAAAGAAGGTCCTAGGGATACAGTAAACCTGAAGTGTAGCATCGGAATCTAAAACTGGACTCCCAGGAGTGGTTCAAATCATAGAGAGTTAGAGTGTCAGTCCTCTTGTACTTAAGTCGGCATTGTGCCTTTTGTATTAAATTCGGATGCAATTTCTGTGTGTCATCGTCAATAAGAAGGACCAAGGGATACAGTAAACCAGAAGTGAAGCATCGGAATCTAGAACTGGGCTCAAAGGAGAGGTTCAAATCATAGAAAGTTAGAGTGTCAGTACTCTTGTACTTAAGTCAGCATTGAGTCTTTTGTATTAAATTCGGATGCAATTTCTGTGTTTCATCGTCAATAAGAAGGTCCAAGTGATACAGTAAATCTGAAGTGAAGCATCGGAATCTAAAACCGGACTCACTGGAGAGGTTCAAATCATAGAGAGTTAGAGTGTCAGTTCTCTTGTACTTAAGTCGACATTGTGCCTTTCGTATTAAATTCGGATGCAATTTCTGTGTTTCATCGAAAATAAGAGGGTCCTAGGGGTACAGTAAACCTGAAGTGAAGCATCGGAATCTAAAACTGGACTCACATTAGAGGTTCAAATCATAGAGAGTTAGAATGTCAGTCGTGTTGTACTTAAGTGGGCATTGTGCCTTTTGTATTAAATTCGGATGCAATTTCTGTGTTTCATCGTCAATAAGAAGGTCCAAGGGATACAGTAAACCTGAAATGAAGCATCGGATTCTAAAACTGGACTCACAGGAGTGGTTCAAATCATAGAAAGTTAGAGTGTCAGTCCTCTCATACTTATGCCGTCATTGTGCCTTTTGTATAAAATTCGGATGCATTTTCTGTGTTTCGTCGTCAATAAGAAGGTCCTAGGGATACAGTAAACCTGAAGTGTAGCATCGGAATCTAAAACTGGACTCCCAGGAGTGGTTCAAATCATAGAGAGTTAGAGTGTTAGTCCTCTTGTACTTAAGTCGGCATTGTGCCTTTTGTATTAAATTCGGATTCAATTTCTGTGTTTCATCGTCAATAAGAAGGTCCAGGGGATACAGTAAACCTGAAGTGAAGCATCGGAATCTAGAACTGGACTCAAAGGAGAGGTTCAAATCATAGAAAGTTAGAGTGTCAGTACTCTTGTACTTAAGTCAGCATTGAGTCTTTTGTATTAAATTCGAATGCAGTTTCTGTGTTTCATCGCCAATAAGAAATTCCAAGGGATACAGTAAACCTGAAGTGAAGCATCGGAATCTAAAACTGGACTCACAGGAGAGGTTCAAATTATAGAGAGCTAGAGTGTCAGTCCTCTTGTACTTAAGTCGGCATTATGCCTTTCGTATTAAATTCGGATGCAATTTCTGTTTTTCATCGTCGATAAGAAAGTCCAAGGTATACAGTAAACCTGAAGTGAAGCATCGGAATCTAAAACTGGACTCACCGCAGAGGTTCAAATCATAGAATGTTAGAGTGTCAGTCCTCTTGTACTTAAGTCGGCATTGTGCCTTTAGTATTAAATTCGGATGCAATTACTGCGTTTCATCGCCAATAAGAAGGTCCAAGGTATACAGTAAACCTGAAGTGAAGCATCGGAATCTAAAACTGGACTCAAAGGAGAGGTTCAGATCATAGAAAATTAGAGTTTCAGTCCTCTTGTACTTAAGTCAGCATTGTGCCTTTTGTATTAAATTCGGATGCAATTTCTGTGTTTCATCGTCAATAAGAAGTCCCAAGGGATACAGTAAACCTGAAGTGAAGCATCGGAATCTAAAACTGGACTCACAGGAGAGGTTCAAATCGTAGAAAGTTAGAGTGTCAGTCCTCTTGTACTTGAGTCGGCATTGTGCCTTTTGTATTAAATTCGGATGGAATTTCTGTGTTTCATCGTCAATCAGAGGGTCCAAGGTATAACGTAAACCTGAAGTGAAGCATGGGAATCTAAAACTGGACTCACAGGAGAGGTTCAAATCATGGAGATTTCGAGTGTCAGTCCTCTTATACTTAAGTCGGCATTATGCCTTTCGTATTAAATTCGGATGCAATTTCTGTTTTTCATCGTCGATAAGAAAGTCCAAGGTATACAGTAAACCTGAAGTGAAGCATCGGAATCTAAAACTGGACTCACAGGAGAGGTTCAAATCATAGAAAGTTAGAGTGTCAGTCCTCTTGTACTTAAGTTGGCATTGTGCCTTTTGTATTGAATTTGGATGCAATTTCTGTGTTTAATCGTCAATAAGAAGGTCCAAGGGATACAGTAAACCTGAAGTGAAGCATCGGAATCTAAAACTGGACTCACATTAGAGGTTCAAATCATAGAGAGTTAGAATGTCAGTCTTGTTGTACTTAAGTGGGCATTGTGCCTTTTGTATTAAATTCGGATGCAATTTCTGTGTTTCATCGTCAATAAGAAGGTCCAAGGGATACAGTAAACCTGAAATGAAGCATCGGATTCTAAAACTGGACTCACAGGAGATGTTCAAATCATAGAAAGTTAGAGTGTCAGTCCTCTCGTACTTATGTCGTCATTGTGCCTTTTGTATAAAATTCAGATGCAATTTCTGTGTTTCGTCGTCAATAAGAAGGTCCTAGGGATACAGTAAACCTGAAGTGAAGCATCGGAATCTCAAACTGGACTCACAGGAGAGGTTCAAATCATAGAGAGTTCGAGTGTCAGTCCTCTTGTACTTAAGTCGGCATTATGCCTTTCGTATTAAATTCGGATGCTATTTCTGTTTTTCATCGTCGATAAGAAAGTCCAAGGTATCCAGTAAACCTGATGTGAAGCATCGGAATCTAAAACTGGACTCACAGGAGAGGTTCATATCATAGAAAGTTAGAGTGTCAGTCCTCTTGTACTTAAGTTGGCATTGTGCCTTTTGTATTAAATTTGGATGCAATTTCTGTGTTTCATTGTCAATAACAAGGTCCAAGGGACACAGTAAACTTGAAGTGAAGCATCGGAAACTAAAACTGGACTCACAGGAGAGGTTCAAATCATAGAGAGTTAGAGTGTCAGACCACTTGTTCTTAAGTGGGCATTGTGCCTTTTGTATTAAATTCGGATGCAATTTCTGTGTTTCATCGTCAAAAAGAAGGTCCAAGTGATACAGTAAACCTGAAGTGAAGCATCAGAATCTAAAACTGGACTCACAGGAGAGGTTCAAATCATTGAAAGTTAGAGTGTCAGTGCTCCTGTACTTAAGTCGACATTGTGCCTTTCATATTAAATTCGGATGCAATTTCTGTGTTTCATCGAAAATAAGAGGGTCCAAGGGATACAGTAAACCTGAAGTGAAGCATCGGAATCTAAAACTGGACTCACATTAGAGGTTCAAATCATAGAGACTTAGAGTGTCAGTCCTCTTGTACTTAAGTCGGCTTGTGCCTTTTGTATTTAATTTGGATGCAATTTCTGTGTTTCATCGTCAATAAGAAGGTCCAAGTGATACAGTAAACCTGAATTGAAGCATCGGATTCTAAAACTGGACTCACAGGAGTGGTTCAAATCATAGAAAGTTAGAGTGTCAGTCCTCTTGCACTTAAGTCGGCATTGTGCCTTTTGTATTAAATTCGGATGCAATTTCTGTGTTTCATCGTCAATCAGAGGGTCCAAGGTATATAGTAAACCTGAAGTGAAGCATCGGAATCTAAAACTGGACTCACAGGAGAGGTTCAAATCATAGAGAGTTAGAATGTCAGTCCTGTTGTACTTAAGTGGGCATTGTGCCTTTTGTATTAAATTCGGATGAAATTTCTGTGTTTCATCGACAATAAGAAGGTCCAAGGGATACAGTAAACCTGAAGTGAAGCATCGGAATCTAGAACTGGGCTCAAAGGAGAGGTTCAAATCATAGAAAGTTAGAGTGTCAGTACTCTTGTACTTAAGTCAGCATTGAGTCTTTTGTATCAAATTCGGATGCAGTTTCTGTGTTTCATCGCTAATAAGAAATTCCAAGGGATACAGTAAACCTGAAGTGAAGCATCGGAATCTAAAACTGGACTCACAGGAGAGGTTCAAATTATAGAGAGTTAGAGTGTCAGTCCTCTTGTACTTAAGTCGGCATTATGCCTTTCGTATTAAATTCGGATGCAATTTCTGTTTTTCATCGTCGATAAGAAAGTCCAAGGTATACAGTAAACCTGAAGTGAAGCATTGGAATCTAAAACTGGACTCACTGGAGGGGTTCAAATCATAGAAAGTTAGAGTGTCAGTCCTCTTGTACTTAAATCGGCATTGTGCCTTTTGTATTAAATTCGGATGCAATTTCTGGGTTTCATCGTCAATCAGAGGGTCCAAGGTATATAGTAAACCTGAAGTGAAGCATCGGAATCTGAAACTGGACTCACTGGAGAGGTTCAAATCATAGAGAGTTTGAGTGTCAGTCCTCTTGTACTTAAGTCGGCATTATGCCTTTCGTATTAAATTCGGATGCAATTTCTGTTTTTCATCGTCGATAAGAAAATCCAAGGTATACAGTAAACCTGATGTGAAGCATCGGAATCTAAAACTGGACTCACAGGAGAGGTTCAAATCATAGAAAGTTAGAGTGTCAGTCCTCTTGTACTTAAGTCGACATTGTGCCTTTCATATTAAATTCGGATGCAATTTCTGTGATTCATCGAAAATAAGAGGGTCCAAGGGATACAGTAAACCTGAAGTGAAGCATCGGAATCTAAAACTGGACTCACATTAGAGGTTCAAATCATAGAGACTTAGAGTGTCAGTCCTCTTGTACTTAAGTCGGCTTTTGCCATTTGTATTTAATTCGGATGCAATTTCTGTGTTTCATCGTCAATAAGAACGTCCAAGGGATACAGTAAACCTGAATTGAAGCATCGGATTCTAAAACTGGACTCACAGGAGAGGTTCAAATCATAGAAAGTTAGAGTGTCAGTCCTCTCGTACTTAAATCGGCATTATGCCTTTCGTATTAAATTCGGATGCAATTTCTGTTTTTCATCGTCGATAAGAAAGTCCAAGGTATACAGTAAACCTGAAGTGAAGCATCGGAATCTAAAACTGGACTCACAGGAGGGGTTCAAATCATAGAAAGTTAGAGTGTCAGTCCTCTTGTACTTAAGTCGTCATTGTGCCTTTTGCATAAATTTCGGATGCAATTTCTGAGTTTCGTCGTCAATAAGACGGTCCTAGGGACACAGTAAACCTGAAGTGTAGCATCGGAATCTAAAACTGGACTCCCAGGAGTGGTTCAAATCATAGAGAGTTATAGTGTCAGTCCTCTTGTACTTAACTCGGCATTGTGCCTTTTGTATAAAATTCGGATGCAATTTCTGTGTTTCATCGTCAATAAGAAGGTCCAAGGGATACAGTAAACCTGAAGTGAAGCATCGGAATCTAGAACTGGACTCAAAGGAGAGGTTCAAATCATAGAAAGTTAGAGTGTCAGTCCTCTTGTACTTAAGTCGACATTGTGCCTTTCATATTAAATTCGGATGCAATTTCTGTGATTCATCGAAAATAAGAGGGTCCAAGGGATACAGTAAACCTGAAGTGAAGCATCGGAATCTAAAACTGGACTCACATTAGAGGTTCAAATCATAGAGACTTAGAGTGTCAGTCCTCTTGTACTTAAGTCGGCTTTTGCCATTTGTATTTAATTCGGATGCAATTTCTGTGTTTCATCGTCAATAAGAGGGTCCGAGGGATACAGTAAACCTGAACTGAAGCATCGGAATCTAAAACTGGACTCACAGGAGATGTTCAAATTATAGGGAGTTAGAGTGTCAGTCCTCTTGTACTTAAGTCGGCATTGTGCCTTTTGTATTAAATTCGGATGCAATTTCTGTGTTTCATCGTCAATAAGAAGGTCCAAGGGATACAGTAAACCTGAAGTGAAGAATTGGAATCTAAAACTGAACTCACAGGAGGGGTTCAAATCATAGAAAGATAGAGTGTCAGTCCTCTTGTACTTAAGTTGGCATTGTGCCTTTTGTATTAAATTTGGATGCATTTTCTGTGTTTCATCGTCAATAAGAAGGTCCAAGGGATACAGTAAACCTGAAGTGAAGCATCGGAATCTATAACTGGACTCACATTAGAGATTCAAATCATAGAGAGTTAGAGTGTCAGTCCTCTTGTACTTAAGTGGGCATTGTGCCTTTTGTATTAAATTCGGATGCAATTTCTGAGGTTTGTCGTCAATAAGAAGGTCCTAGGGATACAGTAAACCTGAAGTGTAGCATCGGAATCTAAAACTGGACTCCCAGGAGAGTTTCAAATCATAGAGAGTTAGAGTGTCAGTCCTCTTGTACTTAAGTCGGCATTGTGCCTTTTGTATTAAATTCGGACGCATTTTCTGTTTTTCATTGTAAATAAGAATGTCCAAGGGATACAGTAAACCTGAAGTGAAGCATCGAAATCTAATATCGGACTGACAGGAGAGGTTCAAATCATAGAAAGTTAGAGTGTCAGTGCTTTTGTACTTAAGTCGACATTGTGCCTTTCGTATTAAATTCGGATGCAATTTCTGTGTTTCATCATCAATAAGAATGTCCAAGGGATACAGTAAACCTGAAGTGAAGCATCGGAATCTAAAACTGGACTCACATTAGAGGTTAAAATCATAGAGAGTTGGAGTGTCAGTCCTTTTGTACTTAAGTGGGCATTGTGCAATTTGTATTAAATTCGGATGCAATTTCTGTGTTTCATCGTCAATAAGAAGCTCCATGGGATACAGTAAACCTGAAATGAAGCATCGGACTCTAAATCTGGACTCACAGGAGAGGTTCAAATCATAGGAAGTTAGAGTGTCAGTCCTCTTGTACTTAAGTCGGCATTGTGCTTTTTGTATTAAATTCGGATGCAATTTCTGTGTTTCATCGTCAATAAGAAGGTCCAAGGGATACAGTAATCCCGAAGTGAAGCATTGCATTCTAAAACTGGACTCACAGGAGAGGTTCAAATCATAGAAAATTAGAGTGTCAGTCCTCTTGTACTTAAGTCGGCGTTGTGCCCTTTGTATTAAATTCGGATGCAATTTCTGTGTTTTATCGTCAATAAGAAGGTCCAAGGTATACAGTAAACCTGAAGTGAAGCATCGGAATCTAAAACTGGACGCAAGGAGAGGTTCAAATCATAGAAAGTTAGAGTGTCAGTCCTCTTGCACTTAAGTCGGCATTGTGCCTTTTGTATTAAATTCGGATGCAATTTCTGTGTTTCATCGTCAATAAGAAGGTCCAAGGGATACAGTAAACCTGAAGTGAAGCATCGGAATCTAAAACTGGACTCAAAGGAGCGGTTCAAATCATAGAAAGTTAGAGTGTCAGTACTCTTGTACTTAAGTCAGCATTGTGAATTTTGTATTACATTCGGTTGCAATTTCTGTGTTTCATCGTCAATAAGAAGTTCCAAGGGATACAGTAAACCTGAAGTGAAGCATCGGAATCTAAAACTGGACTCACAGGAGAGGTTCAAATCATAGGAAGTTAGAGTGTCAGTCCTCTTGTACTTAAGTCGGCATTGTGCTTTTTGTATTAAATTCGGATGCAATTTCTGTGTTTCATCGTCAATAAGAAAATCCAAGGAATACAGTAATCCTGAAGTGAAGCATCGCATTCTATAACTGGACTCACAGGAGAGGTTCAAATCATAGAAAATTAGAGTGTCTGTCCTCTTGTACTTAAGTCGGCATTTTCCCCTTTGTATTAAATTCGGATGCAATTTCTGTGTTTCATCGTCATTAAGAAGGTCCAAGTCATACAGTAAACCTGAAGAGAAGCATCGGAATCTGAAACTGGACTCCCTGGAGAGGTTCAAATCATAGAGAGTTAGAGTGTCAGTCCTCTGGTACATAAGTCGGCATTGTGCCTTTTGTATTAAATTCGGATGCAAAATCTGTGTTTCATCGTCAATAAGTAGATCCAAGGGATACAGTAAACCTGAAGTGAAGCATCGGAATCTAAATTGGACTCAGCGGAGAGGTTCAAGACATAGAAAGTTTGAGTGTCAGTCCTCTTGTACTTAAGTCGGCATTGTGCCTTTTGTATTAAATTCGGATGCAATTTCTGTGTTTTATCGTCAATAAGAAGGTCCAAGGTATACAGTAAACCTGAAGTGAAGCATCTGAATCTAAAACTGGACTCACAGGGGAGGATCAAATCATACAAATTTAGTGTGTCAGTCCTCTCGTACTTAAGTCGTCATTGTGCCTTTTGTATAAAATTCGGATGAAATTTCTGTTTTTCTTCGTAAATAAGATTGTCCAAGGAATACAGTAAACCTGAAGTGAAGCATCGGAATCTAAAACTGGACCCCCAGGAGAGGTTCAAATCATAGAGAGTTAGAGTGTCAGTCCTCTTGTATTTAAGTCGGCATTGTTCCTTTTGTATTAAATTCGGATGCAATTTCTGTGTTTCATCGTCAATAAGAGGGTACAAGGGATACAGTAAACCTGAAGGGAAGCATCGGAATCTAAAACTGGACTCACATTAGAGGTTCAAATCATAGAGGGTTAGAGGGTCAGTCCTCTTGTACTTAAGTCGGCATTGTGCCTTTTGTATTAAATTCGGATGCAATTTCTGTGTTTCATCGTCAATAAGAAGGTCCAAGGGATACAGTAACCCTGAAATGAAGCATCGGATTCTAAAACTGGACACACAGGAGAGGTTCAAATCATAGATAGTTAGAGTGTCAGTCCTGTTGTACTTAAGTCGGCATTGTGCTTTTTGTATTAAATTCGGATGCAATTTCTGTGTTTCATCGTCAATAAGAAGGTCTAAGGGATACAGTAATCCTGAAGTGATGCATCGCATTCTAAAACTGGACTCACAGGACAGGTTCAAATCATAGAAAATTAGAGTGTCAGTCCTCTTGTACTTAAGTCGGCATTGTGCCCTTTGTATTAAATTCGGATGCAATTTCTGTGTTTCATCGTCAATAAGAAGGTCCAAGTGATACAGTAAACCTGAAGTGAAGCATCGGAATCTAAAACTGGACTCACAGGAGAGGTTCAAATTGTAGAGAGTTAGAGTGTCAGTCCTCTTGTACTTGAGTCGGCACTATGCCTTTTGTATTAAATTCGGATGCAATTTCTGTGTTTGATCGTCATTAAGAACGTCCTAGGGATACAGTAAACCTGAAGTGAAGCATCGGAATCTAAAACTGGACTCACAGGAGAGGTTCAAATCATAGAAAGTTAGAGTGTCAGTCCTCTTGTACTTAATTCGGCATTGTGATTGTTGTATTAAATTCGGATGCAATTTCTGTGTTTCATCGTCAATAAGAGGGTACGAGGGATACAGTAAACCTGAAATGAAGCATCGGAATCTAAAACTGGACTCACAGGAGAGGTTCAAATTGTAGAGAGTTAGAGTGTCAGTCCTCTTGTACTTAAGTCGGTATTATGCCTTTTGTATTAAATTCTGATGCAATTTCTGTGTTTCATCGTCAGTAAGAAGGTCCTAGGGATACAGTAAACCTGAAGTGAAGCATCCGAATCTAAAACTGGACTCATAGGAGAGGTTCAAATCATAGAAAGTTAGAGTGTCAGTCCTCTTGTTCTTAAGTCGGCATTGTGCCTTTTGTATTAAATTCGGATGCAATTTCTGTGTTTCATCGTCTATTAGAAGGTCCAAGGGTACAGTTAACCTGAAGTGAAGCATCGGGATCTAAAACTGGACTCATAGTAGAGGTTCAAATCGTAGAGAGTTAGAGTGTCAGTTCTCTTGTATTTAAGTCGGCATTGTGCCTTTTGTATTAAATTCGGATGCAATTTCTGTGTTTCATCGTCAATAAAGAGGTCCAAGGGATACAGTAAACCTGATGTGAAGCATCGGAATCTAAAACTGGACTCACAGGAGAGGTTCAAATCATAGAAAGTTAGAGTGTCAGTCCTCTTGTACTTACGTCGGCGTTGTGCCTTTTGTATTACATTCGGATGCAATTTCTGTCTTTCATCGTCAATATGAAGGTCCAAGGGATACAGTAAACCTGAAGTGAAGCATCGGAATCTAAAACTGGACTCACAGGAGTGGTTCAAAACATAGAGTGTTAGAGTGTCAGTCCCCTTGTATTTAAGTCGGCATTGTTCCTTTTGTATTAAATTCGGATGCAATTTCTGTGTTTCATCGTCAATAAAGTGGTCCAAGGGATACTGTAAACCTGATGTGAGGCATCGGAATCTAAATCTGGACTCACAGGAGAGGTTCAAACCATTGAGAGTTAGAGTGTCAGTTCTCTTGTACGTAAGTCGGCATTGTGCCCTTTGTATTAAATTCGGTTGCACATTCTGTGTTTCATCGTCAATAAGAAGGTCCAAGGGATACAGTAAACCTGAAGTGAAGCATCTGAATCTAAAACTGGACTCACAGGGGAGGTTCAAATCATAGAAATTTAGTGTGTCGGTCATCTTGTACTTAAGTCGCCATTGTGCCTTTTGTATTAAATTCGGACGCATTTTCTGTTTTTCATCGTAAATAAGAATGTCCAAGGAATACAGTAAACCTGAAGTGAAGCATCGAAATCTAAAACTGGACTCACAGGAGAGGTTCAAATCATAGAAAGTTAGAGTGTCAGTGCTCTTGTACTTAAGTCGACATTGTGCCTTTCGTATTAAATTCGGATGAAATCTCTGTGTTTCATCGTCAATAAGAGGGTACAAGGGATACGGTAAACCTGAAGTGAAGCAACAGAATCTAAAACTGGACTCACATTAGAGGTTGAAATCATAGAGAGTTGGAGTGTCAGTCCTCTTGTACTTAAGTGGGCATTGTGCCTTTTGTATTAAATTCGGATGCAATTTCTGTGTTTCATCGTCAATAAGAAGGTCCAAGGGATACAGTAACCCTGAAATGAAGCATCGGATTCTAAAACTGGACTCACAGGAGAGGTTCAAATCATAGAAAGTTAGAGTGTCAGTCCTCTCGTACTTAAGTCGTCATTGTGCCTTTTGTATAAAATTCGGATGCAATTTCTGTGTTTCGTCGTCAATAAGAAGGTCCTAGGGATCCAGCAAACCTGAAGTGTAGCATCGGAATCTAAAACTGGACTTCCAGGAGAGGTTCAAATCATAGAGAGTTAGAGTGTCAGTCCTCTTGTACTTAAGTCGGCATTGTGCCTTTTGTATTAAATTGGGTTGCACATTCTGTGTTTCATCGTCAATAAAAAGGTCCAATGGATACAGTAAACCTGAAGTGAAGCATCGGACTCTGAAACTGGACTCACAGGAGAGGTTCAAATCATAGAAAGTTAGAGTGTCAGTCCTCTTGTACTTAAGTCGGCATTGTGCCCTTTGTATTAAATTCGGATGCAATTTCTGTGTTTCATCGTCAATAAGAAGATCCAAGTAAACAGTAAACCTGAAGTGAGGCATCGGAATCTAAAACTGGACTCACGGGAGAGGTTCAAATCATAGAAAGTTAGAGTGTCAGTCCTCTTGTACTTAAGTCGGCATTGTGCATGTTGTATTAAATTCGGATGCATTTTCTGTGTTTCATCGTCAATAAGAGGGTCCGAGGGACACAGTAAACCTGAAATGAAGCATCGGGATCAAAAACTGGACTCACAGGAGAGGTTCAAATTGTAAAAAGTTAGAGTGTCAGTCCTCTTGTACTTAAGTCGGCATTGTGCCTGTTGTATTAAATTCGGATGCAATTTCTGTGTTTCATCGTCAATAAGAGGGTACGAGGGATACAGTAAACCTGAAATGAAGCATCGGAATCTAAAACTGGACTCACAGGAGAGGTTCAAATTGTAGAGAGTTAGAGTGTCAGTCCTCTTGTACTTAAGTCGGCATTATGCCTTTTGTATTAAATTCTAATGCAATATCTGTGTTTCATCGTCATTAAGAAGGTCCTAGGGATACAGTAAACCTGAAGCGAAGCATCGGAATCTAAAACTGGACTCACAGGAGAGGTTCAAATCATAGAAAGTTAGAGTGTCAGTCCTCTTGTACTTAGGTCGGCATTGTGCCTTTTGTATTAAATTCGGATGCAATTTCTGTGTTTCATCGTCTATTAGAAGGTCCAAGGGATACAGTTAACCTGAAGTGAAGCATCGGGATCTAAAACTGGACTCATAGTAGAGGTTCAAATCGTAGAGAGTTAGAGTGTCAGTCCTCTTGTATTTAAGTCGGCATTGTGCCTTTTGTATTAAATTCGGATGCAATTTCTGTGTTTCATCGTCAATAAAGAGGTCCAAGGGATACAGTAAACCTGATGTGAAGCATCGGAATCTAAAACTGGACTCACAGGAGAGGTTCAAATCATAGAAAGTTAGAGTGTCATTCCTCTTGTACTTAAGTCGGCATTGTGCCTTTTGTATTACATTCGGATGCAATTTCTGTCTTTCATCGTCAATATGAAGGTCCAAGGGATACAGTAAACCTGAAGTGAAGCATCGGAATCTAAAACTGGACTCACAGGAGTGGTTCAAAACATAGAGTGTTAGAGTGTCAGTCCTCTTGTATTTAAGTCGGCATTGTTCTTTTGTATTAAATTCGGATGCAATTTCTGTGTTTCATCGTCAATAAAGAGGTCCAAGGGATACTGTAAACCTGAAGTGAGGCATCGAAATCTAAATCTGGACTCACAGAGGAGATTCAAATAATAGAGAGTTTGAGTGTCAGTCCTCTTGTACTTAAGTCGGTATTGTGCCTTTTGTATCAAATTCGGATGCTATTTCTGTGTTTCGTCGTCAATAAGAGGGTCCAAGGGATACAGTAAACCTGAAGTGAGGCATCGAAATCTAAATCTAGACTCACAGAGGAGATTCAAATAATAGGGAGTTTGAGTGTCAGTCCTCTTGTACTTAAGTCGGTATTGTGCCTTTTGTATCAAATTCGGATGCAATCTCTGTGTTTCATCGTCAATAAGAAGGTCCAAGGGATACAGTAAACCTGAAGTGAAGCATCGGAACATAAAACTGGACACACAGGAGAGGTTCAAATCGTAGAAAGTTACAGTGTCAGTCCTCTTGTACTTAAGTCGGCATTGTACATTTTGTATTAAATTGGGATGCAATTTCTTTGTTTTATCGTCAATAAGAAGGTCCAACGTATACAGTAAACCTGAAGTGAAGCATCGGAATCTAAAACTGGACTCACAGGAGAGGTTCAAATCATAGAAAGTTTGAGTGTCAGTCCTCTTGTACTTAAGTCGACATTGTGCCTTTTCTGTTAAATTCGGATGCAATGTCTGTGTTTCATCGTCAATAAGAGGGTCTAAGGTAAACCTGAAGTGAAGCATCGGAATCTAAAACTGGTCTCACAGGAAAGGTTCAAACCAAAAAGAGTAGGAAGAGTCGGTCTTTTCGTACTTGATTAGGCATTGTGCCTTTAGTATTAAATTCGGATGCAATTTCTGTGTTTCATCGTCAATTAGAAGGTCCAAGGGATACAGTAAACCTGAAGTGAAGCATTGGAATCTAAAACTGGACTCACAGGAGAGGTTCAAATCATAGAAATTTAGAGTGTCAGTTCTCTTGTACTTAAGTCGGCATTGTGCCTTTTGAATTTAATTCCGATGCAATTTCTGTGCTTCATCGTCAAGAAGAAGGTCCAAGGGATACAGTAAACCTGAAGTGAAGCATCGGAATTTAAAACTGGACTCACAGGAGAGGTTCAAATCATAGAAAGTTAGAGTGTCAGTCCTCTTGTACTTAAGTCCGCATTGTGCCTTTTGTATTAAATTCGGATGCAATTTCTGTGTTTCATCGTCAACAAGACGGTCCAAGGGATACAGTAAACCTGAAGTGAGGCATCGGAATGTAAAACTGGACTCACAGGAGAGGTTCAAATCATAGAAAGTTAGAGTGTCAGTCCTCTTGTACTTAAGTCGGCATTGTGCCTTTTGTATTACATTCGGATGCAATTTCTGTGTTTCATCGCCAGTAAGAAGGTCCAAGGGATACAGTAAACCTGGAGTGAAGCATCGGAATCTAAAACTGGACTCTGAGCAGCGGTTCAAATCAAAGAAAGTTAGAGTGTCAGTGCTCTTGTACTTAAGTCGGCATTGTGCCTATTGTATTAAATTCGGATGCAATTTATGTGTTTCATCTTCAATAAGAAGGTCCAAGGGATACAGGAAACATGAAGTCAGATACGGAATCTAAAACTGGACTCACAGGAGAGGTTCAAATCATAGAGGGTTAGAGTGTCAGTCCCCTTGTACTTAAGTCGGCATTGTGACATTTGTATTAAATTCGGATGCAATTTCTGTGATTCATCGTCAATAAGAAGGTCCAAGCGATACAGTAAACCTAAAGTGAAGCATCGGAATCTAAAACTGGACTCAAAGGAGAGGTTCAAATCATAGAAAGTTAGAGTGTCAGTCCTCTTGTACTTAAGTCAGCATTGTGCCTTTTGTTCTAAATTCAGATGCAATTACTGTGTTTCATCGTCAATAAGATGGTCCAAGGGATACAGTAAACCTAAAGTGAAGCATCGGAATCTAAAACTGGACTCACAGGAGAGGTTCGATCATAGAAATTTAGGGTGTCAGTCCTCTTGTACGTAAGTCGTCATTGTGCCTTTTGTACTAAATTCGGATGCTATTTCTGTGTTTCGTCGTCAATAAGAGGGTCCAAGGGATACAGTAAACCTGAAGTGAGGCATCGAAATCTAAATCTGGACTCACAGAGGAGATTCAAATCATAGAGTGTTTGAGTGTCAGTCCTCTTGTTCTTAAGTCGGCATTGTTCCTTTTGTATTAAATTCGGATGCAATTTCTGTGTTTTATCGTCAATAAGAAGGTCCAAGGGATACAGTAAACCTCAAGTAAAGCATCGGAATCTAAAACGGGACTCACAGCAGAGGTTCAAATCATAGAAACTTAGAGTGTCAGTCCTCTTGTACTTAAGTCGGTATTGTGCCTTTTGTATCAAATTCGGATGCAATTTCTGTGTTTTATCGTCAATAAGAAGGTCCAAGGGATACAGTAAACCTGAAGTGAACCTTCGGAATCTAAAACTGGACTCACAGGAGATGTCCAAATCATAGAAATTCAGAGTGTCAATCCTCTTGTACTTAAGTCGGCATTGTGCCTTTGGTATTAAATTCGGATGCAATTTCTGTGTTTCATCGTCAATTAGTAGGTCCAAGGGATACAGTAAACCTGAAGTGAAGCATCAGAATCTAAGACTGGACTCACAGGAGAGTTTCAAATCATAGAAATTTAGAGTGTCAGTTCACTTGTACTTAAGTCGGCATTGTGCCTTTTGAATTTAATTCCGATGCAATTTCTGTGCTTCATCGTCACGAAGAAGGTCCACGGGATACAGTAAACCTGAAGTGAAGCATCGGAATTTAAAACTGGAGACACAGGAGAGGTTCAAATCATAGAAAGTTAGAGTGTCAGTCCTCTTGTACCTAAGTCCGCATTGTGCCTTTTGTATTAATTTCAGATACAATTTCTGTGCTTCATCGTCAATAAGACGGTCCAAGGGATACAGTAAACCTGAAGTCAAGCATCGGAATCTAAATCTGGACTCACAGGAGAGGTTCAAATCATAGAAAGAGTGTGTTAGTTCTCTTGTACTTAAGTCGGCATTGTTCCTTTTGTATTAAATTCGGATGCAATTTCTGTGTTTCATCGTCAATAAGAAGGTCCAAGGGATACAGTAAACCTGAAGTGAAGCATCGGAATCTAGAACTGGACTCACAGGTGAGGTTCAAATGATAGAGAGTTAGAGTGTCAGTCCTCTTGTACTTAAGTCGGCATTGTGCCTTTTGAATTACATTCGGATGCAATTTCTGTGTTTCATCGTCAATAAGGAGGTCCAAGGAATAAAGTAAACCTGAAGTGAAGCATCGGAATCTAAAACTGGACTCACAGGAGAGGTTCAAATCATAGAATGTTAGAGTGTCAGTCCTCTTGTACTTATGTCGGCATTGTGCCTTTTGTATTAATTTCGGATGCAATTTCTGTGTTTCATCGTCAATAAGAAAGTCCAAGGGATACAGTAAACCTGAAGTGAAGCATCGGAATCTAAAACTGAATTCACAGAGGAGGTTCAAATCATAGAGGGTTAGAGTGTTAGTCCTCTTGTTCTTAAGTCGGCATTGTGTCTTTTGTATTAAATTTTAATGCAATTTCTGTGGGTCATCGTCAAAAAGAAGGTCCAAGGGATAAAGCAAACATGAAGTGAAGGATCGCAAGCTAAAACAGGACACACAGGAGAGGTTCAAATCATAGAAAGTTTGAGTGTCAGTCCTCTTGTACTTAAATCGGCATTGCGCCTTTTGTATTAAATTCGTATGCAATATCTGTATTTCATCGTCAATAAGAAGATCCAAGGGATACAGTAAACCTGATGTGATGGATCGGAATCTAAAACTGGACACACAGGAGAGGTTCAAATCATAGAAAGTTACAGTGTCAGTCCTCTTGTACTTAAGTCGGCATTGTGCCTTTTGTATTACATTCGGATGCAATTTCTGTGTTTCATCGTCATTAAGAAGGTCCAAGGGATACAGTAAACCTGAAGTGAAGCATCGGAATCTAAAACTGGACTCTGAGGAGAAGTTCAAATCAAAGAAAGTTAGAGTGTCAGTGCTCTTGTACTTATGTCGGCATTGTGCCTATTGTATTATATTCGGATACAGTTTATGTTTTTCATCTTCAATAAGAAGGTCCAAGGGATACAGTAAACATGAAGTGAAGCACGGAATCTAAAACTGCACTCACAGGTGAGGTTCAAATCATAGTGATTTAGAGTGTCAGTCCTCTTGTACTTAAGTCGGCATTTTGCCTTTTGTATTGAATTCGGAAGCAAATTTCTGTGTTTGATCGTCAATAAGAAGGTCCAAGTGATACAGTTAACCTGTAGTGAAGCATCGGAACCTAAAACTGGACTCACAGGAGAGGTTCGAATCAAAGAGAGTTAGAGGGTCAGTCCTCTGGTACTTAAGTCGGCATTGTTCCTTTTGTATTAAATTTGGATGCAATTTCTGTGTTTCATCGTCAATAAGAAAGTTCAAGGAATACTGTAAACCTAAAGTGAAGCATCGGAAGCTAAAACAGGACACACAGGAGAGGTTCAAATCATAGAAAGTTACAGTGTCAGTCGTCTTGTACTTAAGTCGGAATTGTGCATTTTGTATTAATTTCGAATGCAATTTCTGTGTTTCATCGTCAATAAGAAGGTCCAAGGTATACAGTTATCCGGAAGTGAAGCATCGGAATCTAAAACTGGACTCACAGCAGAGGTTCAAATCACAGAATGTTAGAGTGTCAGTCCTCTTGTGCTTAAGTCGGCATTGTGCCTTTGGTATTAAATTCGGATGCAATTTTTGTGTTTCATCGTCAATTAGAAGGTCCAAGGGATACAGTAAACCTGAAGTGAAGCATCAGAATCTAAGACTGGACTCACAGGAGGGTTTCAAATCATAGAAATTTAGAGTGTCAGTCCTCTTGTACTTAAGTCCGCATTGTGCCTTTTGTATTAATTTCAGATGCAATTTCTGTGCTTTATCGTCACGAAGAAGGTCCACGGGATACAGTAAACCTAAAGTGAAGCATCGGAATTTAAAACTGGACTCACAGGAGAGGTTCAAATCATAGAAAGTTAGAGTGTCAGTCCTCTTGTACTTAAGTCCGCATTGTGCCTTTTGTATTAATTTCAGATGCAATTTCTGTGCTTCATCGTCAATAAGACGGTCCAAGGGATACAGTAAACGTGAAGTGAAGCATCGGAATCAAAATCTGGACTCACAGGAGAGGTTCAAATCATAGAAAGAGAGTGTTAGTTCTCTTGTACTTAAGTCGGCATTGTTCTTTTTGTATTAAATTCGGATGCAATTTCTGTGTTTCATCGTCAATAAGAAGGTCCAAGGGATACAGTAAACCTGAAGTGAAGCATCGGAATCTAGAACTGGACTCACAGGTGAGGTTCAAATCATAGAGAGTTAGAGTGTCAGTCCTCTTGTACTTAAGTCGGCATTGTGCCTTTTGTATTACATTCGGATGCAATTTCTGTGTTTCATCGTCAATAAGAAGGTCCAAGGAATAAAGTAAACCTGAAGTGAAGCATCGGAATCTAAAACTGGACTCACAGGAGAGGTTCAAATCATAGAATGTTAGAGTGTCAGTCCTCTTGTACTTATGTCGGCATTGTGCCTTTTGTATTAATTTCGGATGCAATTTCTGTGTTTCATCGTCAATAAGAAAGTCCAAGGGATACAGTAAACCTGAAGTGAAGCATCGGAATCTAAAACTGAACTCACAGAGGAGGTTCAAATCATAGAGGGTTAGAGTGTCAGTCCTCTTGTTCTTAAGTCGGCATTGTGCCTTTTGTATTAAATTTTAATCCAATTTCTGTGTGTCATCGTCAATAAGAAGGTCCAAGGGATACAGCAAACATGAAGTGAAGCGTCGGAATCTAAAACTTTACTCACTGGAAAGGTTCAAATCATAGAAAGTTAGAGTGTCAGTCCTCTTGTACTTAAGTCGCTATTGTGCCTATTGTATTAAATTCGGATGCAATTTCTGTGTTTCATCGTCAATAAGAAGGTCCAAGGGATACAGTAAACCTGAAATGAAGCTTCGGAAGCTAAAACAGGACACACAGGAGAGGTTCAAATCATAGAAAGTTGGAGTGTCAGTCCTCTTGTACTTAAATCGCCATTGCGCCTTTTGTATTAAATTCGTATGCAATATCTGTATTTCATCGTCAATAAGAAGATCCAAGGGATACAGTAAACCTGATGTGAAGGATCGCAAGCTAAAACAGGACACACAGGAGAGGTTCAAATCATAGAAAGTTGGAGTGTCAGTCCTCTTGTACTTAAATCGGCATTGCGCCTTTTGTATTAAATTCGTATGCAATATCTGTATTTCATCGTCAACAAGAAGATCCAAGGGATACAGTAAACCTGAAGTGAAGCATCGGAATCTAAAACTGGACTCTGAGGAGAAGTTCAAATCAAAGAAAGTTAGAGTGTCAGTGCTCTTGTACTTATGTCGGCATTGTGCCAATTGTATTATATTCGGATGCAATTTATGTTTTTCATCTTCAATAAGAAGGTCCAAGGGATACAGTAAACATGAAGTGAAGCACGGAGTCTAAAACTGCACTCACAGGTGAGGTTCAAATCATAGTGATTTAGAGTGTCAGTCCTCTTGTACTTGAGTCGGCATTGTGCCTTTTGTTTTGAATTCGGAAACAATTTCTGTGTTTCATCGTCAATAAGAAGGTCCAAGTGATACAATTAACCTGTAGTGAAGCATCGGAACCTAAAACTGGACTCACAGGAGAGGTTCGAATCAAAGAGAGTTAGAGCGTCAGTCCTCTGGTACTTAAGTCGGCATTGTGCCTTTTGTATTAAATTCGGATGCAATATCTGTGTTTCATCGTCAATAAGAAGGTTCAAGGAATACTGTAAACCTAAAGTGAAGCATCGGAAGCTAAAACAGGACAAACAGGAGAGGTTCAAATCATAGAAAGTTAGAGTGTCAGTCCTCTTGTACTTAAATCGGCATTGCGCCTTTTGTATTAAATTCGGATGCAATATCTGTATTTCAACGTCAATAGGAAGATCCAAGGGATACAGTAAACCTGAAGTGAAGCATCGGAATCTAAAACTGGAAACACAGGAGAGGTTCAAATCATAGAATGTTACAGTGTCAGTCGTCTTGTACTTAAGTCGGAATTGTACATTTTGTATTAATTTCGAATGCAATTTCTGTGTTTCATCGTCAATAAGAAGGTCCAAGGTATACAGTTATCCGGAAGTGGAGCATCGGAATCTAAAACTGGACTCACAGGAGAGGTTCAAATCATAGAAAATTAGAGTGTCAGTCCTCTTGTACTTAAGTCGGCATTGTGCCTTTTGTATTAAATTCGGATGCAATTTCTGTGTTTCATCGTCAATAAGAAGGTCGAAGCGATACAGTAAACCTGAAGTGAAGCATCGGAATCTAAAACTGGAGTCAAAGGAGAGGTTCAAATCATAGAAAGTTAGAGTGTCAGTCCTCTTGTACCTAAGTGAGCATTGTGCCTATTGTATTAAATTCAGATGCAATTTCTGTGTTTCTTCGTCAATAAGAAGGTCCAAGGGATACAGTAAACCTGAAGTGAAGCATCGGAATCTAACACTGGACTCACAGGAGAGGTTCAAATCAGAGAAAGTTAGAGTGTCAGTCCTCTTGTACTTAAGTGGGCATTGTGCATTTTGTATTACATTCGAATGCAATTTCTGATATCCATCGTCAATAAGAAGGTCCAAGGGATACAGTAAACCTGAAGTGAAGCATCGAAATCTTAAACTTTCCTCACAGGAGAGGGACAAATCATAGAAAGTTAGAGTGTCAGTCCTCTTGTACTTAAGTCAGCATTGTGCCTTTTGTATTAAATTCAGATGCAATTTCTGTGTTTCGTCGTCAATAAGAAGGTCCAAGGGATACAGTAAACCTGAAGTGAAGCATCGGAATCTAACACTGGACTCACAGGAGAGGTTCAAATCATAGAAAGTTAGAGTGTCAGTCCTCTTGTTCTTAAGTCGGCATTGTGCCTTTTGTATTAAATTTGGATGCAATATCTGTGTGTCATCGTCAATAAGAAGGTCCAAGGGATACAGTAAACACGAAGTGAAGCATCGGAATCTAAAACTGGACTCACAGGAGAGGTTCAAATGATAGAAAGTTTGAGTGTCAGTCCTCTTGTACTTAAGTCGGAATTGCGCATTTTGTATTAAATTCGAACGCAATTTCTGTGTTTCATCGTCAATAAGAAGGTCCAAGGTATACAGTTATCCTGAAGTGAAGCATCGGAATCTAAAACTGGACTCACAGGAGAGGTTCAAATCATAGAATGTTAGAGTGTCAGTCCTCTTGTACTTAAGTCGGCATTGTGCCTTTTGTATTAAATTCGGATGCAATTTCTGTGTTTCATCGTCAATATGAAGGTCCAAGCGATACAGTAAACCTGAAGTGAAGCATCGGAATCTAAAACTGGACTCACAGGAGAGGTTCAAATCATAGAAAGTTAGAGTGTCAGTCCTCTTGTACTTAAGTCAGCATTGTGCCTTTTGCATTAAATTCAGATGCAATTTCTGTGTTTCATCGTCAATAAGAAGGTCCAAGGGATACAGTAAACCTGAAGTGAAGCATCGGAATCTAACACTGGACTCACAGGAGAGTTTCAAATCATAGAAAGTTAGAGTGTCAGCCCTCTTGTACTTAAGTGGGCATTGTGCATTTTGTATTAAATTCGGATGCAATTTCTGATATCCATCGTCAATAAGAAGGTCCAAGGGATACAGTAAACCTGAAGTGAAGCATCGGAATCTAAAACTTTCCGCACAGGAGAGGGTCAAATCATAGAAAGTTAGAGTGTCAGTCCTCTTGTACTTAAGTCAGCATTGTGCCTTTTGTATTAAATGCAGATGCAATTTCTGTGTTTCGTCGTCAATAAGAAGGTTTAAGGGATACAGTAAACCTGAAGTGAGGCTTCAGAATCTAAAACTGGACTCACAGAGGAGGTTCAAATCATAGAGAGTTAGAGTGTCAGTCCTCTTGCTCTTAAGTCGGCATTGTGCCTTTTGCATTAAATTTGGATGCAATTTCTGTGTGTCATCGTCAATAAGAAGGTCCAAGGGATACAGTAAACACGAAGTGAAGCATCGGAATCGAAAACTTTCCTCACAGGAGAGGTTCAAATCATAGAAAGTTAGAGTGTCAGTCCTCTTGTACTTAAGTCGGCATTGTGCCTTTTGTATTACATTCAGATGCAATTTCTGTGTTTCATCGTCAGTAAGAAGGTCCAAGGGATACAGTAAACCTGAAGTGAAGCATCGGAATCTAAAACTGGACTCTGAGGAGAGGTTGAAATCAAAGAAAATTAGAGTGTCAGTGCTCTTGTACATAAGTCGGCATTGTGCCTATTGTATTAAATTCGGATGCAATTTATGTTTTTCATCTTCAATATGAAGGTCCAAGGGATACAAGAAACATGAAGTGAAGCTCGGAATCTAAAACTGGACTCACAGGAGAGGATCAAATCATAGTGATTTAGAGTGTCAGTCCTCTTGTACTTAAGTCGGTATTGTGCCTTTTGTATTAAATTCGAAAGCAATTTCTGTGTTTCATCGTCAATAAGAAGGTCCAAGTGATACAGTTAACCTGTAGTGAAGCATCGGAATCTAAATCTGGACCCACAGGAGAGGTTCGAATCTAAGAGAGTTAGAGTGTCTGTCCTCTTGTACTTAAGTCGGCATTGTGTCTTTTGTATTAAATTCGGATGCAATTTCTGTGTTTCATCGTCAATAAGAAGTTCAAGGAATACTGTAAACCTAAAGTGAAGCATCGGAAGCTAAAACAGGACAAACAGGAGAGGTTCAAATCATAGAAAGTTAGAGTGTCAGTCCGCTTGTACTTAAATCGGCATTGCGCCTTTTGTATTAAATTCGGATGCAATATCTGTATTTCAACGTCAATAGTAAGATCCAAGGGATACAGTAAACCTGAAGTGAAGCATCGGAATCTAAAACTGGACACACAGGAGAGGTTCAAATCATAGAAAGTTACAGTGTCAGTCGTCTTGTACTTAAGTCGGAATTGTGCATTTTGTATTAATTTCGAATGCAATTTCTGTGTTTCATCGTCAATAAGAAGGTCCAAGGTATACAGTTATCCGGAAGTGAAGCATCGGAATCTAAAACTGGACTCACAGGAGAGGTTCAAATCATAGAAAATTAGAGTGTCAGTCCTCTTGTACTTAAGTCGGCATTGTGCCTTTTGTATTAAATTCGGATGCAATTTCTGTGTTTCATCGTCAATAAGAAGGTCGAAGCGATACAGTAAACCTGAAGTGAAGCATAGGAATCTAAAACTGGACTCAAAGGAGAGGTTCAAATCATAGAAAGTTAGAGTGTCAGTCCTCTTGTACTTAAGTGAGCATTGTGCCTATTGTATTAAATTCAGATGCAATTTCTGTGTTTCTTCGTCAATAAGAAGGTCCAAGGGATACAGTAAACCTGAAGTGAAGCATCGGAATCTAACACTGGACTCACAGGAGAGGTTCAAATCAGAGAAAGTTAGAGTGTCAGTCCTCTTGTACTTAAGTGGGCATTGTGCATTTTGTATTAAATTCGAATGCAATTTCTGATATCCATCGTCAATAAGAAGGTCCAAGGGATACAGTAAACCTGAAGTGAAGCATCGAAATCTAAAACTTTCCTCACAGGAGAGGGACAAATCATAGAAAGTTAGAGTGTCAGTCCTCTTGTACTTAAGTCAGCATTGTGCCTTTTGTATTAAATTCAGATGCAATTTCTGTGTTTCGTCGTCAATAAGAAGGTCCAAGTGATACAGTAAACCTGAAGTGAAGCATCGGAATCTAACACTGGACTCACAGGAGAGGTTCAAATCATAGAAAGTTAGAGTGTCAGTCCTCTTGTTCTTAAGTCGGAATTGCGCATTTTGTATTAAATTCGAATGCAATTTCTGTGTTTCATCGTCAATAAGAAGGTCCAAGGTATACAGTTATCCTGAAGTGAAGCATCGGAATCTAAAACTGGACTCACAGGAGAGGTTCAAATCATAGAATGTTAGAGTGTCAGTCCTCTTGTACTTAAGTCGGCATTGTGCCTTTTGTATTAAATTCGGATGCAATTTCTGTGTTTCATCGTCAATATGAAGGTCCAAGCGATACAGTAAACCTGAAGTGAAGCATCGGAATCTAAAACTGGACTCAAAGGAGAGGTTCAAATCATAGAAAGTTATAGTGTCAGTCCTCTTGTACTTAAGTCAGCATTGTGCCTTTTGCATTAAATTCAGATGCAATTTCTGTGTTTCATCGTCAATAAGAAGGTCCAAGGGATACAGTAAACCTGAAGTGAAGCATCGGAATCTAACACTGGACTCACAGGAGAGGTTCAAATCATAGAAAGTTAGAGTGTCAGCCCTCTTGTACTTAAGTGGGCATTGTGCATTTTGTATTAAATTCGGATGCAATTTCTGATATCCATCGTCAATAAGAAGGTCCAAGGGATACAGTAAACTTGAAGTGAAGCATCGGAATCTAAAACTTTCCGCACAGGAGAGGGTCAAATCATAGAAAGTTAGAGTGTCAGTCCTCTTGTACTTAAGTCAGCATTGTGCCTTTTGTATTAAATGCAGATGCAATTTCTGTGTTTCGTCGTCAATAAGAAGGTTTAAGGGATACAGTAAACCTGAAGTGAGGCTTCAGAATCTAAAACTGGACTCACAGGGGAGGTTCAAATCATAGAGAGTTAGAGTGTCAGTCCTCTTGCTCTTAAGTCGGCATTGTGCCTTTTGCATTAAATTTGGATGCAATTTCTGTGTGTCATCGTCAATAAGAAGGTCCAAGGGATACAGTAAACACGAAGTGAAGCATCGGAATCTAAAACTTTCCTCACAGGAGAGGTTCAAATCATAGAAAGTTAGAGTGTCAGTCCTCTTGTACTTTAGTCGGCATTGTGCCTTTTGTATTACATTCAGATGCAATTTCTGTGTTTCATCGTCAGTAAGAAGGTCCAAGGGATACAGTAAACCTGAAGTGAAGCATCGGAATCTAAAACTGGACTCTGAGGAGAGGTTGAAATCAAAGAAAATTAGAGTGTCAGTGCTCTTGTACATAAGTCGGCATTGTGCCTATTGTATTAAATTCGGATGCAATTTATGTTTTTCATCTTCAATATGAAGGTCCAAGGGATACAAGAAACATGAAGTGAAGCTCGGAATCTAAAACTGGACTCACAGGAGAGGATCAAATCATAGTGATTTAGAGTGTCAGTCCTCTTGTACTTAAGTCGGTATTGTGCCTTTTGTATTAAATTCGAAAGCAATTTCTGTGTTTCATCGTCAATAAGAAGGTCCAAGTGATACAGTTAACCTGTAGTGAAGCATCGGAATCTAAATCTGGACCCACAGGAGAGGTTCGAATCTAAGAGAGTTAGAGTGTCTGTCCTCTTGTACTTAAGTCGGCATTGTGCATTTTGTATTAAATTCGGATGCAATTTCTGTGTTTCATCGTCAATAAGAAGGTTCAGGGGATACTGTAAACCTGAAGTGAAGCATCGGAAGCTAAAACAGGACACACAGAAGAGGTTCAAATCATAGAAAGTTAGAGTGTCAGTCCTCTTGTACTTAAATCGGCATTGCGCCTTTTGTATTAAATTCGGATGCAATATCTGTATTTCATCGTCAATAAGAAGGTCCAAGGTATACAGTTATCCTGAAGTGAAGCATCGGAATCTAAAACTGGACTCACAGGAGAGGTTCAAATCATAGAATGTTAGAGTGTCAGTCCTCTTGTACTTAAGTCGGCATTGTGCCTTTTGTATTAAATTCGGATGCAATTTCTGTGTTTCATCGTCAATATGAAGGTCCAAGCGATACAGTAAACCTGAAGTGAAGCATCGGAATCTAAAACTGGACTCAAAGGAGAGGTTCAAATCATAGAAAGTTATAGTGTCAGTCCTCTTGTACTTAAGTCAGCATTGTGCCTTTTGCATTAAATTCAGATGCAATTTCTGTGTTTCATCGTCAATAAGAAGGTCCAAGGGATACAGTAAACCTGAAGTGAAGCATCGGAATCTAACACTGGACTCACAGGAGAGGTTCAAATCATAGAAAGTTAGAGTGTCAGCCCTCTTGTACTTAAGTGGGCATTGTGCATTTTGTATTAAATTCGGATGCAATTTCTGATATCCATCGTCAATAAGAAGGTCCAAGGGATACAGTAAACCTGAAGTGAAGCATCGGAATCTAAAACTTTCCGCACAGGAGAGGGTCAAATCATAGAAAGTTAGAGTGTCAGTCCTCTTGTACTTAAGTCAGCATTGTGCCTTTTGTATTAAATGCAGATGCAATTTCTGTGTTTCGTCGTCAATAAGAAGGTTTAAGGGATACAGTAAACCTGAAGTGAGGCTTCAGAATCTAAAACTGGACTCACAGAGGAGGTTCAAATCATAGAGAGTTAGAGTGTCAGTCCTCTTGCTCTTAAGTCGGCATTGTGCCTTTTGCATTAAATTTGGATGCAATTTCTGTGTGTCATCGTCAATAAGAAGGTCCAAGGGATACAGTAAACACGAAGTGAAGCATCGGAATCTAAAACTTTCCTCACAGGAGAGGTTCAAATCATAGAAAGTTAGAGTGTCAGTCCTCTTGTACTTAAGTCGGCATTGTGCCTTTTGTATTACATTCAGATGCAATTTCTGTGTTTCATCGTCAGTAAGAAGGTCCAAGGGATACAGTAAACCTGAAGTGAAGCATCGGAATCTAAAACTGGACTCTGAGGAGAGGTTGAAATCAAAGAAAATTAGAGTGTCAGTGCTCTTGTACATAAGTCGGCATTGTGCCTATTGTATTAAATTCGGATGCAATTTATGTTTTTCATCTTCAATATGAAGGTCCAAGGGATACAAGAAACATGAAGTGAAGCTCGGAATCTAAAACTGGACTCACAGGAGAGGATCAAATCATAGTGATTTAGAGTGTCAGTCCTCTTGTACTTAAGTCGGTATTGTGCCTTTTGTATTACATTCGAAAGCAATTTCTGTGTTTCATCGTCAATAAGAAGGTCCAAGCGATACAGTTAACCTGTAGTGAAGCATCGGAATCTAAATCTGGACCCACAGGAGAGGTTCGAATCTAAGAGAGTTAGAGTGTCTGTCCTCTTGTACTTAAGTCGGCATTGTGCCTTTTGTATTAAATTCGGATGCAATTTCTGTGTTTCATCGTCAATAAGAAGGTTCAGGGGATACTGTAAACCTGAAGTGAAGCATCGGAAGCTAAAACAGGACACACAGGAGAGGTTCAAATCATAGAAAGTTAGAGTGTCAGTCCTCTTGTACTTAAATCGGCATTGCGCCTTTTGTATTAAATTCGGATGCAATATCTGTATTTCATCGTCAATAAGAAGGTCCAAGGGATACAGTAAACCTGAAATAAAGCATCGGAATTTAAAACTGGACACACAGCAGAGGTTCAAATCATAGAAAGTTACAGTGTCAGTCCTCTTGTACTTAAGTCGGAATTGTGCATTTTGTATTAAATTCGGATGCAATTTCTATGTTTCATCGTCAATAAGAAGGTCCAAGGTATTCAGTTAACCTGAAGTGAAGCATCGGAATCTAAAACTGGACTCATAGGAGAGGTTCAAATCATAGAAAGTTAGAGTGTCAGTCCTCTTGTACTTAAGTGGGCATTGTGCCTTTTGTATTAATTTCGGATGCAATTTCTGAATTCCATCGTCAATACGAAGGTCCAAGGGATACAGTAAACTTGAAGTGAAGCATCGGAATCTAACACTGGACTCACAGGAGAGGTTCAAATCATAGAGAGTCAGAGTGTCAGTCCTCTTGTACTGAAGTGGGCATTGTGCCTTTTGTATTAAATTCGGATGCAATTTCTGTGTTTCATCGCCAATAAGAAGGGCCAAGGGATACAGTAAACCTGAAGTGAAGCATCGGATTCTAAAACTGGACACACTGGAGAGGTTCAAATTATAGAAAGTTAGAGTGTCAGTCCTCTTGTACTCTAGTCGGCATTGCGCCATTTGCTTTAAATTCGGATGCATTTTCTGTGTTTCATCGTCAATAAGAAGGTGCAAGGGATACAGTAAACCTAAAGTGAAGCATCGGAATCTAAAACTGGACTCACAGGAGAGGTTCAAATCATAGGGAGTTAGATTGTCAGTCCTCTTGTACTTAGGTCGGCATTGTGCCTTTTGTATTAAATTAGGTTGCACATTCAGTGTTTCATCGTCAGTAAGAAGGTCCAAGGGATACAGTAAACCTGAAGTGATGCATCGGAATCTAAAACTGGACTCACAGGAGAGGTTCAAATCACAGAAATTTAGTGTGTCGGTCCTCTTGTCCTTAAGTCGGCATTGTGCCTTTTGTATTAAATTCGCATGCAATTTCTGTGTTTCATCGTAAATAAGAAGGTCCAAGGGATACAGTAAACCTGAAGTGAAGCTTCGGAATCTAAAACGGGACTCACAGGAGAGGTTCAAATCATAGACAGTTAGAGTGTCAGAGCTCTTGTACATAAGTCGGCATTGTGCCTTTTGTATTAAATTCGGATGCAATTTCTGTGTTTCATCTCCAATAAGAAGGTCCAAGGGATACTGTAAACCTGAAGTGAAGCATTGGAATCTAATACTGGACTTACTGGAGAGGATCAGATCATAGAGAGTTAGAGTGTCATTCCTCTTGTACTTAAGTCGGCATTGTGCCTTTCGTAGTAAAATCGGATGCAATTTCTGTGTTTCATCGTCAACAAGAAGGGCCAAGTGATACAGTAAACCTGACGTGAAGCATCGGAATCTAAAATTGGACTAACGGGAGAGGTTCAAATCATAGAAAGTTAGAGTGTCAGTCCTCTTGTACTTATGTCGGCATTGTGAATTTTGTATTAAATTGGGATGCAATTTCTGAATTTCATCGTCAATAAGAAGGTTTAAGGGATACAGTAAACCTGAAGTGGAACATCGGAATCTAAAACTGGACTCACAGGAGAGGTTCAAATCATAGAAAGTTAGAGTGTCAGTCCTCTTGTACTTAAGTCGGCATTGTGCCATTTGTATTAAATTCGGATGCAATTTCTGTGTTTCATCGTCAATAAGAAGATCCAAATGAGACAGTAAACCTGAAGTGAAGCATCGGAATCTGAGACTGGACTCACCGCAGAGGTTCATATCATAGAAAGTTAGAGTGTCAGTCCTCTTGTACTTAAGTCGGCATTGTGCCTTTAGTATTAAATTCGGATGCAATTACTGCGTTTCATCGCCAATTAGAAGGTCCAAGGGATACAGTAAACCTGAAGTGAGGCATGGGAATCTAAAACTGGACTCAAAGGAGAGGTTCTAATCATAGAAAATTAGAGTGTCAGTCCTCTTGTACTTAAGTCAGCAATGTGCCTTTTGTATTAAATTCGGATGCAATTTCTGTGTTTCATCGTCAATAAGAAGTTCCAAGGGATACAGTAAACTTGAAGTGAAGCATCGGAATCTAAAACAGGAAACACTTGAGAGGTTCAAATCGTAGAAAGTTAGAGTGTCAGTCCTCTTGTACTTAAGTCGGCATTGTGCCTTTTTTTATTAAATTCGGATGGAATTTCTGTGTTTCATCGTCAATCAGAGGGTGCAAGGTATATAGTAAACCTGAAGTGAAGCATCGGAATCTAGAACTGGACTCACAGGAGAGGTTCAAATCATAGAGAGTTCGAGTGTCAGTCCTCTTGTACTCAAGTCGCATTATGCCTTTCGTATTAAATTCGGTTGCAATTTCTGTTTTTCATCGTCGATAAGAAAGTTCAAGGTATACAGTAAACCTGAAGTGAAGCATCGGAATCTAAAACTGGACTCACAGGAGAGGTTCAAATCATAGAAAGTTAGAGTGTCAGTCCTCTTGTACTTAAGTCGGCATTGTGCCTTTTGTATTAAATTCGAATGCAGTTTCTGTGTTTCATCGCCAATAAGAAATTCCAAGGGATACAGTAAACCTGAAGTGAAGCATCGGAATCTAAAACTGGACTCACAGGAGAGGTTCAAATTATAGAGAGTTAGAGTGTCAGTGCTCTTGTACTTAAGTCGGCATTGTGCCTTTAGTATTAAATTCGGATGCAATTACTGCGTTTCATCGCCAATAAGAAGGTCCAAGGGATACAGTAAACCTGAAGTGAAGCATCGGAATCTAAAACTGGACTCAAAGGAGAGGCTCAAATCATAGAAAATTAGTGTGTCAGTCCTCTTGTACTTTAGTCAGCATTGTGCCGTTTGTATTAAATTCGGATGCAATTTCTGTGTTTTATCGTCAATAAGAAGTACCAAGGGATACAGTAAACCTGAAGTGAAGCATCGGAATCTAAAACTGGACTCACAGGTGAGGTTCAAATCGTAGAAAGTTACAGTGTCAGTCCTCTTGTACTTAAGTCGGCATTGTGCCTTTTGTATTAAATTCGGATGGAATTTCTGTGTTTCATCGTCAATCAGAGGGTCCAAGGTATATAGTAAACCTGAAGTGAAGCATCGGAATCTAAAACTGGACTCACATTAGAGGTTCAAATAATAGAGAGTTAGAATGTCAGACCTGTGGCACTTAAGTGGGCATTGTGCCTTTTGTATTAAATTCGGATGCAATTTCTGTGTTTCATCGTCAATAAGAAGGTCCAAGGGATACAGTAAACCTGAAATGAAGCATCGGATTATAAAACTGGACTCACAGGAGAGGTTCAAATCATAGAAGGTTAGAGTGTCAGTCCTCTCGTACTTATGTCGTCATTGTGCCTTTTGTATAAAATTCGGATGCAATTTCTGTTTTTCATCGTCGATAAGAAAGTCCAAGGTATAAAGTAAACCTGAAGTGAAGCATCGGAATCTAAAACTGGACTCACAGGAGAGGTTCAAGTCATAGAGAGTTCGAGTGTCAGTCCTCTTGTACTTAAGTCGGCATTATGCCTTTCGTATTAAATTCGGATGCAATTTCTGTTTTTCATCGTCGATAAGAAAGTCCAAGGTATACAGTAAACCTGATGTGAAGCATCGGAATCTAAAACTGGACTCACAGGAGGGGTTCAAATCATAGAAAGTTAGAGTGTCAGTCCTCTTGTACTTAATTTGGCATTGTGCCTTTTGTATTAAATTTGGATGCAATTTCTGTGTTTCATCGTCAATAAGAAGGTCCAAGGGATACAGTAAACCTGAAGTGAAGCATCGGAAACTAAAACTGGACTCACAGGAGAGATTCAAATCATAGAGAGTTAAAGTGTCAGACCACTTGTACTTAAGTGGGCATTGTGCCTTTTGTATTAAATTCGGATGCAATTTTTGTGTTTCATCGTCAATAAGAAGGTCCAAGTGATACAGTAAACCTGAAGTGAAGCATCGGAATCTAAAACCGGACTCACTGGAGAGGTTGAAATCATAGAGAGTTAGAGTGTAAGTCCTCTTGTACATAAGTCGGCATTGTGCCTTTTGTGTTAAATTCGGATGCAATATCTGTGTTTCATCGTCAATAGGCATAGCCAAGGGATACAGTAAACCAGAAGAGAAGCATCGGAACCTAAAACTGGACCCACAGCAGAGGTTCAAATCATAGAAAGAGTGTCTGTGCTCTTGTACTTATGTCGACATTGTACCTTTCATATTAAATTCGGATGCAATTTCTGTGTTTCATCGAAAATAAGAGGGTCCAAGGGATACAGTAAACCTGAAGTGAAGCATCGGAATCTAAAACTGGACTCATATTAGAGGTTCAAATCATAGAGACTTAGAGTGTCAGTCCTCTTGTACTAAAGTCGTCTTGTGCCTTTTGTATTTAATTCGGATGCAATTTCTGTGTTTCATCGTTAATAAGAAGGTCCAAGGGATACAGTAAACCAGAATTGAAGCATCGGATTCTAAAACTGGACTCACAGGAGAGGTTCAAATCATAGAAAGTTAGAGTGTCAGTCCTCTCGTACTTATGTCGTCATTGTGCCTTTTGCATAAAATTCGGATGCAATTTCTGAGTTTCGTCGTCAATAAGACGGTCCTAGGGATACAGTAAACCTGAAGTGTAGCATCGGGACCTAAAACTGGACTCCCAGGAGTGGTTCAAATCATAGAGAGTTAGAGTGTCAGTCCTGTAGTACTTAAGTCGGCATTGTGCTTTTGTATTAAATTCGGTTGCAATTTCTGGGTTTCATCGTCAATAAGAAGGTCCAAGGGATACAGTAAACCTGAAGTGAAGCATCGGAATCTAGAACTGGACTCAAAGGGGAGGTTCAAATCATAGAAAGTTAGAGTGTCAGTACTCTTGTACTTAAGTCAGCATTGAGTCTTTTGTATTAAATTCATATGCAATATCTGTGTTTCATCGTCAATAATAAATTCCAAGGGATACAGTAAACCTGAAGTGAAGCATCGGAATCTAAAACTGGACTCACAGGAGAGGTTCAAATCATAGAAAGTTAGAGTGTCAGTCCTCTTGTACTTAAGTTGGCATTGTGCCTTTTATATTAAATTTGGATGCAATTTCTGTGTTTCATCGTCAATAGGAAGGTCCAAGGGATACAGTAAACCTAAAGTGAAGCATCGGAAACTAAAACTGGACTCAAAGGAGAGGTTCAAATCATAGAGAGTTAGAGTTTTGACCACTTGTACTTAAGTGGGCATTGTGCCTTTTGTATTAAATTCGGATGCAATGTCTGTGTTTCATCGTCAATAAGAAGGTCCAAGTGATACAGTAAACCTGATGTGAAGCATCGGAATCTAAAACCGGACTCACTGGAGAGGTTCAAATAATAGAGAATTAGAGTGTCAGTCCTCTTGTACATAAGTCGGCATTGTGTCCTTTGTGTTAAATTCGGATGCAATATCTGTGTTTCATCGTCAATAGACAGAGCCAAGGGATACAGTAAACCAGAAGTGAAGCATCGGATTAAAAAACTGGACTCACAGGAGAGGTTCAAATCATAGAAAGTTAGAGTGTCAGTGCTTTTGTACTTAAGTCGACATTGTGCCTTTCATATTAAATTCGGATGCAATTTCTGTGTTTCATCGAAAATAAGAGGGTCCAAGGGATACAGTAAACCTGAAGTGAAGCATCGGAATCTAAAACTGGACTCACATTAGAGGTTCAAATCATAGAGAGTTAGAATGTCAGTCCTGTTGTACTTAAGTGGGCATTGTGCCTTTTGTATTAAATTCGGATGCAATTTCTGTGTTTCATCGTCAATAAGAAGGTCCAAGGGATACAGTAAACCTGAAATGAAGCATCGGATTCTAAAACTGGACTCACAGGAGAGGTTCAAATCATAGAAAGTTAGAGTGTCAGTTCTCTCGTACTTATGCCGTCATTGTGCCTTTTGTATAAAATTCGGATGCATTTTCTGTGTTTCGTCGTCAATAAGAAGGTCCTAGGGATGCAGTAAACCTGAAGTGTAGCATCGGAATCTAAAACTGGACTCCCAGAAGTGGTTCAAATCATAGAGAGTTAGAGTGTCAGTCCTCTTGTACTTAAGTCGGCATTGTGCCTTTTGTATTAAATTCGGATTCAATTTCTGTGTTTCATCGTCAATAAGAAGGTCCAGGGGATACAGTAAACCTGAAGTGAAGCATCGGAATCTAGAACTGGACTCAAAGGAGAGGTTCAAATCATAGAAAGTTAGAGTGTCAGTACTCTTGTACTTAAGTCAGCATTGAGTCTTTTGTATTAAATTCGAATGCAGTTTCTGTGTTTCATCGTCAATAAGAAATTCCAAGGGATACAGTAAACCTGAAGTGAAGCATCGGAATATAAAACTGGACTCACAGGAGAGGTTCAAATTATAGAGAGTTAGAGTGTCATTCCTCTTGTACTTAAGTCGGCATTATGCCTTTCGTATTAAATTCGGATGCAATTTCTGTTTTTCATCGTCGATAAGAAAGTCCAAGGTATACAGTAAACCTGAAGTGAAGCATCGGAATCTAAAACTGGACTCAACGCAGAGGTTCAAATCATGGAAAGTTAGAGTGTCAGTCCTCTTGTACTTAAGTCGGCATTGTGCCTTTAGTATTAAATTCGGATGCAATTACTGCGTTTCATCGCCAATAAGAAAGTCCAAGGGATACAGTAAACCTGAAGTGAAGCATCGGAATCTAAAAGTGGACTCATATTAGAGGTTCAAATCATAGAGACTTAGAGTGTCAGTCCTCTTGTACTAAAGTCGTCTTGTGCCTTTTGTATTTAATTCGGATGCAATTTCTGTGTTTCATCGTCAATAAGAAGGTCCAAGGGATACAGTAAACCTGAATTGAAGCATCGGATTCAAAAACTGGACTCACAGGAGAGGTTCAAATCATAGAAAGTTAGAGTGTCAGTCCTCTCGTACTTATGTCGTCATTGTGCCTTTTGCATAAAATTCGGATGCAATTTCTGAGTTTCGTCGTCAATAAGACGGTCCTAGGGATACAGTAAACCTGAAGTGTAGCATCGGAACCTAAAACTGGACTCCCAGGAGTGGTTCAAATCATAGAGAGTTAGAGTGTCAGTCCTCTAGTACTTAAGTCGGCATTGTGCTTTTGTATTAAATTCGGTTGCAATTTCTGGGTTTCATCGTCAATAAGAAGGTCCAAGGGATACAGTAAACCTGAAGTGAAGCATCGGAATCTAGAACTGGACTCAAAGGGGAGGTTCAAATCATAGAAAGTTAGAGTGTCAGTACTCTTGTACTTAAGTCAGCATTGAGTCTTTTGTATTAAATTCATATGCAATTTCTGTGTTTCATCGTCAATAAGAAATTCCAAGGGATACAGTAAACCTGAAGTGAAGCATCGGAATCTAAAACTGGACTCACAGGAGAGGTTCAAATCATAGAAAGTTAGAGTGTCAGTCCTCTTGTACTTAAGTTGGCATTGTGCCTTTTATATTAAATTTGGATGCAATTTCTGTGTTTCATCGTCAATAGGAAGGTCCAAGGGATACAGTAAACCTAAAGTGAAGCATCGGAAACTAAAACTGGACTCAAAGGAGAGGTTCAAATCATAGAGAGTTAGAGTTTTGACCACTTGTACTTAAGTGGGCATTGTGCCTTTTGTATTAAATTCGGATGCAATTTCTGTGTTTCATCGTCAATAAGAAGGTCCAAGTGATACAGTAAACCTGATGTGAAGCATCGGAATCTAAAACCGGACTCACTGGAGAGGTTCAAATAATAGAGAATTAGAGTGTCAGTCCTCTTGTACATAAGTCGGCATTGTGTCCTTTGTGTTAAATTCGGATGCAATATCTGTGTTTCATCGTCAATAGACAGAGCCAAAGGATACAGTAAACCAGAAGTGAAGCATCGGATTAAAAAACTGGACTCACAGGAGAGGTTCAAATCATAGAAAGTTAGAGTGTCAGTGCTTTTGTACTTAAGTTGACATTGTGCCTTTCATATTAAATTCGGATGCAATTTCTGTGTTTCATCGAAAATAAGAGGGTCCAAGGGATACAGTAAACCTGAAGTGAAGCATCGGAATCTAAAACTGGACTCACATTAGAGGTTCAAATCATAGAGAGTTAGAATGTCCGTCCTGTTGTACTTAAGTGGGCATTGTGCCTTTTGTATTAAATTCGGATGCAATTTCTGTGTTTCATCGTCAATAAGAAGGTCCAAGGGATACAGTAAACCTGAAATGAAGCATCGGATTCTATAACTGGACTCACAGGAGAGGTTCAAATCATAGAAAGTTAGAGTGTCAGTCCTCTCGTACTTATGCCGTCATTGTGCCTTTTGTATAAAATTCGGATGCATTTTCTGTGTTTCGTCGTCAATAAGAAGGTCCTAGGGATGCAGTAAACCTGAAGTGTAGCATCGGAATCTAAAACTGGACTCCCAGAAGTGGTTCAAATCATAGAGAGTTAGAGTGTCAGTCCTCTTGTACTTAAGTCGGCATTGTGCCTTTTGTATTAAATTCGGATTCAATTTCTGTGTTTCATCGTCAATAAGAAGGTCCAGGGGATACAGTAAACCTGAAGTGAAGCATCGGAATCTAGAACTGGACTCAAAGGAGAGGTTCAAATCATAGAAAGTTAGAGTGTCAGTACTCTTGTACTTAAGTCAGCATTGAGTCTTTTGTATTAAATTCGAATGCAGTTTCTGTGTTTCATCGTCAATAAGAAATTCCAAGGGATACAGTAAACCTGAAGTGAAGCATCGGAATATAAAACTGGACTCACAGGAGAGGTTCAAATTATAGAGAGTAAGAGTGTCATTCCTCTTGTACTTAAGTCGGCATTATGCCTTTCGTATTAAATTCGGATGCAATTTCTGTTTTTCATCGTCGATAAGAAAGTCCAAGGGATACAGTAAACCTGAAGTGAAGCATCGGAATCTAAAAGTGGACTCAAAGGAGAGGTTCAAATCATAGAAAATTAGAGTGTCAGTCCTCTTGTACTTAAGTCAGCATTGTGCCTTTTGTATTAAATTCGGATGCAATTTCTGTGTTTCATCGTCAATAAGAAGTCCCAAGGGATACAGTAAACCTGAAGTGAAGCATCGGAATCTAAAACTGGACTCACAGGAGAGGTTCAAATCGTAGAAAGTTAGAGTGTCAGTCCTCTTGTACTTAAGTCGGCATTGTGCCTTTTGGATTGAATTCGGATGGAATTTCTGTGTTTCATCGTCAATCAGAGGGTCCAAGGTAAATAGTAAACATGAAGTGAAGCATCGGAATCTAAAACTGGACTCACAGGAGAGGTTCAAATCATTGAGAGTTCGAGTGTCAGTCCTGTTGTACTTAAGTCGGCATTATGCCTTTCGTATTAAATTCGGATGCAATTTCTGTTTTTCATCGTCGATAAGAAAGTCCAAGGTATACTGTAAACCTGAAGTGAAGCATCGGAATCTAAAACTGGACTCACAGGAGAGGTTGAAATCATTGAAAGTTCGAGTGTCAGTCCTCTTGTACTTAAGTTGGCTTTGTGCCTTTTGTATTAAATTTGGATGCAATTTCTGTGTTTCATCGTCAATAAGAAGGTCCAAGGGATACAGTAAACCTGAAATGAAGCATCGGATTCTAAAACTGGACTCACAGGAGAGGATCAAATCATAGAAAGTTAGAGTGTCAGTCCTCTCGTACTTATGTCGTCATTGTGCCTTTTGTATAAAATTCGGATGCAATTTCTGTGTTTCGTCGTCAATAAGAAGGTCCTAGGGATACAGTAAACCTGAAGTGTAGCATCGGAATCTAAAACTGGACTCCCAGGAGTGGTTCAAATCATAGAGAGTTAGAGTGTCAGTCCTCTTGTACTTTAGTCGGCATTGTGCCTTTTGTATAAAATTCGGATGCAATTTCTGTGTTTCATCGTCAATAAGAAGGACCAAGGGATACAGTAAACCTGAAGTGAAGCATCGGAATCTAGAACTGGGCTCAAAGGAGAGAATCAAATCATAGAAAGTTAGAGTGTCAGTACTCTTGTACTTAAGTGAGCATTGAGTCTTTTGTATTAAATTCGGATGCAGTTTCTGTGTTTCATCGCCAATAAGAAATTCCAAGGGATACAGTAAACCTGAAGTGAAGCATCGGAATCTAAAACTGGACTCACAGGAGAGGTTCAAATTATAGAGAGTTAGAGTGTCAGTCCTCTTGTACTTAAGTCGGCATTATGCCTTTCGTATTAAATTCGGATGCAATTTCTGTTTTTCATCGTCGATAAGAAAGTCCAAGGTATACAGTAAACCTGAAGTGAAGCCTCGGAATCTAAAACTGGACTCACAGGAGAGGTTCAAATCATAGAAAGTTAGAGTGTCAGTCCTCTTGTACTTAAGTCGGCATTGTGTATTTTGTATTAAATTCGGATGCAATATCTGTGTTTCATCGTCAATCAGAGGGTCCAAAGTATATAGTAAATCTGAAGTGAAGCATCGGAATCTAAAACTGGACTCACAGGAGAGGTTCAAATCATAGAGAGTTCGAGTGTCAGTCCTCTTGTACTTAAGTCGGCATTATGCCTTTCGTATTAAATTCGGATGCAATTTCTGTTTTTCATCGTCGATAAGAAAGTCCAAGGGATACAGTAAACCTGAAGTGAAGCATCGGAAACTAAAACTGGACTCAAAGGAGAGGTTCAAATCATAGAGAGTTAGAGTTTTGACCACTTGTACTTAAGTGGGCATTGTGCCTTTTGTGTTAAATTCGGATGCAATTTCTGTGTTTCATCGTCAATAAGAAGGTCCAAGTGATACAGGAAACCTGAAGTGAAGCATCGGAATCTAAAACCGGACTCACTGGAGAGGTTCAAATCATAGAGAGTTAGAGTGTCAGTATTCTTGTACATAAGTCGGCATTGTGCCTTTTGTGTTAAATTTGGATGCAATATCTGTGTTTCATCGTCAATAGGCAGACCCAAGGGATACAGTAAACCAGAAGTGAAGCATCGGAATCTATAACTGGACTCACAGGAGAGGTTCAAATCATAGAAAGTTAGAGTGTCAGTGCTCTTGTACTTAAGTCGACATTGTGCCTTTCATATTAAATTCGGATGCAATTTCTGTGTTTCATCGAAAATAAGAGGGTCCAAGGGATACAGTAAACCTGAAGTGAAGCATCGGAATCTAAAACTGGACTCACATTAGAGGTTCAAATCATAGAGACTTAGAGTGTCAGTCCTCTTGTACTTAAGTCGGCTTGTGCCTTTTGTATTTAATTCGGATGCAATTTCTGTGTTTCATCGTCAATAAGAAGGTCCAAGGGATACAGTAAACCTGAATTGAAGCATCGGATTCTAATACTGGACTCACAGGAGAGGTTCATATCATAGAAAGTTAGAGTGTCAGTCCTCTCGTACTTATGTCGTCATTGTGCCTTTTGCATAAAATTCGGATGCACTTTCTGAGTTTCGTCGTCAATAAGACGGTCCTAGGGATACAGTAAACCTGAAGTGTAGCATCGGAAACTAAAACTGGACTCCCAGGAGTGGTTCAAATCATAGAGAGTTAGAGTGTCAGTCCTCTTGTACTTAAGTCGGCATTGAGCCTTTTGTCTTAAATTCGGATGCAATTTCTGTGTTTCATCGTCAATAAGAAGGTCCATGGGATACAGTAAACCTGAAGTGAAGCATCGGAATCTAGAACTGGACTCAAAGGAGAGGTTCAAATCATAGAATGTTAGAGTGTCAGTACTCTTGTACTTAAGTCAGCATTGAGTCTTTTGTATTAAATTCGGATGCAATTTCTGTGTTTCATCGTCAATAAGAAATTCCAAGGGATACAGTAAACCTGAAGTGAAGCATCGGAATCTAAAACTGGACTCACAGGAGAGGTTCAAATCATAGAAAGTTAGAGTGTTAGTCCTCTTGTACTTAAGTTGGCATTGTGCCTTTTGTATTAAATTTGGATGCAATTTCTGTGTTTCATCGTCAATAAGAAGGTCCAAGGGATACAGTAAACCTGAAGTGAAGCATCGGAAACTAATACTGGACTCAAAGGAGAGGTTCAAATCATAGAGAGCTTGAGTTCAGGCCACTTGTACTTAAGTGGGCATTGTGCCTTTTGTGTTACATTCGGATGCAATGTCTGTGTTTCATCGTCAATCAGGGGGTCCAAGGTATATAGTAAACCTGAAGTGAAACATCGGAATCTCAAACTGGACTCACAGGAGAGGTTCAAATCATAGAGAGTAAGAGTGTCAGTCTTCTTGTACATAAGTCGGCATTGTCCCTTTTGTGTTAAATTCGGATGCAATATCTGTGTTTCATCGGCAATAGCCAGAGCCAAGGGATACAGTAAACCAGAAGTGAAGCATCGGAAACTAAAACTGAACTCACAGGAGAGGTTCAAATCATAGAAATTTAGTGCGTCGGTCCTCTTGTACTTAAGTCGCCATTGTGCCTTTTGTATTAAATTCGGACGCAATTTCTGTATATCATCGTAAATAAGAATGTCCAAGGGATACAGTAAACCTGAAGTGAAGCATCGGAATCTAAAACTGGACTCACAGGAGAGGTTCAAATCATAGAATGTTAGAGTGTCAGTTCTCTTGTACTTAAGTCGACATTGTGCCTTTCGTATTAAATTCGGATGCTATTTCTGTGTTTCATCGAAAATAAGAGGGTCCAAGGGCTACAGTAAACCTGAAGTGAAGCATCGGAATCTAAAACTGGACTCACATTAGAGGTTCAAATCATAGAGAGTTAGAATGTCAGTCCTGTTGTACTTAAGTTGGCATTGTGCCTTTTGTATTAAATTCGGATGCAATTTCTGTGTTTCATCGTCAATAAGAAGGTCCAAGGGATACAGTAAACCTGAAATGAAGCATCGGATTCTAAAACTGGACTCACAGGAGAGGTTCAAATCATAGAAAGTTAGAGTGTCAGTCCTCTCATACATATGCCGTCATTGTGCCTTTTGTATAAAATTCGGATGCATTTTCTGTGTTTCGTCGTCAATAAGAAGGTCGTAGTAATACAGTAAACCTGAAGTGTAGCATCGGAATCTAAAACTGGACTCCCAGGAGTGGTTCAAATCATAGAGAGTTAGAGTGTCAGTCCTCTTGTACTTAAGTCGGCATTGTGCCTTTTGTATTAAATTAGGACGCAATTTCTGTATATCATCGTAAATAAGAATGTCCAAGGGATACAGTAAACCTGAAGTGAAGCATCGGAATCTAAAACTGGACTCACAGGAGAGGTTCAAATCATAGAAAGTTAGAGTGTCAGTTCTCTTGTACTTAAGTCGACATTGTGCCTTTCGTATTAAATTCGGATGCAATTTCTGTGTTTCATCGAAAATAAGAGGGTCCAAGGGCTACAGTAAACCTGAAGTGAAGCATCGGAATCTAAAACTGGACTGACATTAGAGGTTCAAATCATAGAGAGTTAGAATGTCAGTCCTGTTGTACTTAAGTGGGCATTGTGCTTTTTGTATTAAATTCGGATGCAATTTCTGTGTTTCATCGTCAATAAGAAGGTCCAAGGGATACAGTAAACCTGAAATGAAGCATCGGATTCTAAAACTGGACTCACAGGAGAGGTTCAAATCATAGAAAGTTAGAGTGTCAGTCCTCTCGTACTTATGCCGTCATTGTGCCTTTTGTATAAAATTCGGATGCATTTTCTGTGTTTCGTCGTCAATAAGAACGTCCTACGGATGCAGTAAACCTGAAGTGTAGCATCGGAATCTAAAACTGGACTCCCAGGAGTGGTTCAAATCATAGAGAGTTAGAGTGTCAGTCCTCTTGTACTTAAGTCGGCATTGTGCCTTTTGTATTAAATTCGGATTCAATTTCTGTGTTTCATCGTCAATAAGAAGGTCCAGGGGATACAGTAAACCTGAAGTGAAGCATCGGAATCTAGAACTGGACTCAAATGAGAGGTTCAAATCATAGAAAGTTAGAGTGTCAGTACTCTTGTACTTAAGTCAGCGTTGAGTCTTTTGTATTAAATTCGAATGCAGTTTCTGTGTTTCATCGCCAATAAGAAATTCCAAGGGATACAGTAAACCTGAAGTGAAGCATCGGAATATTAAACTGGACTCACAGGAGAGGTTCAAATTATAGAGAGTTAGAGTGTCAGTCCTCTTGTACTTAAGTCGGCATTATGCCTTTCGTATTAAATTCGGATGCAATTTCTGTTTTTCATCGTCGATAAGAAAGTCCAAGGTATACAGTAAACCTGAAGTGAAGCATCGGAATCTAAAACTGGACTCACCGCAGAGGTTCAAGTCATAGAAAGTTAGAGTGTCAGTCCTCTTGTACTTAAGTCGGCATTGTGCCTTTAGTATTAAATTCGGATGCAATTACTGCGTTTCATCGCCAATAAGAAGGTCCAAGGGATACAGTAAACCTGAAGTGAAGCATCGGAATCTAAAACTGGACTCAAAGGAGAGGTTCAAATCATAGAAAATTAGAGTGTCAGTCCTCTTGTACTTAAGTCAGCATTGTGCCTTTTGTATTAAATTCGGATGCAATTTCTGTGTTTCATCGTCAATAAGAAGTCCCAAGGGATACAGTAAACCTGAAGTGAAGCATCGGAATCTAAAACTGGACTCACAGGAGAGGTTCAAATCGTAGAAAGTTAGAGTGTCAGTCCTCTTGTACTTAAGTCGGCATTGTGCCATTTTGTATTGAATTCGGATGGAATTTCTAAGTTTCATCGTCAATCAGAGGGTCCAAGGTATATAGTAAACCTGAAGTGAAGCATCGGAATCTAAAACTGGACTCACAGGAGAGGATCAAATCATTGAGAGTTCGAGTGTCAGTCCTCTTGTACTTAAGTCGGCATTATGCCTTTCGTATTAAATTCGGATGCAATTTCTGTTTTTCATCGTCGATAAGAAGGTCCAAGGGATACAGTAAACCTGAAGTGAAGCATCGGAATCTAAAACTGGATTCACATTAGAGGTTCAAATCATAGTGAGTTGGAATGTCAGTCCTGTTGTACTTAAGTGGGCATTGTGCCTTTTGTATTAAATTCGGATGCAATTTCTGTGTTTCATCGTCAACAAGAAGGTCCAAGGGATACAGTAAACCTGAAGTGAAGCATCGGAATCTAGAACTGGGCTCAAAGGAGAGGTTCAAATCATAGAAAGTTAGAGTGTCAGTACTCTTGTACTTAAGTCAGCATTGAGTCTTTTGTATTAAATTCGGATGCAATTTCTGTGTTTCATCGTCAATAAGAAGGACCAAGGGATACAGTAAACCTGAAGTGAAGCATCGGAATCTAGAACTGGGCTCAAAGGAGAGGTTCAAATCATAGAAAGTTAGAATGTCAGTCCTCTCGTACTTATGTCGTCATTGTGCCTTTTGTATAAAATTCGGATGCAATTTCTGTGTTTCGTCGTCAATAAGAAGGTCCTAGGGATACAGTAAACCTGAAGTGTAGCATCGGAATCTAAAACTGGACTCCCAGGAGTGGTTCAAATCATAGAGAGTTAGAGTGTCAGTCCTCTTGTACTTAAGTCGGCATTGTGCCTTTTGTATTAAATTCGGATGCAATTTCTGTGTTTCATCGTCAATAAGAAGGACCAAGGGATACAGTAAACCTGAAGTGAAGCATCGGAATCTAGAACTGGGCTCAAAGGAGAGGTTCAAATCATAGAAAGTTAGAGTGTCAGTACTCTTGTACTTAAGTCAGCATTGAGTCTTTTGTATTAAATTCGGATGCAGTTTCTGTGTTTCATCGCCAATAAGAAATTCCAAGTGATACAGTAAACCTGAAGTGAAGCATCGGATTCTAAAACTGGACTCACAGGAGAGGTTCAAATCATAGAAAGTTAGAGTGTCAGTCCTCTCGTACTTATGTCGTCATTGTGCCTTTTGCATATAATTCGGATGCAATTTCTGAGTTTCGTCGTCAATAAGACGGTCCTAGGGATACAGTAAACCTGAAGTGTAGCATCGGAATCTAAAACTGGACTCCCAGGAGTGGTTCAAATCATAGAGAGTTATTGTGTCAGTCCTCTAGTACTTAAGTCGGCATTGTGCCTTTTGTATTTAATTCGGATGCAATTTCTGTTTTTCATCGTCGATAAGAAAGTCCAAGGTATACAGTAAACCTGAAGTGAAGCATCAGAATCTAAAACTGGACTCATATTAGAGGTTCAAATCATAGAGACTTAGAGTGTCAGTCCTCTTGTACTTAAGTCGGCTTGTGCCTTTTGTATTTAATTCGTATGCAATTTCGGTGTTTCATCGTCAATAAGAAGGTCCAAGGGATACAGTAAACCTGAATTGAAGCATCGGATTCTAAAACTGGACTCACAGGAGAGGTTCAAATCATAGAAAGTTAGAGTGTCAGTCCTCTTGTACTTAAGTTGGCATTGTGACTTTTATATTAAATTTGGATGCAATTTCTGTGTTTCATCGTCAATAAGAAGGTCCAAGGGATACAGTAAACCTGAAGTGAAGCATCGGAAACTAAAACTGGACTCAAAGGAGAGGTTCAAATCATAGAGAGTTAGAGTTTTGACCACTTGTACTTAAGTGGTCATTGTGCCTTTAGTATTAAATTCGGATGCAATTTCTGTGTTTCATCGTCAATAAGAAGGTCCAAGTGATACAGTAAACCTGAAGTGAAGCATCGGAATCTAAAACCGGACTCACTGGAGAGGTTCAAATCATAGAGAGTTAGAGTGTCAGTCCTCTTGTACATAAGTCGGCATTGTCCCTTTTGTGTTAAATTCGGATGCAATATCTGTGTTTCATCGTCAATAGCCAGAGCCAAGGGATACAGTAAACCAGAAGTGAAGCATCGGAAACTAAAACTGGACTCACAGGAGAGGTTCAAATCATAGAAATTTAGTGCGTCGGTCCTCTTGTACTTAAGTCGCCATTCTGCCTTTTGTATTAAATTCGGACGCAATTTCTGTATATCATCGTAAATAAGAATGTCCAAGGGATACAGTAAACCTGAAGTGAAGCATCGGAATCTAAAACTGGACTCACAGGAGAGGTTCAAATCATAGAATGTTAGAGTGTCAGTTCTCTTGTACTTAAGTCGACATTGTGCCTTTCGTATTAAATTCGGATGCAATTTCTGTGTTTCATCGAAAATAAGAGGGTCCTAGGGGTACAGTAAACCTGAAGTGAAGCATCGGAATCTAAAACTGGACTCACTGGAGTGGTTCAAATCATAGAAAGTTAGAGTGTCAGTCCTCTCATACTTATGCCGTCATTGTGCCTTTTGTATAAAATTCGGATGCATTTTCTGTGTTTCGTCGTCAATAAGAAGGTCCTAGGGATACAGTAAACCTGAAGTGTAGCATCGGAATCTAAAACTGGACTCCGAGGAGTGGTTCAAATCATAGAGAGTTAGAGTGTTAGTCCTCTTGTACTTAAGTCGGCATTGTGCCTTTTGTATTAAATTCGGATTCAATTTCTGTGTTTCATCGTCAATAAGAAGGTCCAGGGGATACAGTAAACCTGAAGTGAAGCATCGGAATCTAGAACTGGACTCAAAGGAGAGGTTCAAACCATAGAAAGTTAGAGTGTCAGTACTCTTGTACTTAAGTCAGCATTGAGTCTTTTGTATTAAATTCGAATGCAGTTTCTGTGTTTCATCGCCAATAAGAAATTCCAAGGGATACAGTAAACCTGAAGTGAAGCATCGGAATCTAAAACTGGACTCACAGGAGAGGTTCAAATTATAGAGAGTTAGAGTGTCAGTCCTCTTGTACTTAAGTCGGCATTATGCCTTTCGTATTAAATTCGGATGCAATTTCTGTTTTTCATCGTCGATAAGAAAGTCCAAGGTATACAGTAAACCTGAAGTGAAGCATCGGAATCTAAAACTGGACTCACCGCAGAGGTTCAAATCATAGAATGTTAGAGTGTCAGTCCTCTTGTACTTAAGTCGGCATTGTGCCTTTAGTATTAAATTCGGATGCAATTACTGCGTTTCATCGCCAATAAGAAGGTCCAAGGGATACAGTAAACCTGAAGTGAAGCATCGGAATCTAAAACTGGACTCAAAGGAGAGGTTTAAATCATAGAAAATTAGAGTGTCAGTCCTCTTGTACTTAAGTCAGCATTGTGCCTTTTGTATTAAATTCGGATGCAATTTCTGTGTTTCATCGTCAATAAGAAGTCCCAAGGGATACAGTAAACCTGAAGTGAAGCATCGGAATCTAAAACTGGACTCACAGGAGAGGTTCAAATCGTAGAAAGTTAGAGTGTCAGTCCTCTTGTACTTGAGTCGGCATTGTGCCTTTTGTATTAAATTCGGATGGAATTTCTGTGTTTCATCGTCAATCAGAGGGTCCAAGGTATAACGTAGACCTGAAGTGAAGCATGGGAATCTAAAACTGGACTCACAGGAGAGGTTCAAATCATGGAGAGTTCGAGTCTCAGTCCTCTTATACTTAAGTCGGCATTATGCCTTTCGTATTAAATTCGGACGCAATTTCTGTTTTTCATCGTGGATAAGAAAGTCCAAGGTATACAGTAAACCTGAAGTGAAGCATCGGAATCTAAAACTGGACTCACAGGAGAGGTTCAAATCATAGAAAGTTAGAGTGTCAGTCCTCTCGTACTTAGGTCGTCATTGTGCCTTTTGTATAAAATTCAGATGCAATTTCTGTGTTTCGTCGTCAATAAGAAGGTCCTAGGGATACAGTAAACCTGAAGTGTAGCATCGGAATCTAAAACTGGGCTCAAAGGAGAGGTTCAAATCATATAAAGTTAGAGTGTCAGTACTCTTGTACTTAAGTCAGCATTGAGTCTTTTGTATTAAATTCGGATGCAGTTTCTGTGTTTCATCGCCAATAAGAAATTCCAAGGGATACAGTAAACCTGAAGTGAAGCATCGGAATCTAAAACTGGACTCACAGGAGAGGTTCAAATTATAGAGAGTTAGAGTGTCAGTCCTCTTGTACTTAAGTCGGCATTATGCCTTTCGTATTAAATTCGGATGCAATTTCTGTTTTTCATCGTCGATAAGAAAGTCCAAGGTGTACAGTAAACCTGAAGTGCAGCATCGGAATCTAAAACTGGACTCACAGGAGAGGTTCAAATCATAGAAAGTTAGAGTGTCAGTCCTCTTGTACTTAAGTCGGCATTGTGCCTTTTGTATTAAATTCGGATGCAATTTCTGTGTTTCGTCGTCAATCAGAGGGTCCAAGGTATATAGTAAACCTGAAGTGAAGCATCGGAATCTCAAACTGGACTCACAGGAGAGGTTCAAATCATAGAGAGTTCGAGTGTCAGTCCTCTTGTACTTAAGTCGGCATTATGCCTTTCGTATTAAATTCGGATGCTATTTCTGTTTTTCATCGTCGATAAGAAAGTCCAAGGTATCCAGTAAACCTGATGTGAAGCATCGGAATCTAAAACTGGACTCACAGGAGAGGTTCATATCATAGAAAGTTAGAGTGTCAGTCCTCTTGTACTTAAGTTGGCATTGTGCCTTTTGTATTAAATTTGGATGCAATTTCTGTGTTTCATTGTCAATAACAAGGTCCAAGGGACACAGTAAACCTGAAGTGAAGCATAGGAAACTAAAACTGGACTCACAGGAGAGGTTCAAATCATAGAGAGTTAGAGTGTCAGACCACTTGTTCTTAAGTGGGCATTGTGCCTTTTGTATTAAATTCGGATGCAATTTCTGTGTTTCATCGTCAATAAGAAGGTCCAAGGGATACAGTACACCTGAAGTGAAGCATCGGAATCTAGAACTGGGCTCAAAGGAGAGGTTCAAATCATAGAAAGTTAGAGTGTCAGTACTCTTGTACTTAAGTCAGCATTGAGTCTTTTGCATTAAATTCGGATGCAGTTTCTGTGTTTCATCGCCAATAAGAAATTCCAAGGGATACAGTAAACCTGAAGTGAAGCATCGGAATCTAAAACTGGACTCACAGGAGAGGTTCAAATCATAGAGAGTTCGAGTGTCAGTCCTCTTGTACTTAAGTCGGCATTATGCCTTTCGTATTAAATTCGGATGTAAATTCTGTTTTTCATCGTCGATAAGAAAGTTTAAGGTATACAGTAAACCTGAAGTGAAGCATCGGAATCTAAAACTGGACTCACAGGAGGGGTTCAAATCATAGAAAGTTAGAGTGTCAGTCCTCTTGTACTTAAGTCGGCATTGTGCCTTTAGTATTAAATTCGGATGCAATTTCTGTGTTTCATCGTCAATCAGAGGGTCCAAGGTATATAGTAAACCTGAAGTGAAGCATCGGAATCTGAAACTGGACTCACTGGAGAGGTTCACATCATAGAGAGTTCGAGTGTCAGTCCTCTTGTACTTAAGTCGGCATTATGCCTTTCGTATTAAATTCGGATGCAATTTCTGTTTTTCATCGTCGATAAGAAAATCCAAGGTATACAGTAAACCTGATGTGAAGCATCGGAATCTAAAACTGGACTCACAGGAGAGGTTCAAATCATAGAAAGTTAGAGTGTCAGTCCTCTTGCACTTAAGTCGACATTGTGCCTTTCATATTAAATTCGGATGCAATTTCTGTGATTCATCGAAAATAAGAGGGTCCAAGGGATACAGTAAACCTGAAGTGAAGCATCGGAATCTAAAACTGGACTCACATTAGAGGTTCAAATCATAGAGACTTGGAGTGTCAGTCCTCTTGTACTTAAGTCGGCTTTTGCCATTTGTATTTAATTCGGATGCAATTTCTGTGTTGCATCGTCAATAAGAAGGTCCAAGGGATACAGTAAACCTGAATTGAAGCATCGGATTCTAAAACTGGACTCACAGGAGAGGTTCAAATCATAGAAAGTTAGAGTGTCAGTCCTCTCGTACTTATGTCGTCATTGTGCCTTTTGCATAAATTTCGGATGCAATTTCTGAGTTTCGTCGTCAATAAGACGGTCCTAGGGACACAGTAAACCTGAAGTGTAGCATCGGAATCTAAAACTGTTCTCCCAGGAGTGGTTCAAATCATAGAGAGTTAGAGTGTCAGTCCTCTTGTACTTAACTCGGCATTGTGCCTTTTGTATAAAATTCGGATGCAATTTCTGTGTTTCATCGTCAATAAGAAGGTCCAAGGGATACAGTAAACCTGAAGTGAAGCATCGGAATCTAGAATTGGACTCAAAGGAGAGGTTCAAATCATAGAAAGTTAGAGTGTCAGTACTCTTGTAGTTGAGTCAGCATTGAGTCTTTTGTATTAAATTCGGATGCAATTTCTGTGTTTCATCGTCAATAAGAAATTCCAAGGGATACAGTAAACCTGAAGTGAAGCATCGGAATCTAAAACTGGACTCACATTAGAGGTTCAAATCATAGAGACTTAGAGTGTCAGTCCTCTTGTACTTAAGTCGGCTTTTGCCATTTGTATTTAATTCGGATGCAATTTCTGTGTTGCATCGTCAATAAGAAGGTCCAAGGGATACAGTAAACCTGAATTGAAGCATCGGATTCTAAAACTGGACTCACAGGAGAGGTTCAAATCATAGAAAGTTAGAGTGTCAGTCCTCTCGTACTTATGTCGTCATTGTGCCTTTTGCATAAATTTCGGATGCAATTTCTGAGTTTCGTCGTCAATAAGACGGTCCTAGGGACACAGTAAACCTGAAGTGTAGCATCGGAATCTAAAACTGTTCTCCCAGGAGTGGTTCAAATCATAGAGAGTTAGAGTGTCAGTCCTCTTGTACTTAACTCGGCATTGTGCCTTTTGTATAAAATTCGGATGCAATTTCTGTGTTTCATCGTCAATAAGAGGGTCCAAGGGATACAGTAAACCTGAAGTGAAGCATCGGAATCTAAAACTGGACTCACATTAGAGGTTCAAATCATAGAGACTTAGAGTGTCAGTCCTCTTGTACTTAAGTCGGCTTTTGCCATTTGTATTTAATTCGGATGCAATTTCTGTGTTGCATCGTCAATAAGAAGGTCCAAGGGATACAGTAAACCTGAATTGAAGCATCGGATTCTAAAACTGGACTCACAGGAGAGGTTCAAATCATAGAAAGTTAGAGTGTCAGTCCTCTCGTACTTATGTCGTCATTGTGCCTTTTGCATAAATTTCGGATGCAATTTCTGAGTTTCGTCGTCAATAAGACGGTCCTAGGGACACAGTAAACCTGAAGTGTAGCATCGGAATCTAAAACTGTTCTCCCAGGAGTGGTTCAAATCATAGAGAGTTAGAGTGTCAGTCCTCTTGTACTTAACTCGGCATTGTGCCTTTTGTATAAAATTCGGATGCAATTTCTGTGTTTCATCGTCAATAAGAAGGTCCAAGGGATACAGTAAACCTGAAGTGAAGCATCGGAATCTAGAATTGGACTCAAAGGAGAGGTTCAAATCATAGAAAGTTAGAGTGTCAGTACTCTTGTAGTTGAGTCAGCATTGAGTCTTTTGTATTAAATTCGGATGCAATTTCTGTGTTTCATCGTCAATAAGAAATTCCAAGGGATACAGTAAACCTGAAGTGAAGCATCGGAATCTAAAACTGGACCCACAGGAGAGGTTCATATCATAGAATGTAAGAGTGTCAGTCCTCTTGTACTTAAGTCGGCATAGTGCCTTTTGTATTAAATTCGGATGCAATTTCTGTGTTTCATCGTCAATAAGAGGGTCCGAGGGATACAGTAAACCTGAACTGAAGCATCGGAATCTAAAACTGGACTCACAGGAGAGGTTGAAATTATAGGGAGTTAGAGTGTCAGTCCTCTTGTCCTTAAGTCGGCATTGTGCCTTTTGTATTAAATTCGGATGCAATTTCTGTGTTTCATCGTCAATAAGAAGGTCCAAGGGATACAGTAAACCTGAAGTGAAGAATTGGAATCTAAAACTGAACTCACAGGAGGGGTTCAAATCATAGAAAGATAGAGTGTCAGTCCTCTTGTACTTAAGTTGGCATTGTGCCTTTTGTATTAAATTTGGATGCAATTTCTGTGTTTCATCGTCAATAAGTAGGTCCAAGGGATACAGTAAACCTGAAGTGAAGCATCGGAATCTAAAACTGGACTCACATTAGAGATTCAAATCATAGAGAGTTAGAGTGTCAGTCCTCTTGTACTTAAGTCGGCATTGTGCCTTTTGTATTAAATTCGGTTGCACATTCTGTGTTTCATCGTCAATAAGACGGTCCAATGGATACAGTAAACCTGAAGTGAAGCATCGGAATCTAAAACTGGACTCACAGGAGAGGTTGAAATCATAGAAAGTTAGAGTGTCAGTCCTCTTGCACTTATGTCGGCATTGCGCCTTTTGTATTAAATTCGGATGCAATTTCTGTGTTTCATCGTCAATAAGAAGGTCCAAGGGATACAGTAAACCTGAAGGGAAGCATCGGAATCTAAAACTGGACTCACATTAGAGATTCAAATCATAGAGAGTTAGAGTGTCAGTCCTCTTGTTCTTAAGTGGGCATTGTGCCTTTTGTATTAAATTCGGATGCAATTTCTGAGGTTTGTCGTCAATAAGAAGGTCCTAGGTATACAGTAAACCTGAAGTGTAGCATCGGAATCTAAAACTGGACTCCCAGGAGAGTTTCAAATCATAGAGAGTTAGAGTGTCAGTCCTCTTGTACTTAAGTCGGCATTGTGCCTTTTGTATTAAATTCGGATGCAATTTCTGAGGTTTGTCGTCAATAAGAAGGTCCTAGGGATACAGTAAACCTGAAGTGTAGCATCGGAATCTAAAACTGGACTCACATTAGAGGTTAAAATCATAGAGAGTTGGAGTGTCAGTCCTTTTGTACTTAAGTGGGCATTGTGCATTTTGTATTAAATTCGGATGCAACTTCTGTGTTTCATCGTCAATAAGAAGCTCCATGGGATACAGTAAACCTGAAATGAAGCATCGGACTCTAAATCTGGACTCACAGGAGGGGTTTTAATCATAGAGGGTTAGAGTGTCAGTCCTCTTGTATTTAAGTCGGCATTGTGCCTTTTGTAATAAATTCGGATGCAATTTCTGTGTTTCATCGTCAATAAAGAGGTCCAAGGGATACAGTAAACCTGATGTGAGGCATCGGAATCTAAAACTGGACTCACAGGAGAGGTTCAAATCATAGAGAGTTAGAGTGTCAGTCCTCTTGTACGTAAGTCTGCATTGTGCCTTTTGTATTAAATTCGGTTGCACGTTCTGTGTTTCATCGTCAATAAGAAGGTCCAAGCGATACAGTAAACCTGAAGTGAAGCATCTGAATCAAAAACTGGACTCACAGGGAAGGTTCAAATCATAGAAATTTAGTGTGTCGGTCCTCTTGTACTTAAGTCGCCATTGTGCCTTGTGTATTAAATTCGGACGCATTTTCTGTTTTTCATTGTAAATAAGAATGTCCAAGGGATACAGTAAACCTGAAGTGAAGCATCGAAATCTAATATCGGACTGACAGGAGAGGTTCAAATCATAGAAAGTTAGAGTGTCAGTGCTGTTGTACTTAAGTCGACATTGTGCCTTTCGTATTAAATTCGGATGCAATTTCTGTGTTTCATCATCAATAAGAATGTCCACGGGATACAGTAAACCTGAAGTGAAGCATCGGAATCTAAAACTGGACTCACTTTAGAGGTTAAAATCATAGAGAGTTGGAGTGTCAGTCCTTTTGTACTTAAGTGGGCATTGTGCAATTTGTATTAAATTCGGATGCAATTTCTGTGTTTCATCGTCAACAAGAAGCTCCATGGGATACAGTAAACCTGAAATGAAGCATCGGACTCTAAATCTGGACACACAGGAGAGGTTCAAATCATAGGAAGTTAGAGTGTCAGTCCTCTTGTACTTAAGTCGGCATTGTGCTTTTTGTATTAAATTCGGATGCAATTTCTGTGTTTCATCGTCAATAAGAAGGTCCAAGGGATACTGTAATCCTGAAGTGAAGCATTGCATTCTAAAACTGGACTCACAGGAGAGGTTCAAATCATAGAAAATTAGAGTGTCAGTCCTCTTGTAGTTAAGTCGGCATTGTGCCCTTTGTATTAAATTCGGATGCAATTTCTGTGTTTTATCGTCAATAAGAAGGTCCAAGGTATACAGTAAACCTGAAGTGAAGCATCGGAATCTAAAACTGGACTCACAGGTGAGGTTCAAATCATAGAAAGTTAGAGTGTCAGTCCTCTTGTACTTAAGTCGGCATTGTGCCTTTTGTATTAAATTCGGATGCAATGTCTGTGTTTCATCATCAATAAGAAGGTCCAAGGTATACATTTATCCTGAAGTGAAGCATCGGAATCTAAAACTAGACTCACAGGAGAGGTTCAAATCATAGAAAGTTAGAGTGTCAGTCCTCTTGCACTAAAGTCGGCATTGTGCCTTTTGTATTAAATTCGGATGCAATTTCTGTGTTTCATCGTCAATAAGAAGGTCCAAGGGATACAGTAAACCTGAAGTGAAGCATCGGAATCTAAAACTGGACTCAAAGGAGCGGTTCAAATCATAGAAAGTTAGAGTGTCAGTACTCTTGTACTTAAGTCAGCATTGTGAATTTTGTATTACATTCGGTTGCAATTTCTGTGTTTCATCGTCAATAAGAAGTTCCAAGGGATACAGTAAACCTGAAGTGAAGCATCGGAATCCAAAACTGGACTCACAGGAGAGGTTCAAATCATAGGTAGTTAGAGTGTCAGTCCTCTAGTGCTTAAGTCGGCATTGTGCTTTTTGTATTAAATTCGGATGCTATTTCTGAGTTTCATCGTCAATAAGAAGGTCCAAGGGATACAGTAATCCTGAAGTGAAGCATCGCATTCAAAAACTGGACTCACAGGAGAGGTTCAAAACATAGAAAATTAGAGTGTCTGTCCTCTTGTACTTAAGTCGGCATTTTGCCCTTTGTATTAAATTCGGATGCAATTTCTGTGTTTCATCGTCAATAAGAAGGTCCAAGTCATACAGTAAACCTGAAGAGAAGCATCGGAATCTAAAACTGGACTCCCTGGGGAGGTTCAAATCATAGAGAGTTAGAGTGTCAGTCCTCTGGTACATAAGTCGGCATTGTGCCTTTTGTATTAAATTCGGATGCAAAATCTGTTTTTCATCGTAAATAAGAATGTCCAAGGAATACAGTAAACCTGAAGTGAAGCATCGAAATCTAAAACTGGACTCACAGGAGAGGTTCAAATCATAGAAAGTTAGAGTGTCAGTGCTCTTGTACTTAAGTCGACATTGTGCCTTTCGTATTAAATTCGGATGCAATTTCTGTGTTTCATCGTCAATAAGAGGGTACAAGTGATACAGTAACCATGAAATGAAGCATGGGATTCTAAAACTGGACTCACAGGAGAGGTTCAAATCATAGAAAGTTAGAGTGTCAGTCCTCTCGTACTTAAGTCGTCATTGTGCCTTTTGTATAAAATTCGGATGAAATTTCTGTTTTCCTTCGTAAATAAGAATATCCAAGGGATACAGTAAACCTGAAGTGAAGCATCGGAATCTAAAACTGGACCCCCAGGAGAGGTTCAAATCATAGAGAGTTAGAGTGTCAGTCCTCTTGTATTTAAGTCGGCATTGTTCCTTTTGTATTAAATTCGGATGCAATTTCTGTGTTTCATCGTCAATAAGAGGGTACAAGGGATACAGTAAACCTGAAGTGAAGCATCGGAATCTAAAACTGGACTCACATTAGAGGTTCAAATCATAGAGGGTTAGAGGGTCAGTCCTCTTGTACTTAAGTCGGCATTGTGCCTTTTGTATTAAATTCGGGTGCAATTTCTGTGTTTCATCGTCAATAAGAAGGTCCAAGGGATTCAGTAACCCTGAAATGAAGCATCGGATTCTAAAACTGGACTCACAGGAGAGGTTCAAATCATAGAAAGTTAGAGTGTCAGTCCTGTTGTACTTAAGTCGGCATTGTGCTTTTTGTATTAAATTCGGATTCAATTTCTGTGTTTCATCGTCAATAAGAAGGTCTAAGGGATACAGTAATCCTGAAGTGATGCATCGCATTCTAAAACTGGACTCACAGGAGAGGTTCAAATCATAGAAAATTAGAGTGCCAGTCCTCTTGTACTTAAGTCGGCATTGTGCCCTTTGTATTAAATTCGGATGCAATTTCTGTGTTTCATCGTCAATAAGAAGGTCCAAGTGATACAGTAAACCTGAAGTGAAGCATCGGAATCTAAAACTGGACTCACAGGAGAGGTTCAAATTGTAGAGAGTTAGAGTGTCAGTCCTCTTGTACTTGAGTCGGCACCATGACTTTTGTATTAAATTCGGATGCAATTTCTGTGTTTCATCGTCATTAAGAACGTCCTAGGGATACAGTACACCTGAAGTGAAGCATCGGAATCTAAAACTGGACTCACAGGAGAGGTTCAAATCATAGAAAGTTAGAGTGTCAGTCCTCTTGTACTTAAGTCGGCATTGTGCCTGTTGTATTAAATTCGGATGCAATTTCTGTGTTTCATCGTCAATAAGAGGGTACGAGGGATACAGTAAACCTGAAATGAAGCATCGGAATCTAAAACTGGACTCACAGGAGAGGTTCAAATTGTAGAGAGTTAGAGTGTCAGTCCTCTTGTACTTAAGTCGGTATTATGCCTTTTGTATTAAATTCTGATGCAATTTCTTTGTTTCATCGTCAGTAAGAAGGTCCTAGGGATACAGTAAACCTGAAGTGAAGCATCGGAATCTAAAACTGGACTCATAGGAGAGGTTCAAATCATAGGAAGTTAGAGTGTCAGTCCTCTTGTTCTTAAGTCGGCATTGTGCCTTTTGTATTAAATTCGGATGCAATTTCTGTGTTTCATCGTCAATAAGAAGGTCCAAGGGATACAGTAAACCTGAAGTGAAGCATCGGAATCTAAAACTGGACTCACATTAGAGATTCAAATCATAGAGAGTTAGAGTGTCAGTCCTCTTGTACTTAAGTGGGCATTGTGCCTTTTGTATTAAATTCGGATGCAATATCTGAGGTTTGTCGTCAATAAGAAGGTCCTAGGGATACAGTAAACCTGAAGTGTAGCATCGGAATCTAAAACTGGACTCCCAGGAGAGTTTCAAATCATAGAGAGTTTGAGTGTCAGTCCTCTTGTACTTAAGTCGGCATTGTGCCTTTTGTATTAAATTCGGATGCAATTTCTGTGTTTCATCGTCAATAAGAAGGTCCAAGGGATACAGTATTCCTGAAGTGAAGCATCGGATTCTAAAGGTGGATTCACTGGAGAGGTTCAAATCATAGAAAATTAGAGTGTCAGTCCTCTTGTACTTAAGTCGGCATTGTGCCTTTTGTACTACATTCGTAATGCAATTTCTGTGTTTCATCGTCAATAAGAAGGTCCAAGGGATACAGTAAACCTGAGGTGAAGCATCGGAATCTAAAACTGGACTCACATTAGAGGTTAAAATCATAGAGAGTTGGAGTGTCAGTCCTTTTGTACTTAAGTGGGCATTGTGCATTTTGTATTAAATTCGGATGCAACTTCTGTGTTTCATCGTCAATAAGAAGCTCCATGGGATACAGTAAACCTGAAATGAAGCATCGGACTCTAAATCTGGACTCACAGGAGAGGTTTTAATCATAGAGGGTTAGAGTGTCAGTCCTCTTGTATTTAAGTCGGCATTGTGCCTTTTGTAATAAATTCGGATGCAATTTCTGTGTTTCATCGTCAATAAAGAGGTCCAAGGGATACAGTAAACCTGATGTGAGGCATCGGAATCTAAAACTGGACTCACAGGAGAGGTTCAAATCATAGAGAGTTAGAGTGTCAGTCCTCTTGTACGTAAGTCTGCATTGTGCCTTTTGTATTAAATTCGGTTGCACGTTCTGTGTTTCATCGTCAATAAGAAGGTCCAAGCGATACAGTAAACCTGAAGTGAAGCATCTGAATCTAAAACTGGACTCACAGGGAAGGTTCAAATCATAGAAATTTAGTGTGTCGGTCCTCTTGTACTTAGGTCGCCATTGTGCCTTGTGTATTAAATTCGGACGCATTTTCTGTTTTTCATTGTAAATAAGAATGTCCAAGGGATACAGTAAACCTGAAGTGAAGCATCGAAATCTAATATCGGACTGACAGGAGAGGTTCAAATCATAGAAAGTTAGAGTGTCAGTGCTGTTGTACTTAAGTCGACATTGTGCCTTTCGTATTAAATTCGGATGCAATTTCTGTGTTTCATCATCAATAAGAATGTCCAAGGGATACAGTAAACCTGAAGTGAAGCATCGGAATCTAAAACTGGACTCACATTAGAGGTTAAAATCATAGAGAGTTGGAGTGTCAGTCCTTTTGTACTTAAGTGGGCATTGTGCAATTTGTATTAAATTCGGATGCAATTTCTGTGTTTCATCGTCAATAAGAAGCTCCATGGGATACAGTAAACCTGAAATGAAGCATCGGACTCTAAATCTGGACACACAGGAGAGGTTCAAATCACAGGAAGTTAGAGTGTCAGTCCTCTTGTACTTAAGTCGGCATTGTGCTTTTTGTATTAAATTCGGATGCAATTTCTGTGTTTCATCGTCAATAAGAAGGTCCAAGGGATACAGTAATCCTAAAGTGAAGCATTGCATTCTAAAACTGGACTCACAGGAGAGGTTCAAATCATAGAAAATTAGAGTGTCAGTCCTCTTGTACTTAAGTCGGCATTGTGCCCTTTGTATTAAATTCGGATGCAATTTCTGTGTTTTATCGTCAATAAGAAGGTCCAAGGTATACAGTAAACCTGAAGTGAAGCATCGGAATCTAAAACTGGACTCACAGGTGAGGTTCAAATCATAGAAAGTTAGAGTGTCAGTCCTCTTGTACTTAAGTCGGCATTGTGCCTTTTGTATTAAATTCGGATGCAATTTCTGTGTTTCATCATCAATAAGAAGGTCCAAGGTATACATTTATCCTGAAGTGAAGCATCGGAATCTAAAACTAGACTCACAGGAGAGGTTCAAATCATAGAAAGTTAGAGTGTCAGTCCTCTTGCACTTAAGTCGGCATTGTGCCTTTTGTATTAAATTCGGATGCAATTTCTGTGTTTCATCGTCAATAAGAAGGTCCAAGGGATACAGTAAACCTGAAGTGAAGCATCGGAATCTAAAACTGGACTCAAAGGAGCGGTTCAAATCATAGAAAGTTAGAGTGTCAGTACTCTTGTACTTAAGTCAGCATTGTGAATTTTGTATTACATTCGGTTGCAATTTCTGTGTTTCATCGTCAATAAGAAGTTCCAAGAGATACAATAAACCTGAAGTGAAGCATCGGAATCCAAAACTGGACTCACAGGAGAGGTTCAAATCATAGGAAGTTAGAGTGTCAGTCCTCTTGTACTTAAGTCGGCATTGTGCTTTTTGTATTAAATTCGGATGCAATTTCTGTGTTTCATCGTCAATAAGAAGGTCCAAGGGATACAGTAATCCTGAAGTGAAGCATCGCATTCTAAAACTGGACTCACAGGAGAGGTTCAAAACATAGAAAATTAGAGTGTCTGTCCTCTTGTACTTAAGTCGGCATTTTGCCCTTTGTATTAAATTCGGATGCAATTTCTGTGTTTCATCGTCAATAAGAAGGTCCAAGTCATACAGTAAACCTGAAGAGAAGCATCGGATCTAAAACTGGACTCCCTGGAGAGGTTCAAATCATAGAGAGTTAGAGTGTCAGTCCTCTGGTACATAAGTCGGCATTGTGCCTTTTGTATTAAATTCGGATGCAAAATCTGTGTTTCATCGTCAATAAGTAGATCCAAGGGATACAGTAAACCTGAAGTGAAGCATCGGAATCTAAATTGGACTCACAGGAGAGGTTCAAAACATAGAAAGTTTGAGTGTCAGTCCTCTTGTACTTAAGTAGGCATTGTGCCTTTTGTATTAAATTCGGATGCAATTTCTGTGTTATATCGTCAATAAGAAGGTCCAAGGTATACAGTAAACCTGAAGTGAAGCATCGGAATCTAAAACTGGACTCACAGGTGGGGTTCAAATCATAGAAAGTTAGAGTGTCAGTCCTCTTGTACTTAAGTCGGCATTGTGCCTTTTGTATTACATTCGGATGCAATTTCGGAGTTTCAGCGTCAATAAGAAGGTCCAAGGGATACAGTAAACCTGAAGTGAAGCATCGGAATCTAAAACTGGACTCACAGGAGAGGTTCAAATCATAGAGAGTTAGAGTGTCAGTCCTCTTGTATTTAAGTCGGCATTGTTCCTTTTGTATTAAATTCGGATGCAATTTCTGTGTTTCATCGTCAATAAAGAGGTCCAAGGGATACAGTAAACCTGATGTGAGGCATCGGAATCTAAAACTGGACTCACAGGAGAGGTTCAAATCATAGAGAGTTAGAGTGTCAGTCTTCATGTACGTAAGTCGGCATTGTGCCCTTGTTATTAAATTCGGTTGCACATTCAGTGTTTCATCGTCAATAAGAAGGTCCAAAGGATACAGTACACCTGAAGTGAAGCATCTGAATCTAAAACTGGACTCACAGGGGAGGATCAAATCATACAAATTTAGTGTGTCGGTCCTCTTGTACTTAAGTCGCCATTGTGCCTTTTGTATTAAATTCGGACGCATTTTCTGTTTTTCATCGTAAATAAGAATGTCCAAGGAATACAGTAAACCTGAAGTGAAGCATCGAAATCTAAAACTGGACTCACAGGAGAGGTTCAAATCATAGAAAGTTAGAGTGTCAGTGCTCTTGTACTTAAGTCGACATTGTGCCTTTCGTATTAAATTCGGATGCAATTTCTGTGTTTCATCGTCAATAAGAGGGTACAAGTGATACAGTAACCCTGAAATGAAGCATCGGATTCTAAAACTGGACTCACAGGAGAGGTTCAAATCATAGAAAGTTAGAGTGTCAGTCCTCTCGTACTTAAGTCGTCGTTGTGCCTTTTGTACAAAATTCGGATGAAATTTCTGTTTTTCTTCGTAAATAAGAATGTCCAAGGGATACAGTAAACCTGAAGTGAAGCATCGGAATCTAAAACTGGACCCCCAGGAGAGGTTCAAATCATAGAGAGTTAGAGTGTCAGTCCTCTTGTATTTAAGTCGGCATTGTTCCTTTTGTATTAAATTCGGATGCAATTTCTGTGTTTCATCGTCAATAAGAGGGTACAAGGGATACAGTAAACCTGAAGTGAAGCATCGGAATCTAAAACTGGACTCACATTAGAGGTTCAAATCATAGAGGGTTAGAGGGTCAGTCCTCTTGTACTTAAGTCGGCATTGTGCCTTTTGTATTAAATTCGGATGCAATTTCTGTGTTTCATCGTCAATAAGAAGGTCCAAGGGATACAGTAACCCTGAAATGAAGCATCGGATTCTAAAACTGGACTCACAGGAGAGGTTCAAATCATAGAAAGTTAGAGTGTCAGTCCTGTTGTACTTAAGTCGGCATTGTGCTTTTTGTATTAAATTCGGATGCAATTTCTGTGTTTCATCGTCAATAAGAAGGTCTAAGGGCTACAGTAATCCTGAAGTGATGCATCGCATTCTAAAACTGGACTCACAGGAAAGGTTCAAATCATAGAAAATTAGAGTGTCAGTCCTCTTGTACTTAAGTCGGCATTGTGCCCTTTGTATTAAATTCGGATGCAATATCTGTGTTTCATCGTCAATAAGAAGGTCCAAGTGATACAGTAAACCTGAAGTGAAGCATCGGAATCTAAAACTGGACTCACAGGAGAGGTTCAAATTGTAGGGAGTTAGAGTGTCAGTCCTCTTGTACTTGAGTCGGCACTATGCCTTTTGTATTAAATTCGGATGCAATTTCTGTGTTTCATCGTCATTAAGAACGTCCTAGGGATACAGTAAACCTGAAGTGAAGCATCGGAATCTAAAACTGGACTCACAGGAGAGGTTCAAATCATAGAAAGTTAGAGTGTCAGTCCTCTTGTACTTAAGTCGGCATTGTGCCTGTTGTATTAAATTCGGATGCAATTTCTGTGTTTCATCGTCAATAAGAGGGTACGAGGGATACAGTAAACCTGAAATGAAGCATCGGAATCTAAAACTGGACTCACAGGAGAGGTTCAAATTGTAGAGAGTTAGAGTGTCAGTCCTCTTGTACTTAAGTCGGTATTATGCCTTTTGTATTAAATTCTGATGCAATTTCTGTGTTTCATCGTCAGTAAGAAGGTCCTAGGGATACAGTAAACCTGAAGTGAAGCATCAGAATCTAAAACTGGACTCATTGGAGAGGTTCAAATCATAGAAAGTTAGAGTGTCAGTCCTCTTGTTCTTAAGTCGGCATTGTGCCTTTTGTATTAAATTCGGATGCAATTTGTGTGTTTCATCGTCTATTAGAAGGTCCAAGGGTACAGTTAACCTGAAGTGAAGCATCGGGATCTAAAACTGGACTCATAGTAGAGGTTCAAATCGTAGAGAGTTAGAGTGTCAGTCCTCTTGTATTTAAGTCGGCATTGTGCCTTTTGTATTAAATTCGGATGCAATTTCTGTGTTTCATCGTCAATAAAGAGGTCCAAGGAATACAGTAAACCTGATGTGAAGCATCGGAATCTAAAACTGGACTCACAGGAGATGTTCAAATCATAGAAAGTTAGAGTGTCAGTCCTCTTGTACTTAAGTCGGCGTTGTGCCTTTTGTATTACATTCGGATGCAATTTCTGTCTTTCATCGTCAATATGAAGGTCCAAGGGATACAGTAAACCTGAAGTGAAGCAGCGGAATCTAAAACTGGACTCACAGGAGTGGTTCAAAACATAGAGTGTTAGAGTGTCAGTCCTCTTGTATTTAAGTCGGCATTGTTCCTTTTGTATTAAATTCGGATGCAATTTCTGTGTTTCATCGTCAATAAAGAGGTCCAAGGGATACTGTAAACCTGATGTGAGGCATCGGAATCTAAAACTGGACTCACAGGAGAGGTTCAAACCATAGAGAGTTAGAGTGTCAGTTCTCTTGTACGTAAGTCGGCATTGTGCCCTTTGTATTAAATTCGGTTGCACATTCTGTGTTTCATCGTCAATAAGAAGGTCCAAGGGATACAGTAAACCTGAAGTGAAACATCTGAATCTAAAACTGGACTCACAGGGGAGGTTCAAATCATAGAAATTTAGTGTGTCGGTCATCTTGTACTTAAGTCGCCATTGTGCCTTTTGTATTAAATTCGGACGCATTTTCTGTTTTTCATCGTAAATAAGAATGTCCAAGGAATACAGTAAACCTGAAGTGAAGCATCGAAATCTAAAACTGGACTCACAGGAGAGGTTCAAATCATAGAAAGTTAGAGTGTCAGTGCTCTTGTACTTAAGTCGACATTGTGCCTTTCGTATTAAATTCGGATGAAATTTCTGTGTTTCATCGTCAATAAGAGGGTACAAGGGATACAGTAAACCTGAAGTGAAGCATCAGAATCTAAAACTGGACTCACATTAGAGGTTGAAATCATAGAGAGTTGGAGTGTCAGTCCTCTTGTACTTAAGTGGGCATTGTGCCTTTTGTATTAAATTCGGATGCAATTTCTGTGTTTCATCGTCAATAAGAAGGTCCAAGGAATACAGTAACCCTGAAATGAAGCATCGGATTCTAAAACTGGACTCACAGGAGAGGTTCAAATCATAGAAAGTTAGAGTGTCAGTCCTCTCGTACTTAAGTCGTCATGTGCCTTTTGTATAAAATTCGGATGCTATTTCTGTGTTTCGTCGTCAATAAGAAGGTCCAATGGATACAGTAAACCTGAAGTGAAGCATCGGACTCTAAAACTGGACTCACAGGAGAGGTTCAAATCATAGAAAGTTAGAGTGTCAGTCCTCTTGTACTTAAGTCGGCATTGTGCCTTTTGTATTAAATTCGGATGCAATTTCTGTGTTTCATCGTCTATTAGAAGGTCCAAGGGATACAGTTAACCTGAAGTGAAGCATCGGGATCTAAAACTGGACTCATAGTAGAGGTTCAAATCGTAGAGAGTTAGAGTGTCAGTCCTCTTGTATTTAAGTCGGCATTGTGCCTTTTGTATTAAATTCGGATGCAATTTCTGTGTTTCATCGTCATTAAAGAGGTCCAAGGGATACAGTAAACCTGATGTGAAGCATCGGAATCTAAAACTGGACTCACAGGAGAGGTTCAAATCATAGAAAGTTAGAGTGTCATTCCTCTTGTACTTAAGTCGGCATTGTGCCTTTTGTATTACATTCGGATGCAATTTCTGTCTTTCATCGTCAATATGAAGGTCCAAGGGATACAGTAAACCTGAAGTGAAGCATCGGAATCTAAAACTGGACTCACAGGAGTGGTTCAAAACATAGAGTGTTAGAGTGTCAGTCCTCTTGTATTTAAGTCGGCATTGTTCCTTTTGTATTAAATTCGGATGCAATTTCTGTGTTTCATCGTCAATAAAGAGGTCCAAGGGATACTGTAAACCTGATGTGAGGCATCGGAATCTAAAACTGGACTCACAGGAGAGGTTCAAACCATAGAGAGTTAGAGTGTCAGTTCTCTTGTATTTAAGTCGGCATTGTGCCTGTTGTATTAAATTCGGATGCAATTTCTGTGTTTCATCGTCATTAAGAACGTCCTAGGGATACAGTAAACCTGAAGTGAAGCATCGGAATCAAAAACTGGACTCACAGGAGAGGTTCAAATCGTAGAAAGTTAGAGTGTCAGTCCTTTTGTACTTAAGTCGGCATTGTGCCTGTTGTAATAAATTCTGATGCAAATTCTGTGTTTCATCGTCAATAAGAGGGTACGAGGGATACAGTAAACCTGAAATGAAGCATCGGAATCTAAAACTGGACTCACAGGAGAGGTTCAAATTGTAGGGAGTTAGAGTGTCAGTCCTCTTGTACTTAAGTCGGTATTATACTTTTGTATTAACTTCTGATGCAATTTCTGTGTTTCATCGTCATTAAGAAGGTCCTTGGGTTACAGTAAACCTGAAGTGAAGCATCGGAATCTAAAACTGGACTCACAGGAGAGGTTCAAATCATAGAAAGTTAGAGTGTCAGTCCTCTTGTACTTAAGTCGGCATTGTGCCTTTAGTATCAAATTCGGATGCAATTTCTGTGTTTCATCGTCTATTAGAAGGTCCAAGGGTACAGTTAACCTGAAGTGTAGCATCGGGATCTAAAACTGGACTCATAGTAGAGGTTCAAATCGTAGAGAGTTAGAGTGTCAGTCCTCTTGTATTTAAGTCGGCATTGTGCCTTTTGTATTAAATTCGGATGCAATTTCTGTGTTTCATCGTCAATAAAGAGGTCCAAGGGATACAGTAAACCTGATGTGAAGCATCGGAATCTAAAACTGGACTCACAAAAGAGGTTCAAATCATAGAAAGTTAGAGTGTCAGTCCTCTTGTACTTAAGTCGGCATTGTGCCTTTTGTATTACATTCGGATGCAATTTCTGTCTTTCATCGTCAATATGAAGGTCCAAGGGGTACAGTAAACCTGAAGTGAAGCATCGGAATCTAAAACTGGACTCACAGGAGTGGTTCAAAACATAGAGTGTTAGAGTGTCAGTCCTCTTGTATTTAAGTCGGCATTGTTCCTTTTGTATTAAATTCGGATGCAATTTCTGTGTTTCATCGTCAATAAAGAGGTCCAAGGGATACTGTAAACCTGATGTGAGGCATCGGAATCTAAAACTGGACTCACAGGAGAGGTTCAAACCATAGAGAGTTAAGGTGTCAGTTCTCTTGTACGTAAGTCGGCATTGTGCCCTTTGTATTAAATTAGGTTGCACATTCTGTGTTTCATCGTCAATAAGAAGGTCCAAGGGATACAGTAAACCTGAAGTGAAGCATCTGAATCTAAAACTGGACTCACAGGGGAGGTTCAAATCATAGAAATTTAGTGTGTCGGTCATCTTGTACTTAAGTCGCCATTGTGCCTTTTGTATTAAATTCGGACGCATTTTCTGTTTTTCATCGTAAATAAGAATGTCCAAGGAATACAGTAAACCTGAAGTGAAGCATCGAAATCTAAAACTGGACTCACAGGAGAGGTTCAAATCATAGAAAGTTAGAGTGTCAGTGCTCTTGTACTTAAGTCGACATTGTGCCTTTCGTATTAAATTCGGATGAAATTTCTGTGTTTCATCGTCAATAAGAGGGTACAAGGGATACAGTAAACCTGAAGTGAAGCATCAGAATCTAAAACTGGACTCACATTAGAGGTTGAAATCATAGAGAGTTGGAGTGTCAGTCCTCTTGTACTTAAGTGGGCATTGTGCGTTTTGTATTAAATTCGGATGCAATTTCTGTGTTTCATCGTCAATAAGAAGGTCCAAGGAATACAGTAACCCTGAAATGAAGCATCGGATTCTAAAACTGGACTCACAGGAGAGGTTCAAATCATAGAGAGTTAGAGTGCCAGTCCTCTTGTACTTAAGTCGGCATTATGCCTTTTGTATTAAATTCGGATGCAATTTCTGTGTTTCATCGTCAATAAGAATGTCCAAGGGATACAGTAAACCCGAAGTGAAACATCGGAATCTAAAACTGGACTCACAGGAGAGGTTCAAATCATAGAGAGTTAGAGTGTCAGTCCTCTTGTACTGAAGTCGCCATTATGCCTTTTGTATTAAATTCGGATGCAATTTCTGTGTTTCATCGTCAATAACAAGGTCCAAGGGATACAGTAAACCTGAAGTGAAGCATCGGAATCTAAAACTGGACTCACAGGTGAGGTTCAAATCATAGAATGCTAGAGTGTCAGTCCTCTTGTACTTAAGTCGGCATTGTGCATTTTGTATTAAATTCGGATGCAATATCTGTGTTTCATCGTCAATAAGAAGGTCCAAGGTATACAGTAAATTGAAGTGAAGCATCGGAATCTAAATCTTTACTCACAGGAGAGGTTCAATTCATAGAAAGTTAGAGTGTCAGTCCTCTTGTACATAAGTCGGCATTGTGCGGTTTGTATTAAATTCGGATGCAATTTCTGTGTTTCATCGTCAATAAGAATGTCCAAGGGATACAGTAAACCTGAAGTGAAGCATCGGATTCTAAGACTGGACTCACAGGAGAGGTTCAAATCATAGAGAGTTAGAGTGCCAGTCCTCTTGTACTTAAGTCGGCATTATGCCTTTTGTATTAAATTCGGATGCAATTTCTGTGTTTCATCGTCAATAAGAATGTCCAAGGGATACAGTAAACCTGAAGTGAAACATCGGAATCTAAAACTGGACTCACAGGAGAGGTTCAAATCATAGAGAGTTAGAGTGTCAGTCCTCTTGTACTTAAGTCGGCATTGTGCATGTTGTATTAAATTCTTATGCATTTTCTGTGTTTCATCGTCAATAAGAGGGTCCGAGGGATACAGTAAACCTGAAATGAAGTCAGGAATCTAAAACTGGACTCACAGGAGAGGTTCAAATTGTAGAAAGTTAGAGTGTCAGTCCTCTTGTACTTAAGTCGGCATTGTGCCTGTTGTATTAAATTCGGATGCAATTTCTGTGTTTCATCGTCAATAAGAGGGTACGAGGGATGCAGTAAACCTGAAATGAAGCATCGGAATCTAAAACTGGACTCACAGGAGAGGTTCAAATTGTAGAGAGTTAGAGTGTCAGTCCTCTTGTACTTAAGTCGGCCTTATGCCTTTTGTATTAAATTCTAATGCAATTTCTGTGTTTCATCGTCATTAAGAAGGTCCTAGGGATACAGTAAACCTGAAGCGAAGCATCGGAATCTAAAACTGGACTCACAGGAGAGGTTCAAATCATAGAAAGTTAGAGTGTCAGTCCTCTTGTACTTAAGTCGGCATTGTGCCTTTTGTATTAAATTCGGATGCAATTTCTGTGTTTCATCGTCTATTAGAAGGTCCAAGGGATACAGTTAACCTGAAGTGAAGCATCGGGATCTAAAACTGGACTCATAGTAGAGGTTGAAATCGTAGAGAGTTAGAGTGTCAGTCCTCTTGTATTTAAGTCGGCATTGTGCCTTTTGTATTAAATTCGGATGCAATTTCTGTGTTTCATCGTCAATAAAGAGGTCCAAGGGATACAGTAAACCTGATGTGAAGCATCGGAATCTAAAACTGGACTCACAGGAGTGGTTCAAATCATAGAAAGTTAGAGTGTCATTCCTCTTGTACTTAAGTCGGCATTGTGCCTTTTGTATTACATTCGGATGCAATTTCTGTCTTTCATCGTCAATATGAAGGTCCAAGGGATACAGTAAACCTGAAGTGAAGCATCGGAATCTAAAACTGGACTCACAGGAGTGGTTCAAAACATAGAGTGTTAGAGTGTCAGTCCTCTTGTATTTAAGTCGGCATTGTTCCTTTTGTATTAAATTCGGATGCAATTTCTGTGTTTCATCGTCAATAAAGAGGTCCAAGGGATACTGTAAACCTGATGTGAGGCATCGGAATCTAAAACTGGACTCACAGGAGAGGTTCAAACCATAGAGAGTTAGAGTGTCAGTTCTCTTGTATTTAAGTCGGCATTGTGCCTGTTGTATTAAATTCGGATGCAATTTCTGTGTTTCATCGTCAATAAGAGGGTCCGAGGGATACAGTATACCTGAAATGAAGCATCGGATTCTAAAACTGGACTCACAGGAGAGGTTCAAATTGTAGAGAGTTAGAGTGTCAGTCCTCTTGTACTTGAGTCGGAACTATGCCTTTTGTATTAAATTCGGATGCAATTTCTGTGTTTCATCGTCATTAAGAACGTCCTAGGGATACAGTAAACCTGAAGTGAAGCATCGGAATCTAAAACTGGACTCACAGGAGAGGTTCAAATCATAGAAAGTTAGAGTGTCAGTCCTCTCGTACTTAAGTCGTCATTGTGCCTTTTGTATAAAATTCGGATGCAATTTCTGTGTTTCATCGTCAATAAGAGGGTACGAGGGATACAGTAAACCTGAAATGAAGCATCGGAATCTAAAACTGGACTCACAGGAGAGGTTCAAATTGTAGAGAGTTAGAGTGTCAGTCCTCTTGTACTTAAGTCGGTATTATGCCTTTTGTATTAACTTCTGATGCAATTTCTGTGTTTCATCGTAATTAAGAAGGTCCTTGGGTTACAGTAAACCTGAAGTGAAGCATCGGAATCTAAAACTGGACTCACAGGAGAGGTTCAAATCATAGAAAGTTAGAGTGTCAGTCCTCTTGTACTTAAGTCGGCATTGTGCCTTTTGTATTAAATTCGGATGCAATTTCTGTGTTTCATCGTCTATTAGAAGGTCCAAGGGTACAGTTAACCTGAAGTGTAGCATCGGGATCTAAAACTGGACTCATAGTAGAGGTTCAAATCGTAGAGAGTTAGAGTGTCAGTCCTCTTGTATTTAAGTCGGCATTGTGCCTTTTGTATTAAATTCGGATGCAATTTCTGTGTTTCATCGTCAATAAAGAGGTCCAAGGGATACAGTAAACCTGATGTGAAGCATCGGAATCTAAAACTGGACTCACAAAAGAGGTTCAAATCATAGAATGTTAGAGTGTCAGTCCTCTTGTACTTAAGTCGGCATTGTGCCTTTTGTATTACATTCGGATGCAATTTCTGTCTTTCATCGTCAATATGAAGGTCCAAGGGATACAGTAAACCTGAAGTGAAGCATCGGAATCTAAAACTGGACTCACAGGAGTGGTTCAAAACATAGAGTGTTAGAGTGTCAGTCCTCTTGTATTTAAGTCGGCATTGTTCCTTTTGTATTAAATTCGGATGCAATTTCTGTGTTTCATCGGCAATAAAGAGGTCCAAGGGATACTGTAAACCTGATGTGAGGCATCGGAATCTAAAACTGGACTCACAGGAGAGGTTCAAACCATAGAGGGTTAAGGTGTCAGTTCTCTTGTACGTAAGTCGGCATTGTGCCCTTTGTATTAAATTAGGTTGCACATTCTGTGTTTCATCGTCAATAAGAAGGTCCAAGGGATACAGTAAACCTGAAGTGAAGCATCTGAATCTAAAACTGGACTCACAGCGGAGGTTCAAATCATAGAAATTTAGTGTGTCGGTCCTCTTGTACTTAAGTCGCCATTGTGCCTTTTGTATTAAATTCGGACGCATTTTCTGTTTTTCATCGTAAATAAAAATGTCCAAGAAATACAGTAAACCTGAAGTGAAGCATCGAAATCTAAAACTGGACTCACAGGAGAGGTTCAAATCATAGAAAGTTAGAGTGTCAGTGCTCTTGTACTTAAGTCGACATTGTGCCTTTCGTATTAAATTCGAATGAAATTTCTGTGTTTCATCGTCAATAAGAGGGTACAAGGGATACAGTAAACCTGAAGTGAAGCATCAGAATCTAAAACTGGACTCACATTAGAGGTTGAAATCATAGAGAGTTGGAGTGTCAGTCCCCTTGTACTTAAGTGGGCATTGTGCCTTTTGTATTAAATTCGGATGCAATTTCTGTGTTTCATCGTCAATAAGAAGGTCCAAGGGATACAGTAACCCTGAAAAGAAGCATCGGATTCTAAAACTGGACTCACAGGAGAGGTTCAAATCATAGAAAGTTAGAGTGTCAGTCCTCTCGTACTTAAGTCGTCATTGTGCCTTTTGTATAAAATTCGGATGCAATTTCTGTGTTTCGTCGTCAATAAGAAGGTCCTAGGGATACAGCAAACCTGAAGTGTAGCATCGGAATCTAAAACTGGAGTTCCAGGAGAGGTTCAAATCATAGAGAGTTAGAGTGTCAGTCCTCTTGTACTTAAGTCGGCATTGTGCCTTTTGTATTAAATTGGGTTGCACATTCTGTGTTTCATCGTCAATAAAAAGGTCCAATGGATACAGTAAACCTGATGTGAAGCATCGGACTCTAAAACTGGACTCACAGGAGATGTTCAAATCATAGAAAGTTAGAGTGTCAGTCCTCTTGTACTTAAGTCGGCATTGTGCTTTTTGTATTAAATTCGGATGCAATTTGTGTGTTTCATCGTTAATAAGAAGGTCCATGGTATACAGTTAACCTGAAGTGAAGCATCGGAATCTAAAACTAGACTCACAGGAGAGGTTCAAATCATAGAAAGTTAGAGTGTCAGTCCTCTTGTACTTAAGTCGGCATTGTGCCTTTTGTATTAAATTCGGATGCAATTTCTGTGTTTCATCGTCAATAAGAAGGTCCAAGGGATACAGTAAACCTGAAGTGAAGCTTCGGAATCTAAAACTGGACTCAAAGGAGAGGCTCATATCATAGAAAGTTTGAGTGTCAGTTCTCTTGTACTTCAGTCAGCATTGTGCCTTTTGTATTAAATTCGGATGCGATATCTGTGTTTCATCGTCAATAAGAACATCCAAGGGATACAGTAAACCTGAAGTGAAGCATCGGAATCTAAAACTGGACTCACAGGAGAGGTTCAAATCATAGAAAGTTAGGGTGTCAGTCCTCTTGTACTTAAGTCGGCATTGTGCCTGTTGTATTAAATTCGGATGCAATTTCTGTGTTTCATCGTCAATAAGCGGGTCCGAGGGATACAGTAAACCTGAAGTGAAGCATCGGAATCTAAAACTGGACTCACAGGAGAGGTTCAAATTGTAGAGAGTTAGAGTGTCAGTCCTCTTGTACTTAAGTCGGCATTATGCCTTTTGTATTAAATTCGGATGGAATTTCTGTGTTTCATCGTCATTAAGAAGGTCCAAGGGATACAGTAAACCTGAAGTGAAGCATCGGAATCTAAAACTGGACTCACAGGAGAGGTTCAAATGATAGAAAGTTAGAGTGTCAGTCTTCTTGTACTTAAGTTGGCATTGTGCCTTTTGTATTGAATTTGGATGTAATTTCTGTGTTTCATCGTCAATAAGAAGGTCCAAGGGATACAGTAAACCTGAAGTGAAGCATCGGAATCTAAAACTGGACTCACATTAGAGGTTCAAATCAAAGAGAGTTAGTGTGTCAGTCCTCTTGTACTTAAGTGGGCATTGTGCCTTTTGTATTAAATTCGGATGCAATTTCTGTGTTTCATCGTCAATAGGAAGGTCCAAGGGATTCAGTATACCTGTAGTGAAGCATCGGATTTTAAGACTGGACTCAAAGGAGAGGTTCAAATCATAGAAAGTTAGAGTGTCAGTCCTCTCGTACTTAAGTCGTCATTGTGCCTTTTGTATAAAATTCGGATGCAATTTCTGTGTTTCGTCGTCAATAAGAAGGTCCTAGGGATACAGTAAACCTGAAGTGTAGCATCGGAATCTAAAACTGGACTCCCAGGAGAGGTTCAAATCATAGAGAGTTAGAGTGTCAGTCCTCTTGTATTTAAGACGGCATTGTGCCTTTTGTATTAAATTCGGATGCAATTTCTGTGTTTCATCGTCAATAAAGAGGTCCAAGGGATACTGTAAACCTGATGTGAAGCATCGGAATCTAAAACTGGACTCACAGGAGAGGTTCAAATCATATAGAGTTAGAGTGTCAGTGATCTTGTACTTAAGTCGACATTGAGTCTTTCGAATTAAATTCGGATGCAATTTCTGTGTTTCATCGACAATAAGAGGGTCCAAGGGATACAGTAAACCTGAAGTGAAGCATCGGAATCTAAAACTGGACTCACATTAAAGGTTCAAATCATAGAGGGTTAGAGGGTCAGTCCTCTTGTACTTCAGTGGGCATTGTGCATTTTGTATTAAATTCGGATGCAATTTCTGTGTTTCTTTGTCAATAAGAAGGTCCAAAGGATACAGTAAACCTGAAGTGAAGCAGCGGATTCTAATACTGGACTCACAGGAGAGGATCAAATCATAGAAAGTTAGAGTGTCAGTCCTCTCGTACTTAAGTCGTCATTGTGCCTTTTGTATAAAATTCGGATGCAATTTCTGTGTTTCGTCATCAATAAGAAGGTCCTAGGGATACAGTAAACCTGAAGTGTAGCATCGGAATCTAAAACTGGACTCCCAGGAGAGGTACAAATCATAGAGAGTTAGAGTGTCAGTCCTCTTGTACTTAAGTCGGCATTGTACCTTTTGTATTAAATTCGGTTGCACATTCTGTGTTTCATCGTCAATAAGAAGGTCCAATGGATACAGTAAACCTGAAGTGAAGCATCGGAATCTAAAACTGGACTCACAGGAGAGGTTCAAATCATAAAAAATTAGAGTGTCAGTCCTCTTGTACTTAAGTCGGCATTGTGCCTTTTGTATTAAATTCGGATGCAATTTCTGTGTTTCATCGTCAATTAGAAGGTCCAAGGAAGACAGTAAACCTGAAGTGAAGCATCGGAATCTAAAACTGGTCTCACAGGTGAGGTTCAAATCATAGAGAGTTGGAGTGTCAGTCCTCTTGTATTTAAGTTCGGCATTGTGCCTTTTGTATTAAATTCGGATGCAATTTCTGTGTTTGATCGTCAATAAGGAGGTCCAATGGATACAGTAAACCTGAAATGAAGCATCGGAATCTAAAACTGGCCTAACAGGAGAGGTTCAAATCATAGAAAGTTAGAGTGTCAGTCCTCTTGTACTTAAGTCGGCATTGTGCCTTTTGTATTAAATTCGGATGCAGTTTGTGTGTTTCATCGTCAATAAGAAGGTCCAAGGGATACAGAAATCCTGAAGTGAAGCATCGGATTCTAAAACTGGAATCACAGGAGAGGTTCAAATCATAGAAAATTAGAGTGTCTGTCCTCTGGTACTTAAGTCGGCATTGTGCCTTTTGTATTAAATTCGGATGCAATTTTTGTGTTTCTTCGTCAATAAGAAGGTCCAAGGGATACAGTAATCCTGAAGTGAAGCATCCGAATCTAAAACTGAACTCACAGGAGAGGTTCAAATCATAGAAAGATAGAGTGTCAGTCCTCTTGTACTTAAGTCGGCAATGTGCCTTTTGTATTAAATTCGGGTGCAATTTCTGTGTTTCATCGTCAATAAGAAGACCCAAGGGATACAGTAAACCTGAAGTGAAGCACCGGAATCTAAAACTGGACTCACACGAGAGGTTCGAATCATAGAGATTTAGAGTGTCAGTCCTCTTGTACCCAAGTGCGCATTGCACCTTTTGTATTAAATTCGGTTGCAATTTCTGTGTTTCATCGTCAATTAGAAGGTCCAAGGGATACAGTAAACCTGAAGTGAAGCATCGGAATCTAAAACTGGACTCACAGGAGAGGTTCAAATCATAGAAAGTTAGAGTGTCAGTCCTCTTGTACTTAAGTCGGCATTGTGCGTTTTGTATTAAATTCGGATGCAATTTCTGTGTTTCATCGTCAATAAGAAGGTCCAAGGGATACAGTAAACCTGAGGTGAAGCATCGGAATCTAAAACTGGTCTAACAGGAGAGGTTCAAATCATAGAGAGTTATGGTGTCAGTCCTCTTGTGCTTAAGTCGGCCTTGGGCCTCTTGTATTAAATTCGGATGCATTATCTGTGTTTCATCGTCAATAAGAAGGTCCATGGGATACAGTAAATCTGAAGTGAAGCATCGGATTCTAAAACTGGACTCACAGGAGAGGTTCAAATCATAGATAATTACAGAGTCAGTCCTCTTGTACTTAAGTTGACATTGTGCTTTTGTATTAAATTCGGATGCAATTTCTGTGTTTCATCGTCAATAAGAAGGTCCAAGGTATACAGTAAACCTGAAGTGAAGCATCGGAGTCTAAAACTAGACTCACAGGAGAGGTTCAAATCATAGAAAGTTAGAGTGTCAGTCCTCTTGTACTTAAGTCGGCATTGTGCCTTTGGTATTAAATTCGGATGCAATTTCTGTGTTTCATCGTCAATAAGAGGGTCCAAGGGATACAGTAAACCTGGATTGAAGCATCGGAATCTAAAACTGGACTCACAGGAGAGGTTCAAATTGTAGAGAGTTAGAGTGTCAGTCCTCTTGTACTTAAGTCGGTATTATGCCTTTTGTATTAACTTCTGATGCAATTTCTGTGTTTCATCGTAATTAAGAAGGTCCTTGGGTTACAGTAAACCTGAAGTGAAGCATCGGAATCTAAAACTGGACTCACAGGAGAGGTTCAAATCATAGAAAGTTAGAGTGTCAGTCCTCTTGTACTTAAGTCGGCATTGTGCCTTTTGTATTAAATTCGGATGCAATTTCTGTGTTTCATCGTCTATTAGAAGGTCCAAGGGTACAGTTAACCTGAAGTGTAGCATCGGGATCTAAAACTGGACTCATAGTAGAGGTTCAAATCGTAGAGAGTTAGAGTGTCAGTCCTCTTGTATTTAAGTCGGCATTGTGCCTTTTGTATTAAATTCGGATGCAATTTCTGTGTTTCATCGTCAATAAAGAGGTCCAAGGGATACAGTAAACCTGATGTGAAGCATCGGAATCTAAAACTGGACTCACAAAAGAGGTTCAAATCATAGAATGTTAGAGTGTCAGTCCTCTTGTACTTAAGTCGGCATTGTGCCTTTTGTATTACATTCGGATGCAATTTCTGTCTTTCATCGTCAATATGAAGGTCCAAGGGATACAGTAAACCTGAAGTGAAGCATCGGAATCTAAAACTGGACTCACAGGAGTGGTTCAAAACATAGAGTGTTAGAGTGTCAGTCCTCTTGTATTTAAGTCGGCATTGTTCCTTTTGTATTAAATTCGGATGCAATTTCTGTGTTTCATCGGCAATAAAGAGGTCCAAGGGATACTGTAAACCTGATGTGAGGCATCGGAATCTAAAACTGGACTCACAGGAGAGGTTCAAACCATAGAGGGTTAAGGTGTCAGTTCTCTTGTACGTAAGTCGGCATTGTGCCCTTTGTATTAAATTAGGTTGCACATTCTGTGTTTCATCGTCAATAAGAAGGTCCAAGGGATACAGTAAACCTGAAGTGAAGCATCTGAATCTAAAACTGGACTCACAGCGGAGGTTCAAATCATAGAAATTTAGTGTGTCGGTCCTCTTGTACTTAAGTCGCCATTGTGCCTTTTGTATTAAATTCGGACGCATTTTCTGTTTTTCATCGTAAATAAGAATGTCCAAGAAATACAGTAAACCTGAAGTGAAGCATCGAAATCTAAAACTGGACTCACAGGAGAGGTTCAAATCATAGAAAGTTAGAGTGTCAGTGCTCTTGTACTTAAGTCGACATTGTGCCTTTCGTATTAAATTCGAATGAAATTTCTGTGTTTCATCGTCAATAAGAGGGTACAAGGGATACAGTAAACCTGAAGTGAAGCATCAGAATCTAAAACTGGACTCACATTAGAGGTTGAAATCATAGAGAGTTGGAGTGTCAGTCCCCTTGTACTTAAGTGGGCATTGTGCCTTTTGTATTAAATTCGGATGCAATTTCTGTGTTTCATCGTCAATAAGAAGGTCCAAGGGATACAGTAACCCTGAAAAGAAGCATCGGATTCTAAAACTGGACTCACAGGAGAGGTTCAAATCATAGAAAGTTAGAGTGTCAGTCCTCTCGTACTTAAGTCGTCATTGTGCCTTTTGTATAAAATTCGGATGCAATTTCTGTGTTTCGTCGTCAATAAGAAGGTCCTAGGGATACAGCAAACCTGAAGTGTAGCATCGGAATCTAAAACTGGAGTTCCAGGAGAGGTTCAAATCATAGAGAGTTAGAGTGTCAGTCCTCTTGTACTTAAGTCGGCATTGTGCCTTTTGTATTAAATTGGGTTGCACATTCTGTGTTTCATCGTCAATAAAAAGGTCCAATGGATACAGTAAACCTGATGTGAAGCATCGGACTCTAAAACTGGACTCACAGGAGATGTTCAAATCATAGAAAGTTAGAGTGTCAGTCCTCTTGTACTTAAGTCGGCATTGTGCTTTTTGTATTAAATTCGGATGCAATTTGTGTGTTTCATCGTTAATAAGAAGGTCCATGGTATACAGTTAACCTGAAGTGAAGCATCGGAATCTAAAACTAGACTCACAGGAGAGGTTCAAATCATAGAAAGTTAGAGTGTCAGTCCTCTTGTACTTAAGTCGGCATTGTGCCTTTTGTATTAAATTCGGATGCAATTTCTGTGTTTCATCGTCAATAAGAAGGTCCAAGGGATACAGTAAACCTGAAGTGAAGCTTCGGAATCTAAAACTGGACTCAAAGGAGAGGCTCATATCATAGAAAGTTTGAGTGTCAGTTCTCTTGTACTTAAGTCAGCATTGTGCCTTTTGTATTAAATTCGGATGCGATATCTGTGTTTCATCGTCAATAAGAACATCCAAGGGATACAGTAAACCTGAAGTGAAGCATCGGAATCTAAAACTGGACTCACAGGAGAGGTTCAAATCATAGAAAGTTAGGGTGTCAGTCCTCTTGTACTTAAGTCGGCATTGTGCCTGTTTTATTAAATTCGGATGCAATTTCTGTGTTTCATCGTCAATAAGCGGGTCCGAGGGATACAGTAAACCTGAAGTGAAGCATCGGAATCTAAAACTGGACTCACAGGAGAGGTTCAAATTGTAGAGAGTTAGAGTGTCAGTCCTCTTGTACTTAAGTCGGCATTATGCCTTTTGTATTAAATTCGGATGGAATTTCTGTGTTTCATCGTCATTAAGAAGGTCCAAGGGATACAGTAAACCTGAAGTGAAGCATCGGAATCTAAAACTGGACTCACAGGAGAGGTTCAAATGATAGAAAGTTAGAGTGTCAGTCTTCTTGTACTTAAGTTGGCATTGTGCCTTTTGTATTGAATTTGGATGTAATTTCTGTGTTTCATCGTCAATAAGAAGGTCCAAGGGATACAGTAAACCTGAAGTGAAGCATCGGAATCTAAAACTGGACTCACATTAGAGGTTCAAATCAAAGAGAGTTAGTGTGTCAGTCCTCTTGTACTTAAGTGGGCATTGTGCCTTTTGTATTAAATTCGGATGCAATTTCTGTGTTTCATCGTCAATAGGAAGGTCCAAGGGATTCAGTATACCTGTAGTGAAGCATCGGATTTTAAGACTGGACTCAAAGGAGAGGTTCAAATCATAGAAAGTTAGAGTGTCAGTCCTCTCGTACTTAAGTCGTCATTGTGCCTTTTGTATAAAATTCGGATGCAATTTCTGTGTTTCGTCGTCAATAAGAAGGTCCTAGGGATACAGTAAACCTGAAGTGTAGCATCGGAATCTAAAACTGGACTCCCAGGAGAGGTTCAAATCATAGAGAGTTAGAGTGTCAGTCCTCTTGTATTTAAGACGGCATTGTGCCTTTTGTATTAAATTCGGATGCAATTTCTGTGTTTCATCGTCAATAAAGAGGTCCAAGGGATACTGTAAACCTGATGTGAAGCATCGGAATCTAAAACTGGACTCACAGGAGAGGTTCAAATCATATAGAGTTAGAGTGTCAGTGATCTTGTACTTAAGTCGACATTGAGTCTTTCGAATTAAATTCGGATGCAATTTCTGTGTTTCATCGACAATAAGAGGGTCCAAGGGATACAGTAAACCTGAAGTGAAGCATCGGAATCTAAAACTGGACTCACATTAAAGGTTCAAATCATAGAGGGTTAGAGGGTCAGTCCTCTTGTACTTCAGTGGGCATTGTGCATTTTGTATTAAATTCGGATGCAATTTCTGTGTTTCTTTGTCAATAAGAAGGTCCAAAGGATACAGTAAACCTGAAGTGAAGCAGCGGATTCTAATACTGGACTCACAGGAGAGGATCAAATCATAGAAAGTTAGAGTGTCAGTCCTCTCGTACTTAAGTCGTCATTGTGCCTTTTGTATAAAATTCGGATGCAATTTCTGTGTTTCGTCATCAATAAGAAGGTCCTAGGGATACAGTAAACCTGAAGTGTAGCATCGGAATCTAAAACTGGACTCCCAGGAGAGGTACAAATCATAGAGAGTTAGAGTGTCAGTCCTCTTGTACTTAAGTCGGCATTGTACCTTTTGTATTAAATTCGGTTGCACATTCTGTGTTTCATCGTCAATAAGAAGGTCCAATGGATACAGTAAACCTGAAGTGAAGCATCGGAATCTAAAACTGGACTCACAGGAGAGGTTCAAATCATAAAAAATTAGAGTGTCAGTCCTCTTGTACTTAAGTCGGCATTGTGCATTTTGTATTAAATTCGGATGCAATTTCTGTGTTTCATCGTCAATTAGAAGGTCCAAGGAAGACAGTAAACCTGAAGTGAAGCATCGGAATCTAAAACTGGTCTCACAGGTGAGGTTCAAATCATAGAGAGTTGGAGTGTCAGTCCTCTTGTATTTAAGTTCGGCATTGTGCCTTTTGTATTAAATTCGGATGCAATTTCTGTGTTTGATCGTCAATAAGGAGGTCCAATGGATACAGTAAACCTGAAATGAAGCATCGGAATCTAAAACTGGCCTAACAGGAGAGGTTCAAATCATAGAAAGTTAGAGTGTCAGTCCTCTTGTACTTAAGTCGGCATTGTGCCTTTTGTATTAAATTCGGATGCAGTTTGTGTGTTTCATCGTCAATAAGAAGGTCCAAGGGATACAGAAATCCTGAAGTGAAGCATCGGATTCTAAAACTGGAATCACAGGAGAGGTTCAAATCATAGAAAATTAGAGTGTCTGTCCTCTGGTACTTAAGTCGGCATTGTGCCTTTTGTATTAAATTCGGATGCAATTTTTGTGTTTCTTCGTCAATAAGAAGGTCCAAGGGATACAGTAATCCTGAAGTGAAGCATCCGAATCTAAAACTGAACTCACAGGAGAGGTTCAAATCATAGAAAGATAGAGTGTCAGTCCTCTTGTACTTAAGTCGGCAATGTGCCTTTTGTATTAAATTCGGGTGCAATTTCTGTGTTTCATCGTCAATTAGAAGGTCCAAGGGATACAGTAAACCTGAAGTGAAGCATCGGAATCTAAAACTGGACTCACAGGAGAGGTTCAAATCATAGAAAGTTAGAGTGTCAGTCCTCTTGTACTTAAGTCGGCATTGTGCGTTTTGTATTAAATTCGGATGCAATTTCTGTGTTTCATCGTCAATAAGAAGTTCCAAGGGATACAGTAAACCTGAGGTGAAGCATCGGAATCTAAAACTGGTCTAACAGGAGAGGTTCAAATCATAGAGAGTTATGGTGTCAGTCCTCTTGTGCTTAAGTCGGCCTTGGGCCTCTTGTATTAAATTCGGATGCATTATCTGTGTTTCATCGTCAATAAGAAGGTCCATGGGATACAGTAAATCTGAAGTGAAGCATCGGATTCTAAAACTGGACTCACAGGAGAGGTTCAAATCATAGATAATTACAGAGTCAGTCCTCTTGTACTTAAGTTGACATTGTGCTTTTGTATTAAATTCGGATGCAATTTCTGTGTTTCATCGTCAATAAGAAGGTCCAAGGTATACAGTAAACCTGAAGTGAAGCATCGGAGTCTAAAACTAGACTCACAGGAGAGGTTCAAATCATAGAAAGTTAGAGTGTCAGTCCTCTTGTACTTAAGTCGGCATTGTGCCTTTGGTATTAAATTCGGATGCAATTTCTGTGTTTCATCGTCAATAAGAGGGTCCAAGGGATACAGTAAACCTGGATTGAAGCATCGGAAAGTAAAACTGGACACAAAGGAGAGGTTCAAATCATAGAAAGTTAGAGGGTCAGTCCCCTTGCACTTAAGACAGCATTGTGCCTTTTGTATTAAATTCGGATGCAATATCTGTGTTTCATCGTCAATAAGAAGGTCCCAGGGATACAGTAAACCTGAAGTGAAGCATCCGAATCTAAAACTGAACCCACAGGAGAGGTTCAAGTCACAGAAAGATAGAGTGTCAGTCCTCTTGTACTTAAGTCGGCATTGTGCCCTTTGTATTAAATTCGGGTGCAATTTCTGTGTTTCATCGTCAATAAGAAGGTCCAATGGATACAGTAAACCTGAAGTGAAGCATCGGAATCTAAAACTGGACACACAGGAGAGGTTCAAATCATAAAAAATTAGAGTGTCAGTCCTCTTGTACTTAAGTCGGCATTGTGCCTTTTGTATTAAATTCGGATGCAATTTCTGTGTTTCATCGTCAATTAGAAGGTCCAAGGAAGACAGTAAACCTGAAGTGAAGCATTGGAATCTAAAACTGGTCTCACAGGTGAGGTTCAAATCATAGAGAGTTGGAGTGTCAGTCCTCTTGTATTTAAGTTCGGCATTGTGCCTTTTGTATTAAATTCGGATGCAATTTCTGTGTTTGATCGTCAATAAGGAGGTCCAATGGATACAGTAAACCTGAAATGAAGCATCGGAATCTAAAACTGGCCTAACAGGAGAGGTTCAAATCATAGAAAGTTAGAGTGTCAGTCCTCTTGTACTTAAGTCGGCATTGTGCCTTTTGTATTAAATTCGGATGCAGTTTGTGTGTTTCATCGTCAATAAGAAGGTCCAAGGGATACAGAAATCCTGAAGTGAAGCATCGGATTCTAAAACTGGAATCACAGGAGAGGTTCAAATCATAGAAAATTAGAGTGTCTGTCCTCTGGTACTTAAGTCGGCATTGTGCCTTTTGTATTAAATTCGGATGCAATTTTTGTGTTTCTTCGTCAATAAGAAGGTCCAAGGGATACAGTAATCCTGAAGTGAAGCATTGGAATCTAAAACTGAACTCACAGGAGAGGTTCAAATCATAGAAAGATAGAGTGTCAGTCCTCTTGTACTTAAGTCGGCAATGTGCCTTTTGTATTAAATTCGGGTGCAATTTCTGTGTTTCATCGTCAATAAGAAGACCCAAGGGATACAGTAAACCTGAAGTGAAGCACCGGAATCTAAAACTGGACTCACACGAGAGGTTCGAATCATAGAGATTTAGAGTGTCAGTCCTCTTGTACCCAAGTGCGCATTGCACCTTTTGTATTAAATTCGGTTGCAATTTCTGTGTTTCATCGTCAATTAGAAGGTCCAAGGGATACAGTAAACCTGAAGTGAAGCATCGGAATCTAAAACTGGACTCACAGGAGAGGTTCAAATCATAGAAAGTTAGAGTGTCAGTCCTCTTGTACGTAAGTCGGCATTGTGCGTTTTGTATTAAATTCGGATGCAATTTCTGTGTTTCATCGTCAATAAGAAGGTCCAAGGGATACAGTAAACCTGAGGTGAAGCATCGGAATCTAAAACTGGTCTAACAGGAGAGGTTCAAATCATAGAGAGTTATGGTGTCAGTCCTCTTGTGCTTAAGTCGGCCTTGGGCCTCTTGTATTAAATTCGGATGCATTATCTGTGTTTCATCGTCAATAAGAAGGTCCATGGGATACAGTAAATCTGAAGTGAAGCATCGGATTCTAAAACTGGACTCACAGGAGAGGTTCAAATCATAGATAATTACAGAGTCAGTCCTCTTGTACTTAAGTTGACATTGTGCTTTTGTATTAAATTCGGATGCAATTTCTGTGTTTCATCGTCAATAAGAAGGCCCAAGGGATACTGTAAACCTGAAGTGAAGCATCGGAATCTAAAACTGGACTCACACGAGAGGTTCAAATCATAGAGAGTTAGAGTGTCAGTCCTCTTGTACCTAAGTGGGCATTGCGCCTTATGAATTTAATTCGGATGCAATTTCTGTGTTTCATCGTCAATAAGAAGGTCCAAGCGATACAGTAAACCTGAGGTGAAGCATCGGAATCTAAAACTGGTCTAACAGGAGAGGTTCAAATCACAGAGAGTTATGGTGTCAGTCCTCTTGTACTTAGGTCGGCCTTGTGCCTCTTGTATTAAATTCGGGTGCAATTTCTGTGTTTCATCGTCAATAAGAAGGCCCATGGGATACTGTAATCCTGAAGTGAAGCATCGGATTCTAAAACTGGACTCACAGGAGAGGTTCAAATCGTAGAGAGTTAGAGTGTCAGTCCTCTCGTACTTAAGTCGGCATTGTGATTTTTTTTTAAAAATTCAATTGCAATTTCTGTGTTTCGTCGTCAGTAAGAGGGTCCAAGGGATACAGTAAACCTGAAGTGAAGCATCGGAATCTAAAACTGGACTCACACAAGAGGTTCAAATCATAGAAAGTTAGTGTGTCAGTCCTCTTGTACTTAAGTCGGCATTGTGCCTTTTGTTTTAAATTCGGATGCAATTTCTGTGTTTCATCGTCAATAAGAAGGTCCAAGGGATACAGTAAACCTGAAGTGAAGCATCGAAATCTTAAACTGGACTCACAGGAGAGGTTCAAATCATAAAGAGTTAGAGTGTCAGTCCTCTTGTACTTAAGTCGGCATTGTGCGTTTTGTATTAAACTCGGATGCAATTTCTGTGTATCATCGTCAATAAGAAGGTCCAAGGGATACAGTAAACCTGAAGTGAAGCATCGGAATCTAAAACTGGACTCACAGGAGAGGTTAAAATCATAGATAGTTAGAGTGTCAGTCCTCTTGTACTTAAGCCGGCATTGTGCCTTTTGTATTGAATTTGGATGCAATATCTGTGTTTCATCGTCAATAAGAAGACCCAAGGGATACAGGAAACCTGAAGTGAAGCACCGGAATCTAAAACTGGACTCACACGAGAGGTTCGAATCATAGAGACTTAGAGTGTCAGTCCTCTTGTACCTAAGAGCGCATTGCACCTTTTGAATTAAGTTCGGTTGCAATTTCTGTGTTTCATCGTCAATTAGAAGGTAGAAGGGATACAGTAAACCTGAAGTGAAGCATCGGAATCTAAAACTGGACTCACAGGAAAGGTTCAAATCATAGAGAGTTAGAGTGTCAGTCCTCTTGTACTTAAGTGGACATTGTGCCTTTTGTATGAAATTCGGATGCAATTTCTGTGTTTCATCGTCAATAAGAAGGTCCAAGCGATACAGTAAACCTGAGGTGAAGCATCGGAATCCAAAACTGGTCTAACAGGAGAGGTTCAAATCATAGAGAGTTATGGTGTCAGTCCCCTTGTGCTTAAGTCGGCCTTGTGCCTCTTGTATTAAATTCGGATGCAATATCTGTGTTTCATCGTCAATAAGAAGGTCCATGGGATACAGTAAACCTGAAGTGAAGCATCGGATTCTAAAACTGGACTCACAGGAGAGGTTCATATCATAGAAAGTTACAGAGTCAGTCCTCTTATACTTAAGTTGACATTGTGCTTTTGTATTAAATTCGGATGCAATTTCTGTGTTTCATCGTCAATAAGACGGTCCAAGGTATACAGTAAACCTGAAGTGAAGCATCGGAGTCTAAAACTGGACTCACAGGAGAGGTTCAAATCATAGAAAGTTAGAGTGTCAGTCCTCTTGTACTTAAGTCGGCATTGTGCCTTTGGTTTTAAATTCGGATGCAATTTCTGCGTTTCATCGTCAATAAGAAGGACCAAGGGATACAGTAAACCTGGATTGAAGCATCGGAAACTAAAACTGGACACAAAGGAGAGGTTCAAATCATAGAAAGTTAGAGATTCAGTCCCCTTGCACTTAAGACAGCATTGTGCCTTTTGTATTAAATTCGGATGCAATATCTGTGTTTCATCGTCAATAAGAAGGTCCAAGGGATACAGTAAACCTGAAGTGAAGCATCCGAATCTAAAACTGAACCCACAGGAGAGGTTCAAATCACAGAAAGATAGAGTGTCAGTCCTCTTGTACTTAAGTCGGCATTGTGCCCTTTGTATTAAATTCAGGTGCAATTTCTGTGTTTCATCGTCAATAAGAAGGCCCAAAGGATACTGTAAACCTGAAGTGAAGCATCGGAATCTAAAACTGGACTCACACGAGAGGTTCAAATCATAGAGAGTTAGAGTGTCAGTCCTGTTGTACCTAAGTGGGCATTGCGCCTTATGAATTTAATTCTGATGCAATTTCTGTGTTTCATCGTCAATAAGAAGGTCCAAGCGATACAGTAAACCTGAGGTGAAGCATCGGAATCTAAAACTGGTCTAACAGGAGAGGTTCAAATCATAGAGAGTTATGGTGTCAGTCCTCTTGTACTTAGGTCGGCCTAGTGCCTCTTGTATTAAATTCGGGTGCAATTTTTGTGTTTCATCGTCAATAAGAAGGTCCATGGGATACTGTAATCCTGAAGTGAAGCATCGGATTCTAAAACTAGACTCACAGGAGAGGTTCAAATCGTAGAGAGTTAGAGTGTCAGTCCTCTCGTACTTAAGTCGGCACTGTGATTTTTTTTTAAAAATTCAATTGCTATTTCTGTGTTTCGTCGTCAGTAAGAGGGTCCAAGGGATACAGTAAACCTGAAGTCAAGCATCGGAATCTAAAGCTGGACTCACACAAGAGGTTCAAATCATAGAAAGTTAGTGTGTCAGTCCTCTTGTACTTAAGTCGGCATTGTGCCTTTTGTATTAAATTCGGATGCAATTTCTGTGTTTCATCGTCAATAAGAAGGTCCAAGGGATACAGTAAACCTGAAGTGAAGCATCGAAATCTAAAACTGGACTCACAGGAGAGGTTCAAATCATAGAGAGTTAGAGTGTCAGTCCTCTTGTACTTAAGTCGGCATTGTGCGTTTTGTATTAAACTCGGATGCACTTTCTGTGTATCATCGTCAATAAGAAGGTCCAAGGGATACAGTAAACCTGAAGTGAAGCATCGGAATCTAAAACTGGACTCACAGGAGAGGTTAAAATCATAGATACTTAGAGTGTCAGTCCTCTTGTACTTAAGCCGGCATTGTGCCTTTTGTATTGAATTTGGATGCAATATCTGTGTTTCATCGTCAATAAGAAGGTCCAAGGGATACAGTAAACCTGAAGTGAAGCATCGGAATCTAAAACTGGACTCACACTAGAGGTTCAAATCAAAGAGAGTTAGTGTGTCAGTCCTCTTGTACTTAAGTGGGCATTGCGCCTTTTGTATTATATTCGGATGCAATTTCTGTGTTTCATCGTCAATAAGAAGGTCCAAGGGATACAGTAAACCTGAAGTGAAGCATCGGATTTAAAAACTGGACTCAAAGGAATGGTTCAAATCATAGAAAGTTAGAGTGTCAATCCTCTCGTACTTAGGTCGTCATTGTGCCTTTTGTATAAAATTCGGATGCAATTTCTGTGTTTCGTCGCCAATAAAACGGTCCTAGGGATACAGAAAACCTGAAGTGAAGCATCCGAATCCAAAACTGAACTCACAGCAGAGGTTCAAATCATAGAAAGATAGAGTGTCAGTCTTCTTGTACTTAAGTCGGCATTGTGCCTTTTGTATTAAATTCGGGTGCAATTTCTGTGTTTCATCGTCAATAAGAAGACCCAAGGGATACAGGAAACCTGAAGTGAAGCACCGGAATCTAAAACTGGACTCACACGAGAGGTTCGAATCATAGAGACTTAGAGTGTCAGTCCTCTTGTACCTAAGTGCGCATTGCACCTTTTGAATTAAGTTCGGTTGCAATTTCTGTGTTTCACCGTCAATTAGAAGGTCCAAGGGATACAGTAAACCTGAAGTGAAGCAACGGAATCTAAAACTGGACTCACAGGAAAGGTTCAAATCATAGAGAGTTAGAGTGTCAGTCCTCTTGTACTTAACTGGACATTGTGCCTTTTGTATGAAATTCGGATGCAATTTCTGTGTTTCATCGTCAATAAGAAGGTCCAAGCGATACAGTAAACCTGAGGTGAAGCATCGGAATCTAAAACTCGTCTAACAGGAGAGGTTCAAATCATAGAGAGTTATGGTGTCAGTCCTCTTGTGCTTAAGTCGGCCTTATGCCTCTTGTATTAAATTCGGATGCAATATCTGTGTTTCTTCGTCAATAAGAAGGTCCATGGGATACAGTAAACCTGAAGTGAAGCATCGGATTCTAAAACTGGACTCACAGGAGAGGTTCAAATCATAGAAAGTTACAGAGTCAGTCCTCTTGTACTTAAGTTGACATTGTGCTTTTGTATTAAAATCGGATGCAATTTCTGTGTTTCATCGTCAATAAGAAGGTCCAAGGTATACAGTAAACCTGAAGTGAAGCATCGGAGTCTAAAACTGGACGCACAGGAGAGGTTCAAATCATAGAAAATTAGAGTGTCAGTCCTCTTGTACTTAAGTCGGCATTGTGCCTTTGGTATTAAATTCGGATGCAATTTCTGTGTTTCAACGTCAATAAGAAGGTCCAAGGGATACAGTAAACCTGGATTGAAGCATCGGAAACTAAAACTGGACAAAAAGGAGAGGTTCAAATCATAGAAAGTTAGAGGGTCAGTCCTCTTGTACTTAAGTCGGCATTGTGCCCTTTGTATTAAATTCGGGTGCAATTTCTGTGTTTCATCGTAAATAAGAAGGCCCAAGGGATACTGTAAACCTGAAGTGAAGCATCGGAATCTAAAACTGTACTCACACGAGAGGTTCAAATCATAGAGAGTTAGAGTGTCAGTCCTCTTGTACCTAAGTGGGCATTGCGCCTTATGAATTTAATTCGGATGCAATTTCTGTGTTTCATCGTCAATAAGAAGGTCCAAGGGATACAGTAAACCTGAAGTAAGGAATCGGAATCTAAAACTGGACTCACAGGAGAGGTTCAAATCATAGAGAGTTAGAGTGTCAGTCCTCCTGTACTTAAGTGGGCATTGTGCCTTTTGTATTAAATTCGGATGCAATTTCTGTGTTTCTTCGTCAGTAAGAAGGTCCAAGCGATACAGTAAACCTGAGGTGAAGCATCGGAATCTAAAACTGGTCTAACAGGAGAGGTTCAAATCATAGAGAGTTATGGTGTCAGTCCTCTTGTACTTAGGTCGGCCTTGTGCCTCTTGTATTAAATTCGGGTGCAATTTCTGTGTTTCATCGTCAATAAGAAGGTCCATGGGATACTGTAATCCTGAAGTGAAGCATCGGATTCTAAAACTGGACGCACAGGAGAGGTTCAAATCGTAGAGAGTTAGAGTGTCAGTCCTCTCGTAGTTAAGTCGGCATTGTGATTTTTTTTTTAAAATTCAATTGCAATTTCTGTGTTTCGTCGTCAGTAAGAGGGTCCAAGGGATACAGTAAACCTGAAGTCAAGCATCGGAATCTAAAACTGGACTCACACAAGAGGTTCAAATCATAGAAAGCTAGTGTGTCAGTCCCCTTGTACTTAAGTCGGCATTGTGCCTTTTGAATTAAATTCGGATGCAATTTCTGTGTTTCATCGTTAATAAGAAGGTCCAAGGGATACAGTAAACCTGAAGTGAAGCATCGAAATCTAAAACTGGACTCACAGGAGAGGTTCAAATCATAGAGAGTTAGAGTGTCAGTCCTCTTGTACTTAAGTCGGCATTGTGCGTTTTGTATTAAACTCGGATGCAATTTCTGTGTATCATCGTCAATAAGAAGGTCCAAGGGATACAGTAAACCTGAAGTGAAGCATCGGAATCTAAAACTGGACTCACAGGAGAGGTTAAAATCATAGATAGTTAGAGTGTCAGTCCTCTTGTACTTAAGCCGGCATTGTGCCTTTTGTATTGAATTTGGATGCAATATCTGTGTTTCATCGTCAATAAGAAGGTCCAAGGGATACAGTAAACCTGAAGTGAAGCATCGGAATCTAAAACTGGACTCACATTAGAGGTTCAAATCAAAGAGAGTTAGTGTGTCAGTCCTCTTGTACTTAAGTGGGCATTGTGCCTTTTGTATTATATTCGGATGCAATTTCTGTGTTTCATCGTCAATACGAAGGTCCAAGGGATACAGTAAACCTGAAGTGAAGCATCGGATTTTAAAACTGGACACAAAGGAATGGTTTAAATCATAGAAAGTTAGAGTGTCAGTCCTCTCGTACTTAGGTCGTCATTGTGCCTTTTGTATAAAATTCGGATGCAATTTCTGTGTTTCGTCGTCAATAAGAAGGTCCTAGGGATACAGTAAACCTGAAGTGTAGCATCGGAATCTAAAACTGGACTCACAGGAGAGGTTCCAATCATAGAGAGTTAGAGTGTCAGTCCTCTTGTACTTAAGTCGGCATTGTGCCTTTTGTATTACATTCGGTTGCTCATTGTGTGTTTCATCGTCAATAAGAAGGTCCAATGGATACAGTAAACCTGAAGTGAAGCATCGGAATCTAAAACTGGACTGACAGGAGAGGTTTAAATCATAGAAAGTTAGAGTGTCAGTCCTCTTGTACTTAAGTCGGCATTGTGCCTTTTGTATTACATTCGGATGCAATTTGTGTGTTTCATCGTCAATAAGAAGGGCCAAGGATACAGTAATCCTGAAGTGAAGCATCGGATTCTAAAACTGGATTTACAGGAGAGGTTCAAATCATAGAAAATTAGAGTGCCTATCCACTTGTACTTAAGTCGGCATTGTGCCTTTTGTATTAAATTCGGATGCAATTTCTGTGTTTCATCGTCAATTAGAAGGTCCAAGGGATACAGTACACCTGAAGTGAAGCATCGGGATCTAAAACTGGTCTAACAGGAGAGGTTCCAATCAAAGAGAGTTAGTGCGTCAGTCCTCTTGTACTTAAGTGGGCATTGTGCCTTTTGTATTATATTCGGATGCAATTTCTGTGTTTCATCGTCAATAAGAAGGTCCGAGGGATACAGTAAACCTGAAGTGAAGCATCGGATTTTAAAACTGGACTCAAAGGAATGGTTCAAATCATAGAAAGTTAGAGTGTCAGTCCTCTTGTACTTATGTCGGCATTGTGCCTTTTGTATTAAATTCGGGTGCAATTTCTGTGTTTCATCGTCAATAAGAAGAACCAAGTGATACAGTAAACCTGAAGTGAAGCATCAGAGTCTAAATCTGGACTCACAGGAGAGGTTCAAATCATAGAAAGTTAGAGTGTCAGTCTTCTTGTACTTAAGACAGCATTGTGCCTTTTGTATTAAATTCGAATGCAATATCTGTGTTTCATCGTCAATAAGAAGGTCCAAGGGATACAGTAAACCTGAAGTGAAGCATCCGAATCTAACACTGAACTCACAGGAGAGGTTCAAATCATAGAAAGATAGAGTGTCAGTCCTCTTGTACTTAAGTCGGCATTGTGCCTTTTGTATTAAATTCGGGTGCAATTTCTGTGTTTCATCGGCAATAAGAAGTCCCAAGGGATACAGTAAACCTGAAGTGAAGCATCGGAATCTAAAACTGGACTCACACGAGAGGTTCGAATCATAGAGATTTAGAGTGTCAGTCCTCTTGTACCTAAGTGCGCATTGCACCTTTAGTATTAAATTCGGTTGCAATATCTGTGTTTCATCGTCAATTAGAAGGTCCAAGGGATACAGTAAACCTGAAGTGAAGCATCGGAATCTAAAACTGGACTCACATGAGAGGTTCAAATCATAGAGAGTTAGAGTGTCAGTCCCCTTGCACTTAAGTGGACATTGTGCCTTTTGTATTAAATTCGGATGCAATTTCTGAGTTTCATCGTCAATAAGAAGGTCCAAGCGATACAGTAAACCTGAGGTGAAACATCGGAATCTAAAACTGGTCTCACAGGAGAGGTTCAAATCATAGAGAGTTATGGTGTCAGTCCTCTTGTGCTTAAGTCGGCCTTGTGCCTCTTGTATTAAATTCGGATGCAATTTCTGTGTTTTATCGTCAATAAGAAGGTCCATGGGATACGGTAAACCTGAAGTGAAGCATCGGATTCTAAGACTGGACTCACAGGAGAGGTTCAAATCATAGAAAGTTGCAGAGTCAGTCCTCTTGTACTTAAGTTGACATTGTGCTTTTGTATTAAATTCGGATGCAATTTCTGTGTTTCATCGTCAATAAAAAGGTCCAAGGTATACAGTAAACCTGAAGTGAAGCGTCGGAGTCTAAAACTGGACTCACAGGAGAGGTTCAAATCATAGAAAGTTAGAGTGTCAGTCCTCTTGTACTTAAGTCGGCATTGTGCCTTTGGTATTAAAGTCGGATGCAATTTCTGTGTTTCATCGTCAATAAGAAGGTCCAAGGGATACAGTAAACCTGGATTGAAGCATCGGAAACTAAAACTGGACAAAAAGGAGAGGTTCAAATCATAGAAAGTTAGAGGGTCAGTCCCCTTGCACTTAAGACAGCATTGTGCCTTTTGTATTAAATTCGGATGCAATATCTGTGTTTCATCGTCAATATGAAGGTCCAAGGGATACAGTAAACCTGAAGTGAAGCATCCGAATCTAAAACTGAACTCACAGGAGAGGTTCAAATCACAGAAAGATAGAGTGTCAGTCCTCTTGTACTTAAGTCGGCATTGTGCCCATTGTATTAAATTCGGGTGCAATTTCTGTGTTTCATCGTCAATAAGAAGGCCCAAGGGATACTGTAAACCTGAAGTGAAGCATCGGAATCTAAAACTGGACTCACACGAGAGGTTCAAATCATAGAGAGTTAGAGTGTCAGTCCTCTTGTACCTAAGTGGGCATTGCGCCTTATGAATTTAATTCGGATGCAATTTCTGTGTTTCATCGTCAATAAGAAGGTCCAAGGGATACAGTAAACCTGAAGTGAAGCATCGGAATCTAAAACTGGACTCACAGGAGAGGTTCAAATCATAGAGAGTTCGAGTGTCAGTCCTCCTGTACTTAAGTGGGCATTGTGCCTTTTGTATTAAATTCGGATGCAATTTCTGTGTTTCATCGTCAGTAAGAAGGTCCAAGCGATACAGTAAACCTGAGGTGAAGCATCGGAATCTAAAACTGGTCTAACAGGAGAGGTTCAAATCATAGAGAGTTATGGTGTCAGTCCTCTTGTACTTAGGTCGGCCTTGTGCCTCTTGTATTAAATTCGGCTGCAATTTCTGTGTTTCATCGTCAATAAGAAGGTCCATGGGATACTGTAATCCTGAAGTGAAGCATCGGATTCTAAAACTGGACGCACAGGAGAGGTTCAAATCGTAGAGAGTTAGAGTGTCAGTCCTCTCGTACTTAAGTCGGCATTGTGATTTTTTTAAAAAAATTCAATTGCAATTTCTGTGTTTCGTCGTCAGTAAGAGGGTCCAAGGGATACAGTAAACCTGAAGTCAAGCATCGGAATCTAAAACTGGACTCACACAAGAGGTTCAAATCATAGAAAGTTAGTGTGTCAGTCCCCTTGTACTTAAGTCGGCATTGTGCGTTTTGTATTAAACTCGGATGGAATTTCTGTGTATCATCGTCAATAAGAAGGTCCAAGGGATACAGTAAACCTGAAGTGAAGCACCGGAATCTAAAACTGGACTCACAGGAGAGGTTAAAATCATAGATAGTTAGAGTGTCAGTCCTCTTGTACTTAAGCCGGCATTGTGCCTTTTGTATTGAATTTGGATGCAATATCTGTGTTTCATCGTCAATAAGAAGGTCCAAGGGATACAGTAAACCTGAAGTGAAGCATCGGAATCTAAAACTGGACTCACATTAGAGGTTCAAATCAAAGAGAGTTAGTGTGTCACTACTCTTGTACTTAAGTGGGCATTGTGCCTTTTGTATTATATTCGGATGCAATTTCTGTGTTTCATCGTCAATACGAAGGTCCAAGGGATACAGTAAACCTGAAGTGAAGCATCGGATTTTAAAACTGGACTCAAAGGAATGGTTCAAATCATAGAAAGTTAGAGTGTCAGTCCTCTCGTACTTAGGTCGTCATTGTGCCTTTTGTATAAAATTCGGATGCAATTTCTGTGTTTCGTCGTCAATAAGAAGGTCCTAGGGATACAGTAAACCTGAATCGGAATCTAAAACTGGACTCACAGGAGAGGTTCAAATCATAGAGAGTTAGAGTGTCAGTCCCCTTGTACTTAAGTCGGCATTGTGCCTTTTGTATTACATTCGGTTGCTCATTGTGTGTTTCATCGTCAATAAGAAGGTCCAATGGATACAGTAAACCTGAAGTGAAGCATCGGAATCTAAAACTGGACTGACAGGAGAGGTTTAAATCATAGACAGTTAGAGTGTCAGTCCTCTTGTACTTAAGTCGGCATTGTGCCTTTTGTATTACATTCGGATGCAATTTGTGTGTTTCATCGTCAATAAGAAGGTCCAAGGATACAGTAATCCTGAAGTGAAGCATCGGATTCTAAAACTGGATTTACAGGAGAGGTTCAAATCATAGAAAATTAGAGTGTCTATCCACTTGTACTTAAGTCGGCATTGTGCCTTTTGTATTAAATTCGGATGCAATTTCTGTGTTTCATCGTCAATTAGAAGGTCCAAGGGATACAGTACACCTGAAGTGAAGCATCGGGATCTAAAACTGGTCTAACAGGAGAGGTTCCAATCAAAGAGAGTTAGTGCGTCAGTCCACTTGTACTTAAGTGGGCATTGTGCCTTTTGTATTATATTCGGATGCAATTTCTGTGTTTCATCGTCAATAAGAAGGTCCGAGGGATACAGTAAACCTGAAGTGAAGCATCGGATTTTAAAACTGGACTCAAAGGAATGGTTCAAATCATAGAAAGTTAGAGTGTCAGTCCTCTTGTACTTAAGTCGGCATTGTGCCTTTTGTATTAAATTCGGGTGCAATTTCTGTGTTTCATTGTCAATAAGAAGTACCAAGTGATACAGTAAACCTGAAGTGAAGCATCAGAGTCTAAATCTGGACTCACAGGAGAGGTTCAAATCATAGAAAGTTAGAGTGTCAGTCTTCTTGTACTTAAGACAGCATTGTGCCTTTTGTATTAAATTCGAATGCAATATCTGTGTTTCATCGTCAATAAGAAGGTCCCAGGGATACAGTAAACCTGAAGTGAAGCATCCGAATCTAACACTGAACTCACAGGAGAGGTTCAAATCATAGAAAGATAGAGTGTCAGTCCTCTTGTACTTAAGTCGGCATTGTGCCTTTTGTATTAAATTCGGGTGCAATTTCTGTGTTTCATCGTCAATAAGAAGTCCCAAGGGATACAGTAAACCTGAAGTAAAGCACCGGAATCTAAAACTGGACTCACACGAGAGGTTCGAATCATAGAGATTTAGAGTGTCAGTCCTCTTGTACCTAAGTGCGCATTGCACCTTTAGTATTAAATTCGGTTGCAATATCTGTGTTTCATCGTCAATTAGAAGGTCCAAGGGATACAGTAAACCTGAAGTGAAGCATCGGAATCTAAAACTGGACTCACATGAGAGGTTCAAATCATAGAGAGTTAGAGTGTCATTCCTCTTGTACTTAAATGGACATTGTGCCTTTTGTATTAAATTCGGATGCAATTTCTGAGTTTCATCGTCAATAAGAAGGTCCAAGCGATACAGTAAACCTGAGGTGAAACATCGGAATCTAAAACTGGTCTCACAGGAGAGGTTCAAATCATAGAGAGTTATGGTGTCAGTCCTCTTGTGCTTAAGTCGGCCTTGTGCCTCTTGTATTAAATTCGGATGCAATTTCTGTGTTTTATCGTCAATAAGAAGGTCCATGGGATACGGTAAACCTGAAGTGAAGCATCGGATTCTAAGACTGGACTCACAGGAGAGGTTCAAATCATAGAAAGTTACAGAGTCAGTCCTCTTGTACTTAAGTTGACATTGTGCTTTTGTATTAAATTCGGATGCAATTTCTGTGTTTCATCGTCAATAAGAAGGTCCAAGGTATACAGTAAACCTGAAGTGAAGCATCGGAGTCTAAAACTGGACTCACAGGAGAGGTTCAAATCATAGAAAGTTAGAGTGTCAGTCCTCTTGTACTTAAGTCGGCATTGTGCCTTTGGTATTAAAGTCGGATGCAATTTCTGTGTTTCATCGTCAATAAGAAGGTCCAAGGGATACAGTAAACCTGGATTGAAGCATCGGAAACTAAAACTGGACACAAAGGAGAGGTTCAAATCATAGAAAGTTAGAGTGTCAGTCCTCTTGCACTTAAGACAGCATTGTGGCTTTTGTATTAAATTCGGATGCAATTTCTGTGTTTCATCGTCAATAAGAAGGTCCAAGGGATACAGTAAACCTGAAGTGAAGCATCCGAATCTAAAACGGAACCCACAGGAGAGGTTCAAATTCCAGAAAGATAGAGTGTCAGTCCTCTTGTACTTAAGTCGGCATTGTGCCCTTTGTATTAAATTCGGGTGCAATTTCTGTGTTTCATCGTCAATAAGAAGGCCCAAGTGATACTGTAAACCTGAAGTGAAGCATCGGAATCTAAAACTGGACTCACACGAGAGGTTCAAATCATAGAGAGTATGAGTGTCAGTCCTCTTGTACTTAGGTCGGCCTTGTGCCTCTTGTATTAAATTCGGGTGCAATTTCTGTGTTTCATCGTCAATAAGAAGGTCCATGGGATACTGTAATCCTGAAGTGAAGCATCGGATTCTAAAACTGGTCTCACAGGAGAGGTTCAAATCGTAGAGAGTTAGAGTGTCAGTCCTCTCGTACTTAACTCGGCATTGTGATTTTTTTTAAAAAATTCAATTGCAATTTCTGTGTTTCGTCGTCTGTAAGAGGGTCCAAGGGATACAGTAAACCTGAAGTGAAGCATCGGAATCTAAAACTGGACTCACACAAGAGGTTCAAATCTTAGAAAGTTAGTGTGTCAGTCCTCTTGTACTTAAGTCGGCATTGTGCCTTTTGTATTAAATTCGGATGCAATTTCTGTGTTTCATCGCCAATACGAAGGTCCAAGGGATACAGTAAACCTGAAGTGAAGCATCGAAATCTAAAACTGGACTCACAGGAGAAGTTCAAATCATAGAGAGTTAGAGTGTCAGTCCTCTTGTACTTAAGTCGGCATTGTGCGTTTTGTATTAAACTCGGATGCAATTTCTGTGTATCATCGTCAATAAGAAGGTCCAAGGGATACAGTAAACCTGAAGTGAAGCATCGGAATCTAAAACTGGACTCAGAGGAGAGGTTAAAATCATAGATAGTTAGAGTGTCAGTCCTCTCGTACTTAGGTCGTCATTGTGCCTTTTGTATAAAATTCGGATGCAATTTCTGTGTTTCGTCGTCAATAAGAAGGTCCTAGGGATACAGTAAACCTGAAGTGTAGCATCGGAATCTAAAACTGGACTCACAGGAGAGGTTCAAATCATAGAGAGTTAGAGTGTCAGTCCTCTTGTACTTAAGTCGGCATTGTGCCTTTTGCATTACATTCGGTTGCTCATTGTGTGTTTAATCGTCAATAAGAAGGTCCAATGGATACAGTAAACCTGAAGTGAATTATCGGAATCTAAAACTGGACTGACAGGAGATGTTCAAATCATAGCAAGTTAGAGTGTCAGTCCTCTTGTACTTAAGTCGGCATTGTGCCTTTTGTATTAAATTCGGATGCAATTTGTGTGTTTCATCGTCAATAAGAAGGTCCAAGGATACAGTAATCCTGAAGTGAAGCATCGGATTCTAAAACTGGATTTACAGGAGAGGTTAAAATCATAGAAAATAAGGGTGTCTATCCACTTGTACTTAAGTCGGCATTGTGCCTTTTGTATTAAATTCGGATGCAATTTCTGTGTTTCATCGTCAATTAGAAGATCCAAGGGATACAGTACACCTGAAGTGAAGCATCGTGATCTAAAACTGGACTCACAGGAGAGGTTCAAATCATAGAAAGTTAGAGTGTCAGTCCTCTTGTACTTAAGTCGGCATTGTGCTTTTTGTATTAAATTCGGAAGCAATTTCAGTGTTTCATCGTCAATAAGAAGGTCCAAGGGATACAGCAATCCTGAAGTGAAGCATCGCATTCTAAAACTGGACTCACAGGAGAGGTTCAAATCATAAAAAATTAGAGTGTCAGACCTCTTGTACTTAAGACGGCATTGTGCCTTTTGTATTAAATTCGGGCGCAATTTCTGTTTTTCATCGTAAATAGGAATGTCCAAGGGATACAGTAAACCTGAAGTGAAGCATCGGAATCTAAAACTGGACTCACAGGAGAGGTTCAAATCATAAAAAGTTAGAGTGTCAGTGCTCTTGTACTTAGGTCGACTTTGTGCCTTTCGCATTAAATTCGGATGCAATTTCTGAGTTTCATCGTCAATAAGAAGGTCCAAGCGATACAGTAAACCTGAAGTGTAGCATCGGAATCTAAAACTGGACTCACAGGAGAGTTTCAAATCATAGAGAGTTAGAGTGTCAGTCCTCTTGTACTTAAGTCGACATTGTGCCTTTTGTATTACATTCGGTTGCTCATTGTGTGTTTAATCGTCAATAAGAAGGTCCAATGGATACAGTAAACCTGAAGTGAAGCATCGGAATCTAAAACTGGACTGACAGGAGAGGTTCAAATCATAGAAAGTTAGAGTGTCAGTCCTCTTGTACTTAAGTCGGCATTGTGCCTTTTGTATTATTTTCGGAAGCAATTTGTGTGTTTCATCGTCAATAAGAAGGTCCAAGGATACAGTAATCCTGAAGTGAAGCATCGGATTCTAAAACTGGATTTACAGGAGAGGTTCAAATCATAGAAAATTAGAGTGTCTATCCACTTGTACGTAAGTCGGCATTGTGCCTTTTGTATTAAATTCGGATGCAATTTCTGTGTTTCATCGTCAATTAGAAGGTCCAAGGGATACAGTACACCTGAAGTGAAGCATCGGGATCTAAAACTGGACTCACAGGAGAGGTTCAAATCATAGAAAGTTAGAGTAGCAGTCCTCTTGTACTTAAGTCGGCATTGTGCTTTTTGTATTAAATTCGGAAGCAATTTCTGTGTTTCATCGTCAATAAGAAGGTCCAAGGGATACAGTAATCCTGAAGTGAAGCATCGCATTCTAAAACTGGACTCACAGGAGAGGTTCAAATCATAAAAAATTAGAGTGTCAGACCTCTTGTACTTAAGACGGCATTGTGCCTTTTGTATTAAATTCGGGCGCAATTTCTGTTTTTCATCGTAAATAGGAATGTCCAAGGGATACAGTAACCCTGAAGTGAAGCATCGGAATCTAAAACTGGACTCACAGGAGAGGTTCGAATCATAAAAAGTTAGAGTGTCAGTCCTCTTGTACTTAAGTGGACATTGTGCCTTTTGTACTAAATTCGGATGCAATTTCTGAGTTTCATCGTCAATAAGAAGGTCCAAGCGATACAGTAAACCTGAGGTGAAACATCGGAATCTAAAACTGGTCTCACAGGAGAGGTTCAAATCATAGGGAGTTATGGTGTCAGTCCTCTTGTGCTTAAGTCGGCCTTGTGCCTCTTGTATTAAATTTGGATGCAATTTCTGTGTTTTATCGTCAATAAGAAGGTCCATGGGATACGGTAAACCTGAAGTGAAGCATCGGATTCTAAGACTGGACTCACAGGAGAGGTTCAAATCATAGAAAGTTACAGAGTCAGTCCTCTTGTACTTAAGTTGACATTGTGCTTTTGTATTAAATTCGGATGCAATTTCTGTGTTTCATCGTCAATAAGAAGGTCCAAGGTATACAGTAAACCTGAAGTGAAGCATCGGAGTCTAAAACTGGACTCACAGGAGAGGTTCAAATCATAGAAAGTTAGAGTGTCAGTCCTCTTGTACTTAAGTCGGCATTGTGCCTTTGGTATTAAAGTCGGATGCAATTTCTGTGTTTCATCGTCAATAAGAAGGTCCAAGGGATACAGTAAACCTGGATTGAAGCATCGGAAACTAAAACTGGACACAAAGGAGAGGTTCAAATCATAGAAAGTTAGAGTGTCAGTCCTCTTGCACTTAAGACAGCATTGTGGCTTTTGTATTAAATTCGGATGCAATTTCTGTGTTTCATCGTCAATAAGAAGGTCCAAGGGATACAGTAAACCTGAAGTGAAGCATCCGAATCTAAAACTGAACTCACAGGAGAGGTTCAAATTCCAGAAAGATAGAGTGTCAGTCCTCTTGTACTTAAGTCGGCATTGAGCCCTTTGTATTAAATTCGGGTGCAATTTCTGTGTTTCATCGTCAATAAGAAGGCCCAAGTGATACTGTAAACCTGAAGTGAAGCATCGGAATCTAAAACTGGACTCACACGAGAGGTTCAAATCATAGAGAGTAAGAGTGTCAGTCCTCTTGTACCTAAGTGGGCATTGTGCCTTTTGTATTAAATTGGGATGCAATTTCTGTGTTTCATCGTCAATACGAAGGTCCAAGCGATACAGTAAACCTGAGGTGAAGCATCGGAATCTAAAACTGGTCTAACAGGAGAGGTTCAAATCATAGAGAGTTATGGTGTGAGTCCTCTTGTACTTAGGTCGGCCTTGTGCCTCTTGTATTAAATTCGGGTGCAATTTCTGTGTTTCATCGTCAATAAGAAGGTCCATGGGATACTGTAATCCTGAAGTGAAGCATCGGATTCTAAAACTGGACTCACAGGAGAGGTTCAAATCGTAGAGAGTTAGAGTGTCAGTCCTCTCGTACTTAACTCGGCATTGTGATTTTTTTAAAAAAATTCAATTGCAATTTCTGTGTTTCGTCGTCTGTAAGAGGGTCCAAGGGATACAGTAAACCTGAAGTGAAGCATCGGAATCTAAAACTGGACTCACACAAGAGGTTCAAATCTTAGAAAGTTAGTGTGTCAGTCCTCTTGTACTTAAGTCGGCATTGTGCCTTTTGTATTAAATTCGGATGCAATTTCTGTGTTTCATCGCCAATACGAAGGTCCAAGGGATACAGTAAACCTGAAGTGAAGCATCGAAATCTAAAACTGGACTCACAGGAGAAGTTCAAATCATTGAGAGTTAGAGTGTCAGTCCTCTTGTACTTAGGTCGGCATTGTGCGTTTTGTATTAAACTCGGATGCAATTTCTGTGTATCATCGTCAATAAGAAGGTCCAAGGGATACAGTAAACCTGAAGTGAAGCATCGGAATCTAAAACTGGACTCACAGGAGAGGTTAAAATCATAGATAGTTAGAGTGTCAGTCCTCTCGTACTTAGGTCGTCATTGCGCCTTTTGTATAAAATTCGGATGCAATTTCTGTGTTTCGTCGTCAATAAGAAGGTCCTAGGGATACAGTAAACCTGAAGTGTAGCATCGGAATCTAAAACTGGACCCACAGGAGAGGTTCAAATCATAGAGAGTTAGAGTGTCAGTCCTCTTGTACTTAAGTCGGCACTGTGCCTTTTGCATTACATTCGGTTGCTCATTGTGTGTTTAATCGTCAATAAGAAGGTCCAATGGATACAGTAAACCTGAAATGAATTATCGGAATCTAAAACTGGACTGACAGGAGAGGTTCAAATCATAGAAAGTTAGAGTGTCAGTCCTCTTGTACTTAAGTCGGCATTGTGCCTTTTGTATTAAATTCGGATGCAATTTGTGTGTTTCATCGTCAATAAGAAGGTCCAAGGATACAGTAATCCTGAAGTGAAGCATCGGATTCTAAAACTGGATTTACAGGAGAGGTTAAAATCATAGAAAATTAGGGTGTCTATCCACTTGTACTTAAGTCGGCATTGTGCCTTTTGTATTAAATTCGGATGCAATTTCTGTGTTTCATCGTCAATTAGAAGATCCAAGGGATACAGTACACCTGAAGTGAAGCATCGTGATATAAAACTGGACTCACAGGAGAGGTTCAAATCATAGAAAGTTAGAGTGTCAGTCCTCTTGTACTTAAGTCGGCATTGTGCTTTTTGTATTAAATTCGGAAGCAATTTCTGTGTTTCATCGTCAATATGAAGGTCCAAGGGATACAGTAATGCTGAAGTGAAGCATCGCATTCTAAAACTGGACTCACAGGAGAGGTTCAAATCATAAAAAATTAGAGTGTCAGACCTCTTGTACTTAAGACGGCATTGTGCCTTTTGTATAAAATTCGGGCGCAATTTCTGTTTTTCATCGTAAATAGGAATGTCCAAGGGATACAGTAAACCTGAAGTGAAGCATCGGAATCTAAAGCTGGACTCACAGGAGAGGTTCAAATCATAAAAAGTTAGAGTGTCAGTGCTCTTGTACTTAGGTCGACTTTGTGCCTTTCGCATTAAATTCGGATGCAATTTCTGAGTTTCATCGTCAATAAGAAGGTCCAAGCGATACAGTAAACCTGAAGTGTAGCATCGGAATCTAAAACTGGACTCACAGGAGAGGTTCAAATCATAGAGAGTTAGAGTGTCAGTCCTCTTGTACTTAAGTCGACATTGTGCCTTTTGTATTACATTCGGTTGCTCATTGTGTGTTTAATCGTCAATAAGAAGGTCCAATGGATACAGTAAACCTGAAGTGAAGCATCGGAATCTTAAACTGGACTGACAGGAGAGGTTCAAATCATAGAAAGTTAGAGTGTCAGTCCTCTTGTACTTAAGTCGGCATTGTGCCTTTTGTATTATTTTCGGATGCAATTTGTGTGTTTCATCGTCAATAAGAAGGTCCAAGGATACAGTAATCCTGTAGTGAAGCATCGGATTATAAAACTGGATTTACAGGAGAGGTTCAAATCATAGAAAATTAGAGTGTCTATCCACTTGTACTTAAGTCGGCATTGTGCCTTTTGTATTAAATTCGGATGCAATTTCTGTGTTTCATCGTCAATTAGAAGGTCCAAGGGATACAGTACACCTGAAGTGAAGCATCGGGATCTAAAACTGGACTCACAGGAGAGGTTCAAATCATAGAAAGTTAGAGTGTCAGTCCTCTTGTACTTAAGTCGGCATTGTGCTTTTTGTATTAAATTCGGAAGCAATTTCTGTGTTTCATCGTCAATAAGAAGGTCCAAGGGATACAGTAATCCTGAAGTGAAGCATCGCATTCTAAAACTGGACTCACAGGAGAGGTTCAAATCATAAAAAATTAGAGTGTCAGACCTCTTGTACTTAAGACGGCATTGTGCCTTTTGTATTAAATTCGGGCGCAATTTCTGTTTTTCATCGTAAATAGGAATGTCCAAGGGATACAGTAAACCTGAAGTGAAGCATCGGAATCTAAAACTGGACTCACAGGAGAGGTTCAAATCATAAAAAGTTAGAGTGTCAGTGCTCTTGTACTTAAGTCGACTTTGTGCCTTTCGCATTAAATTCGGATGCAATTTCTGAGTTTCATCGTCAATAAGAAGGTCCAAGCGATACAGGAAACCTGAGGTGAAGCATCGGAATCAAAAACTGGTCTAACAGGAGAGGTTCAAATCAAAGAGAGTTAGTGTGTCAGTCCTCTTGTACTTAAGTGGGCATTGTGCCTTTTGTATTATATTCGGATACAATTTCTGTGTTTCATCGTCAATAAGAAGGTCCAAGGGATACAGTAAACCTGAAGTGAAGCATCGGATTTTAAAACTTGACTCAAAGGAATGGTTCAAATCATAGAAAGTTAGAGTGTCAGTCCTCTTGTACTTAAGTCGGCATTGTGCCTTTTGTATTAAATTCGGGTGCAATTTCTGTGTTTCATCGTCAATAAGAAGAACCAAGTGATACAGTAAACCTGAAGTGAAGCATCAGAGTCTAAATCTGGACTCACAGGAGAGGTTCAAATCATAGAAACTTAGAGTGTCAGTCTTCTTGTACTTAAGACAGCATTGTGCCTTTTGTATTAAATTCGAATGCAATATCTGTGTTTCATCGTCAATAAGAAGGTCCAAGGGATACAGTAAACCTGAAGTGAAGCATCCGAATCTAACACCGAACTCACAGGAGAGGTTCAAATCATAGAAAGATAGAGTGTCAGTCCTCTTGTACTTAAGTCGGCATTGTGCCTTTTGTATTAAATTCGGGTGCAATTTCTGTGTTTCATCGTCAATAAGAAGTCCCAAGGGAAACAGTAAACCTGAAGTGAAGCACCGGAATCTAAAACTGGACTCACACGAGAGGTTCGAATCATAGAGATTTAGAGTGTCAGTCCTCTTGTACCTAAGTGCGCATTGCACCTTTTGTATTAAATTCGGTTGCAATATCTGTGTTTCATCGTCAATTAGAAGGTCCAAGGGATACAGTAAACCTGAAGTGAAGCATCGGAATCTAAAACTGGACTCACAGGAGAGGTTCAAATCATAGAGAGTTAGAGTGTCAGTCCTCTTGTACTTAAGTGGACATTATGCCTTTTGCATTAAATTCGGATGCAATTTCTGAGTTTCATCGTCAATAAGAAGGTCCAAGCGATACAGTAAACCTGAGGTGAAGCATCGGAATCTAAAACTGGTCTAACAGGAGAGGTTCAAATCAAAGAGAGTTATGGTGTCAGTCCTCTTGTGTTTAAGTCGGCCTTGTGCCTCTTGTATTAAATTCGGATGCAATTTCTGTGTTTTATCGTCAATAAGAAGGTCCATGGGATACAGTAAACCTGAAGTGAAGCATCGGATTCTAAAACTGGACTCACAGGAGAGGTTCAAATCATAGAAAGTTACAGAGTCAGTCCTCTTGTACTTAAGTTGACATTGTGCTTTTGTATTAAATTCGGATGCAATTTCTGTGTTTCATCGTCAATAAGAAGGTCCAAGGTATACAGTAAACCTGAAGTGAAGCATCGGAGTCTAAAACTGGACTCACAGGAGAGGTTCAAATCATAGAAACTTAGAGTGTCAGTCCTCTTGTACTTAAGTCGGCATTGTGCCTCAGTATTAAATTCGGATGCAATTTCTGTGTTTCATCGTCAATAAGAAGGTCCAAGGGATACAGTAAACCTGGATTGGAGCATCGGAAACTAAAACTGGACACAAAGGAAAGGTTCAAATCATAGAAAGTTAGAGTGTCAGTCCTCTTGTACTTAAGACAGCATTGTGCCTTTTGTATTAAATTCGGACGCAATATCTGTGTTTCATCGTCAATAAGAGGGTCCAAGGGATACAGTAAACCTGAAGTGAAGCATCCGAATCTAAAACTGAACTCACAGGAGAGGTTCAAATCTTAGAAAGATAGAGTGTCAGTCCTCTTGTACTTAAGTCGGCATTGTGCCTTTTGTATTAAATTCGGATGCAATTTCTGTGTTTCATCGTCAATAAGAAGGTCCAAAGGGTACGGTAAACCTGAAGTGAAGCATCGGAATCTAAAACTGGACTCACAGGAGAGGTTCAAATCATAGAGAGTTAGAGTGTCAGTCCTCCTGTACTTAAGTGGGCATTGTGCCTTTTGTATTAAATTCGGATCCAATTTCTGTGTTTCATCGTCAATAAGAAGGTCCAAGCGATACAGTAAACCTGAGGTGAAGCATCGGAATCTAAAACTGGTCTAACAGGAGATGTTCAAATCATAGAGAGTTATGGTGTCAGTCCTCTTGTACTTAGGTCGGCCTTGTGCAACTTGTATTAAATTCGGGTGCAATTTCTGTGTTTCATCGTCAATAAGAAGGTCCATGGGATACTGTTATCCTGAAGTGAAGCATCGGATTCTAAAACTGGAATCACAGGAGAGGTTCAAATCGTAGAGAGTTAGAGTGTCAGTCCTCTCGTACTTAAGTCGGCATTGTGCTTTTTGTAATAAATTCAATTGCAATTTCTGTGTTTCGTCGTCAGTAAGAGGGTCCAAGGGATACAGTAAACCTGAAGAGAAGCATCGGAATCTAAAACTGGACTCACATTAAAGGTTCAAATCATAGAGAGGTAGAGTGTCAGTCCTCTTGTACTTAAGTTGGCATTGTGCATTTTGTATTAAATTCGGATGCAATTTCTGTGTTTCTTTGTAAATAAGAAGGTCCAAGGGATACAGTAAACCTGAAGTGAAGCATCGGATTCTAATACTGGACTCACAGGAGAGGATCAAATCATACAAAGTTAGAGTGTCAGTCCTCTCGTACTTAAGTCGTCATTGTGCCTTTTGTATAAAATTCGGATGCAATTTCTGTCTTTCGTCAACAATAAGAAGGTCCTAGGGATACAGTAAACCTGAAGTGTAGCATCGGAATCTAAAACTGGACTCTCAGGAGTGGTTCAAATCATAGAGAGTTAGAGTGTCAGTCCTCTTGTACTGAAGTCGGCATTGTGCCTTTTGTATTAAATTCGGTAGCACCTTCTGTGTATCATCGTCAATAAGAAGGTCCAATGGATACAGTAAACCTGAAGTGAAGCATCGGAATCTAAAACTGGACTCACAGGAGAGGTTCAAATCATAGAAAGTTAGAGTGTCAGTCCTCTTGTACTTAAGTCGGCATTGTGCTTTTTGTATTAAATTCGGAAGCAATTTCTGTGTTTCATCGTCAATAAGAAGGTCCAAGGGATACAGTAATCCTGAAGTGAAGCATCGCATTCTAAAACTGGACTCATAGGAGAAGTTCAGATCATAAAAAATTAGAGTGTCAGTCCTCTTGTACTTAAGTCGGCATTGTGCCTTTTGTATTAAATTCGGATGCAATTTCTGTGTTTCATCGTCAATTAGAAGGTCCAAGTAAGACAGTAAACCTGAAGTGAAGCATCGGAATCTAAAACAGGGGTCACAGGTGAGGTTCAAATCATAGAGAGTTAGAGTGTCAGTCCTCTTGTATTTAAGTCGGCATTGTGCCATTTGTATTAAATTCGGATGCAATTTCTGTGTTTCATCGTCAATAAGGAGGTCCAATGGATACAGTAAACCTGAAATGAAGCATCGGAATCTAAAACTGGACTGACAGGAGAGGTTCAAATCATAGAAAGTTAGTGTGTCAGTCCTCTTGTACTTAAGTCGGCATTGTGCCTTTTGTATTAAATTCGTATGCAATTTGTATGTTTCATCGTCAATAAGAAGATCCAAGGGATACAGTAATACTGAAGTGAAGCATCGGATTCTAAAACTGGACTCACAGGAGAGGTTCAAATCATAGGAAATTAGAGTGTCTGCCCTCTTGTACTTAAGTCGGCATTGTGCCTTTTGTATTAAATTCGGATGCAATTTCTGTGTTTCATCGTCAATTAGAAGGTCCAAGGGATACAGTACACCTGAAGTGAAGCATCGGGATCTAAAACTGGACTCACAGTAGAGGTTCAAATCATAGAGAGTTAGAGTGTCAGTCCTCTTGTATTTAAGTCGGCATTGTGCCTCTTGTATTAAATTCGGATGCTATTTCTGTGTTTCATCGTCAATAAAGATGTCCAAGGGATACAGTAAACCTGATGTGAAGCATCGGAATCTAAAACTGTACTCACAGGAGAGGTTCAAGTCATAGAGAGTTAGAGTGTCAGTCCTCTTGTACTTAAGTCGGCTTTGTGCCTTTTCTACTAAATTCGGTTGCACATTCTGTATTTCATCGCCAATAAGAAGGTCCAAGGTATACAGTAAACCTGAAGTGAAGCATCGGAATCTAAACCTGGACTCACAGGGGAGGTTCAAATCATAGAAATTTAATGTGTCGGTCCTCTTTTAATTAAGTCGCCATTGTGCATTTTGTATTAAATTCGGAAGCAATTTCTGTTTTTCATCGTAAATAAGAATGTCCAAGCGATACAGTAAACCTGAAGTGAAGCATCGGAATCCAAAACTGGACTCTTTGGTGAGGTTCAAATCATAGAAAGTTAGAGTGTCAGTGCTCTTGTACTTAAGTCGACATTGAGATTTTCGAATTAAATTCGGATGCAATTTCTGTGTTTCATCGTCAATAAGAGGGTACAAGGGAAACAGTAAACCCAAAGTGAAGCATCTGAATCTAAAACTGGACTCATATTAAAGGTTCAAATCATAGAGAGTTAGAGTGTCAGTCCTCTTGTACTTAAGTGGGCATTGTGCCTTTTGTATTGAATTCGGATGCAATTTCTGTGTTTCATCTTCATTAGGAAGGTCCAAGGGATACAGTAAACCTGAAGAGAAGCATCGGAATCTAACACTGGACTCACAGGAGAGGTTCAAATCATAGAGAGTTAGAGTGTCAGTCCTCTTGTACTTGAGTCGGCATTGGGCCTTTTGTATTAAATTCGGATGCAATTTCTGTGTTTCATCGTCAATAAGAAGAACCAAGTGATACAGTAAACCTGAAGTGAAGCATCAGAGTCTAAATCTGGACTCACAGGAGAGGTTCAAATCATAGAGAGTTAGAGTGTCAGTCCTCTTGTACTTAAGTCGGCATTGTGCCATTTGTATTAAATTCGGATGCAATTTCTGTGTTTCATCGTCAATAAGAAGATCCAAGGGATATAGTAAACCTGAAGTGAAGCATCGGAGTTTAAAACTGGACTCACAGGAGAGGTTCTAATCATAGAAAGTTAGAGTGTCAGTCCTCTTGTACTTAAGTCGGCATTGTGCCTTTTGTATTAAGTTCGGATGCAATTTCTGTGTTTCATCGTCAATAAGAAGGTCCAAGGGATACAGTAAACCTCGATTGAAGCATCGGAAACTAAAAATGGACACAAAGGAGTGGTTCAAATCATAGAAAGTTAGAGTGTCAGTCCTCTTGTACTTAAGACAGCATTGTGCCTTTTGTATTAAATTCGGGCGCAATTTCTGTTTTTCATCGTAAATAGGAATGTCCAAGGGATACAGTAAACATGAAGTGAAGCATCGGAATCTAAAACTGGACTCACAGGAGAGGTTCAAATCATAAAAAGTTAGAGTGTCAGTGCTCTTGTACTTAAGTCGACTTTGTGCCTTTCGCATTAAATTCGGATGCAATTTCTGTGTTTCACCTTCATTAAGAAGGTCCAAGGGATACAGTAAACCTGAAGAGAAGCATCGGAATCTAAAACTGGTCTAACAGGAGAGGTTCAAATCATAGAGAGTTATGGTGTCAGTCCTCTTGTGCTTAAGTCGGCCTTGTGCCTCTTGTATTAAATTCGGATGCAAATCTGTGTTTTCGTCAATAAGAAGGTCCATGGATACAGTAAACCTGAAGTGAAGCATCGGATTCTAAAACTGGACTCACAGGAGAGGTTCAAATCATAGAATGTTACAGAGTCAGTCCTCCTGTACTTAAGTTGACATTGTGCTTTTGTATTAAATTCGGATGCAATTTCTGTGATTCATCGCCAATAAGAAGGTCCAAGGTATACAGTAAACCTGAAGCGAAGCATCGGAATCTAAAACTGGACTCACACGAGAGGTTCAAATCATAGAGAGTTAGAGTGTCAGTCCTCTTGTACCTAAGTGGGCATTGCGCCTTTTGAATTTAATTCGGATGCAAATTCTGTGTTTCATCGTCAATAAGAAGATCCAAGGGATACAGTAAAGTTGAGGTGAAGCATCCGAATCTAAAACTGAACTCACAGGAGAGGTTCAAATTATAGAAAGATAGAGTGTCAGTCCTCTTGTACTTAAGTCGGCATTGTGCCTTTTGTATTAAATTCCGGTGCAATTTCTGTGTTTCATCGTCAATAAGAAGGCCCAAGGGATACTGTAAACCTGAAGTGAAGCATCGGAATCTAAAACTGGACTCACACGAGAGGTTCAAATCATAGAGAGTTAGAGTGTCAGTCCTCTTGTACCTAAGTGGGCATTGCGCCTTTTGAATTTAATTCGGATGCAATTTCTGTGTTTCATCGTCAATAAGAAGGTCCAAGCGATACAGTAAACCTGAGGTGAAGCATCGGAATCTAAAACTGGTCTAACAGGAGAGGTTCAAATCATAGAGAGTTATGGTGTCAGTCCTCTTGTGCTTAGGTCGGCTATGTGCCTCTTGTATTAAATTCGGGTGCAATATCTGTGTTTCATCGTCAATAAGAAGGTCCATGGGATGCTGTAATCCTGAAGTGAAGCATCGGATTCTAAAACTGGACTCACAGGAGGGGTTCAAATCGTAGAGAGTTAGAGTGTCAGTCCTCTCGTACTAAAGTCGGCATTGTGCTTTTTGTAATATATTCAATTGCAATTTCTGTGTTTCGTCGTCAGTAAGAGGGTCCAAGGGATACAGTAAACCTGAAGTGAAGCATCGGAATCTAAAACTGGACTCACACAAGAGGTTCAAATCATAGAAAGTTAGAGTGTCAGTCCTCTTGTATCTAGGTCGGCATTGTGCCTTTTGTATTAAATTCGGATGCAATTTCTGTGTTTCATCGTCAATAAGAAGGTCCA